>NC_090446.1:493856225-494177891 GCF_031143425.1 Pleurodeles waltl
ACATACATCTTTCAGAGTGTGGTTTTAGGAGACGGTTTTTAATCTGTTTGTGTGATTCCAATTGTGCGTAAAAGCTGTGTGCCCCCCTGTTTTTTTGCCTTAAAAAAGCCCGATTTTAGAGTGTGCGCCCAGAACTATTGCAGTGTTTGTCTCTTAAACAATCTCCCCCTTACCTGGGAAAGTAGACTCTGCTAGCTTGGAAGTGTGGATTCAGCCTGTCTGTATCCAAGGAGATACTGAATAGAGCAGCAGTAGCCTCCCCCCAGGCCACAGGGACTGGACTTAGCTGATTGGCTCCCTGAGTCTCTGCTGCACCTGAGACCCGCCCCCCCCCACCTGCTCTGGCTCTTTAAGTTTGTGGAGGGAAGGCCAAAGACAGGCACCTCCATTTTGTGTTCCTCTGTGCATCTCCCCTGTGTCCTGATACAGCCCAGTGTTCAAGGATTGCAAAAAGACCTAGGTAAGCAGCCCAAAGATATTTTCTAGTTAAATAGTATTAATTGTTCAAAAAAGTGTTTGTTTTACTGTGGACTCTCTCTGTTTTCAGGGAGCCTGGCCTCTTTTAAAGTGGTGTTTGTTTAAAAATCGTTTTTGCCGTGACTGTGTGAATTCCCTTACTAGTTTGTGGCTCCCCCCCCCTTTCCCCCCCTCTGCCCCCCTTTTTTTCACCCCTATTCTTAGTAAAAAGACTACATACATCTTTCAGAGTGTGGTTTTAGGAGACTGTTTTTAATCTGTTGTGTGATTTCTATTGTGCTTAAAAGCTGTGTGCCCCCCTGTATTTTTGCCTTAAAAAAAGCCCGATTTTAGAGTGTGCGCCCAGAACTATTGCAGTGTTTGTCTCTTAAACAATCTCCCCCTTACCTGGAAAGTAGACTCTGCTAGCTTGGAAGTGTGGATTCAGCCTGTCTGTATCCAAGGAGATAATGAATAGAGCAGCAGTAGCCTCCCCCCAGGCCACAGGGACTGGACTTAGCTGATTGGCTCCCGGAGTCTCTGCTGCACCTGAGACCCCGCCCCCCCCACCTGCTCTGGCTCCTTAAGTTTGTGGAGGGAAGGCCAAAGACAGGCACCTCCATTTTGTGTTCCTCTGTGCATCTCCCCTGTGTCCTGATACAGCCCAGTGTTCAAGGATTGCAAAAAGACCTAGGTAAGGAGCCCAAAGATATTTTCTAGTTAAATAGTATTAATTGTTCAAAAAGTGTTTGTTTTACTGTGGACTCTCTGTGTGTTCAGGCAGCCTGGCCTCTTTTAAAGTGGTGTTTGTTTCAAAATCGTTTTTGCCGTGACTGTGTGAATTCCCTTGCTAGTTTGTGCCCCCCCCTTTTCCCCCCCTCTGTCCCCCTTTTTTTCACCCCTATTCTTAGTAAAAAGACTACACACATCTTTCAGAGTGTGGTTTTAGGAGACTGTTTTTAATCTGTTTGTGTGATTTCAATTGTGCTTAAAAGCTGTGTGCCCCCCTGTATTTTTGCCTTAAAAAAGCCCGATTTTAGAGTGGGCGCCCAGAACTATTGCAGTGTTTGTCTCTTAAACAATCTCCCCCTTACCTGGAAAGTAGACTCTGCTAGCTTGGAAGTGTGGATTCAGCCTGTCTGTATCCAAGGAGATACTGAATAGAGCAAGCAGTAGCCTCCTCCCAGGCCACAGGACTGGACTTAGCTGATTGGCTCCCTGAGACTCTGCTGCACCTGAGACCCGCCCCCCCCCCCCCACCTGCTCTGGCTCCTTAAGTTTGTGGAGGAAGGCCAAAGACAGGCACCTCCATTTTGTGTTCCTCTGTGCATCTCCCCTGTGTCCTGATACAGCCAGTGTTCAAGGATTGCAAAAAGACCTAGGTAAGGAGCCCAAAGGTATTTTCTAGTTAAATAGTATTAATTGTTCAAAAAGTGTTTGTTTTACTGTGGACTCTCTGTGTTTTCAGGCAGCCTGGCCTCTTTTAAAGTGGTGTTTGTTTAAAAATCGTTTTTGCCGTGACTGTGTGAATTTCCTTGCTAGTTTGTGGCTCTCCCCCCCTTTCTCCCCCCTTTCCCCCCCCCCCTCTGCCCCCCTTTTTTTCACCCCTATTCTTAGTAAAAAGACTACATACATCTTTCAGAGTGTGGTTTTAGGAGACTGTTTTTAATCTGTTTGTGTGATTTCAATTGTGCTTAAAAGCTGTGTGCCCCCCTGTATTTTTGCCTTAAAAAAGCCCGATTATAGAGTGTGCGCCCAGAACTATTGCAGTGTTTGTCTCTTAAACAATCTCCCCTTACCTGGAAAGTAGACTCTGCTAGCTTGGAAGTGTGGATTCAGCCTGTCTGTATCCAAGGAGATAATGAATAGAGCAGCAGTAGCCTCCCCCCAGGCCACAGGGACTGGACTTAGCTGATTGGCTCCCTGAGTCTCTACTGCACCTGAGAACCCCCCCCCCCCACCTGCTCTGGCTCCTTAAGTTTGTGGAGGGAAGGCCAAAGACAGGCACCTCCATTTTGTGTTCCTCTGTGCATCTCCCCTGTGTCCTGATACAGCCCAGTGTTCAAGGATTGCAAAAAGACCTAGGTAAGGAGCCCAAAGATATTTTCTTGTTAAATAGTATTAATTGTTCAAAAAGTGTTTGTTTTACTGTGGACTCTCTGTTTTTTCAGGCAGCCTGGCCTCTTTTAAAGTGGTGTTTGTTTAAAAATTGTTTTTGCCGTGACTGTGTGAATTCCCTTGCTAGTTTATACCCCCCCCCCCTTCCCCCCCACCCCCCTTTTTTTCACCCCTATTCTTAGTAAAAAGACTACATACATCTTTCAGAGTGTGGTTTTAGGAGACTGTTTTTCTGTGATTTCAATTGTGCTTAAAAGCTGTGTGCCCCCCTGTATTTTTGCCATAAAAAAAGCCTGATTTTAGAGTGTGCGCCCAGAACTATTGCAGTGTTTGTCTCTTAAACAATCTCCCCCTTACCTGGAAAGTAGACTCTGCTAGCTTGGAAGTGTGGATTCAGCCTGTCTGTATCCAAGGAGATACTGAATAGAGCAGCAGTAGCCTCCTCCCAGGCCACAGGGACTGGACTTAGCTGATTGGCTCCCTGAGACTCTGCTGCACCTGAGACCCCGCCCCCCCCCCCCCACCTGCTCTGGCTCCTTAAGTTTGTGGAGGGAAGGCCAAAGACAGGCACCTCCATTTTGTGTTCCTCTGTGCATCTCCCCTGTGTCCTGATACAGCCCAGTGTTCAAGGATTGCAAAAAGACCTAGGTAAGGAGCCCAAAGGTATTTTCTAGTTAAATAGTATTAATTGTTCAAAAAGTGTTTGTTTTACTGTGTACTCTCTGTGTTTTCAGGCAGCCTGGCCTCTTTTAAAGTGGTGTTTGTTTAAAAATCGTTTTTGCCGTGACTGTGTGAATTCCCTTGCTAGTTTGTGGCTCCCCCCCTCTGCCCCCCTTTTTTTCACCCCTATTCTTAGTAAAAAGACTACATACATCTTTCAGAGTGTGGTTTTAGGAGACTGTTTTTAATCTGTTTGGGTGATTTCAATTGTGCTTAAAAGCTGTGGCCCCCCTGTATTTTTGCCTTAAAAAAGCCCGATTTTAGAGTGTGCGCCCAGAACTATTGCAGTGTTTCTCTCTTAAACAATCTCCCCCTTACCTGGAAAGTAGACTCTGCTAGCTTGGAAGTGTGGATTCAGCCTGTCTGTATCCAAGGAGATACTGAATAGAGCAGCAGTAGCCTCCCCCCAGGCCACAGGGACTGGACTTAGCTGATTGGCTTTCTGAGACTCTGCTGCACCTGAGACCCGCCCCCCCCCCCCCCCCCACCTGCTCTGGCTCCTTAAGTTTGTGGAGGGAAGGCCAAAGACAGGCACCTCCATTTGTGTTCCTCTGTGCATCTCCCCTGTGTCCTGATACAGCCCAGTGTTCAAGGATTGCAAAAAGACCTAGGTAAGGAGCCCAAAGGTATTTTCTAGTTAAATAGTATTAATTGTTCAAAAAGTGTTTGTTTTACTGTGGACTCTCTGTGTTTTCAGGCAGCCTGGTCTCTTTTAAAGTGGTGTTTGTTTAAAAATCGTTTTTGCCGTGACTGTGTGAATTCCCTTGCTAGTTTGTGCCCCCCCCGCCCCCCTTTTTTTCACCCCTATTCTTAGTAAAAAGACTACATACATCTTTCAGAGTGTTGTTTTAGGAGACTGTTTTTAATCTGTTTGTGTGATTTCAATTGTGCTTAAAAGCTGTGTGCCCCCCTGTATTTTTGTTTTAAAAAAGCCCGATTTTAGAGTGTGCGCCCAGAACTATTGCAGTGTTTGTCTCTTAAACAATCTCCCCCTTACCTGGAAAGTAGACTCTGCTAGCTTGGAAGTGTGGATTCAGCCTGTCTGTATCCAAGGAGATACTGAATAGAGCACCAGTAGCCTCCCCCCAGGCCACAGGGACTGGACTTAGCTGATTGGCTCCCTTAGTCTCTGCTGCACCTGAGACCCGCCCCCCCCCCCACCTGCTCTGGCTCCTTAAGTTTGTGGAGGGAAGGCCAAAGACAGGCACCTCCACTTTGTGTTCCTCTGTGCATCTCCCCTGTGTCTTGATACAGCCCAGTGTTCAAGGATTGCAAAAAGACCTAGGTAAGGAGCCCAAAGATATTTTCTAGTTAAATAGTATTAATTGTTCAAAAAGTGTTTGTTTTACTGTGGACTCTCTGTGTTTTCAGGCAGCCTGGCCTCTTTTAAAGTGGTGTTTGTTTAAAAATCGTTTTTGCCGTGACTGTGTGAATTCCCTTGCTAGTTTGTGGCTCCCCCCCCCCTTTTCCCCTCCTCTGCCCCCCTTTTTTTCACCCCTATTCTTAGTAAAAAGACTACATACATCTTTCAGAGTGTGGTTTTAGGAGACTGTTTTTAATCTGTTTGTGTGATTTCAATTGTGCTTAAAAGCTGTGTGCCCCCCTGTATTTTTGCCTTAAAAAAGCCCGATTTTAGAGTGTGCGCCCAGAACTATTGCAGTGTTTGTCTCTTAAACAATCTCCCCTTTACCTGGAAAGTAGACTCTGCTAGCTTGGAAGTGTGGATTCAGCCTGTCTCTATCCAAGGAGATACTGAATAGAGCAGCAGTAGCCTCCCCCCAGGCCACAGGGACTGGACTTAGCTGATTGGCTCCCTGAGTCTCTGCTGCACCTGAGACCCCCCCCCCCCCCCCACCTGCTCTGGCTCCTTAAGTTTGTGGAGGGAAGGCCAAAAAACAGGCACCTCCATTTTGTGTTCCTCTGTGCATCTCCCCTGTGTCCTGATACAGCCAGTGTTCTAGGATTGCAAAAAGACCTAGGTAAGGAGCCCAAAGATATTTTCTAGTTAAATAGTATTAATTGTTCAAAAAGTGTTTGTTTTACTGTGGACTCTCTGTGTTTTCAGGCAGCCTGGCCTCTTTTAAAGTGGTGTTTGTTTAAAAATCGTTTTTGCCTTGACTGGGTGAATTCCTTGCTAGTTTGTGGCTCCTCCCCTCTGCCCCCTTTTTTTCATCCCTATTCTTAGTAAAAAGACTACGTACATCTTTCAGAGTGTGGTTTTAGGAGACTGTTTTTAATCTGTTTGTGTGATTTCAATTGTGCTTAAAAGCTGTGTGCCCCCCTGTATTTTTGCCATAAAAAAAGCCTGATTTTAGAGTGTGCGCCCAGAACTATTGCAGTGTTTGTCTCTTAAACAATCTCCCCCTTACCTGGAAAGTAGACTCTGCTAGCTTGGAAGTGCGGATTCAGCCTGTCTGTATCCAAGGAGATACTGAATAGAGCAGCAGTAGCCTCCCCCCAGGCCACAGGGACTGGACTTAGCTTATTGGCTCCCTGAGTCTCTGCTGCACCTCAGACCCCCCCCCCCCCCCACCTGCTCTGGCTCCTTAAGTTTGTGGAGGGAAGGCCAAAGACAGGCACCTCCATTTTGTGTTCCTCTGTGCATCTCCCCTGAGTCCTGATACAGCCCAGTGTTCAAGGATTGAAAAAAGACCTAGGTAAGGAGCCCAAAGATATTTTCTAGTTAAATAGTATTAATTGTTCAAAAAGTGTTTGTTTTATTGTGGACTCTGTGTTTTCAGGCAGCCTGGCCTCTTTTAAAGTGGTGTTTGTTTAAAAATCGTTTTTGCCGTGACTGTGTGAATTCCCTTGCTAGTTTGTGGCTCCCCCCCCTCTGCCCCCCTTTTTTTCACCCCTATTCTTAGTAAAAAGACTACATACATCTTTCAGAGTGTGGTTTTAGGAGACTGTTTTTAATCTGTTTGTGTGATTTCAATTGTGCTTAAAAGCTGTGTGCCCCCCTGTATTTTTGCCTTAAAAAAGCCCGATTTTAGAGTGTGCGCCCAGAACTATTGCAGTGTTTGTCTCTTAAACAATCTCCCCTTACATGGAAAGTAGACTCTGCTAGCTTGGAAGTGTGGATTCAGCCTGTCTGTATCCAAGGAGATACTGAATAGAGCAGCAGTAGCCTCCCCCCAGGCCACAGGGACTGGACTTAGCTGATTGGCTCCCTGAGTCTCTGCTGCACCTGAGACCCGCCCCCCCCACCTGCTCTGGCTCCTTAAGTTTGTGGAGGGAAGGCCAAAGACAGGCACCTCCATTTTGTGTTCCTCTGTGCATCTCCCCTGTGTCCTGATACAGCCCAGTGTTCAAGGATTGCAAAAAGACATAGGTAAGGAGCCAAAGATATTTTCTAGTTAAATAGTATTAATTGTTCAAAAAGTGTTTGTTTTACTGTGGACTCTCTGTGTTTTCAGGGAGCCTGGCCTCTTTTTAAGTGGGGTTTGTTTAAAAATCGTTTTTGCCCTGACTGTGTGAATTCTCTTGCTAGTTTGTGCCCCCCCCCCTCTGCCCCCCTTTTTTTCACTCATATTCTTAGTAAAAAGACTACATACATCTTTCAGAGTGTGGTTTTAGGAGACTGTTTTTAATCTGTTTGTGTGATTTCAATTGTGCGTAAAAGCTGTGTGCCCCCCTGTATTTTTGCCTTAAAAAAGCCCGATTTTAGAGTGTGCGCCCAGAACTATTGCAGTGTTTGTCTCTTAAACAAACTCCCCCTTACCTGGAAAGTAGACTCTGCTAGCTTGGAAGTGTGGATTCAGCCTGTCTGTATCCAAGAGATACTGAATTGAGCAGCAGTAGCCTCCCCCCAGGCCACAGGGACTGGACTTAGCTGATTGGCTCCCTGAGTCTCTGCTGCACCTGAGACCCGCCCCCCCCCCCCACCTGCTCTGGCTCCTTAAGTTTGTGGAGGGAAGGCCAAAGACAGGCACCTCCATTTTGTGTTCCTCTGTGCATCTCCCCTGTGTCCTGATACAGCCCAGTGTTCAAGGATTGCAAAAAGACCTAGGTAAGGAGCCCAAAGATATTTTCTAGTTAAATAGTTTTAATTGTTCAAAAAGTGTTTGTTTTACTGTGGACTCTCTGTGTTTTCAGGGAGCCTGGCCTCTTTTAAAGTGGTGTTTGTTTAAAAATCGTTTTTGCCGTGACTGTGTGAATTCCCTTGCTAGTTTGTGGCTCCCCCCCCCTCTCCCCCCCTCTGCCCCCCTTTTTTTCACCCCTATTGTTAGTAAAAAGACTACATACATCTTTCAGAGAGTGGCTTTAGGAGACTGTTTTTAATCTGTTTGTGTGATTTCAATTGTGCTTAAAAGCTGTGTGCCCCCCTGTATTTTTGCCTTAAAAAAGCCCGATTTTAGAGTGTGCACCCCCGAACTATTGCAGTGTTTGTCTCTTAAACAATCTCCCCCTTACCTGGAAAGTAGACTCTGCTAGCTTGGAAGTGTGGATTCAGCCTGTCTGTATCCAAGGAGATACTGAATAGAGCAGCAGTAGCCTCCCCCCAGGCCACAGGGACTGGACTTAGCTGATTGGCTCCCTGAGTCTCTGCTGCACCTCAGACCCCCCCCCCCCAACCTGCTCTGGCTCCTTAAGTTTGTGGAGGGAAGGCCAAAGACAGGCACCTCCATTTTGTGTTCCTCTGTGCATCTCTCCTGTGTCCTGATACAGCCCAGTGTTCAAGGATTGCAAAAAGACCTAGGTAAGGAGCCCAAATATATTTTCTAGTTAAATAGTATTAATTGTTCAAAAAGTGTTTGTTTTACTGTGGACTCTGTGTTTTCAGGCAGCCTGGCCTCTTTTAAAGTGGTGTTTGTTTAAAAATCGTTTTTGCCGTGACTGTGTGAATTCCCTTGCTAGTTTGTGGCTCCCCCCCCCCTTTCCCCCCCCTCTGCCCCCCTTTTTTTCACCCCTATTCTTAGTAAAAAGACTACATACATCTTTCAGAGTGTGGTTTTAGGAGACTGTTTTTAATCTGTTTGTGTGATTTCAATTGTGCTTAAAAGCTGTGTGCCCCCCTGTATTTTTGCCTTAAAAAAAGCCCGATTTTAGAGTGTGCGCCCAGAACTATTGCAGTGTTTGTCTCTTAAACAATCTCCCCCTTACCTGGAAAGTAGGACTCTGCTAGCTTGGAAGTGTGGATTCAGCCTGTCTGTATCCAAGGAGATACTGAATAGAGCAGCAGTAGCCTCCCCCCAGGCTACAGGGACTGGACTTAGCTGATTGGCTCCCTGAGTCTCTGCTGCACCTCAGACCCCCCCCCCCCTCAACCTGCTCTGGCTCCTTAAGTTTGTGGAGGGAAGGCCAAAGACAGGCACCTCCATTTGTGTTCCTCTGTGCATCTCCCCTGTGTCCTGATACAGCCCAGTGTTTCAAGGATTGCAAAAAGACCTAGGTAAGGAGCCCAAATATATTTTCTAGTTAAATAGTATTAATTGTTCAAAAAGTGTTTGTTTTACTGTGGACTCTGTGTTTTCAGGCAGCCTGGCCCTCTTTTAAAGTGGTGTTTGTTTAAAAATCGTTTTTGCCGTGACTGTGTGAATTCCCTTGCTAGTTTGTGGCTCCCCCCCCCCTTTCCCCCCCCTCTGCCCCCCTTTTTTTCACTCCTATTCTTAGTAAAAAGACTACATACATCTTTCAGAGTGTGGTTTTAGGAGACGGTTTTTAATCTGTTTGTGTGATTTCAATTGTGCGTAAAAGCTGTGTGCCCCCCCTGTTTTTTTGCCTTAAAAAAAGCCCGATTTTAGAGTGTGCGCCCAGAACTATTGCAGTGTTTGTCTCTTAAACAATCTCCCCCTTACCTGGAAAGTAGACTCTGCTAGCTTGGAAGTGTGGATTCAGCCTGTCTGTATCCAAGGAGATACTGAATAGAGCAGCAGTAGCCTCCCCCCAGGCCACAGGGACTGGACTTAGCTGATTGGCTCCCTGAGTCTCTGCTGCACCTGAGACCCACCCCCCCCCCACCTGCTGCTGGCTCTTTAAGTTTGTGGAGGGAAGGCCAAAGACAGGCACCTCCATTTTGTGTTCCTCTGTGCATCTCCCCTGTGTCCTGATACAGCCCAGTGTTCAAGGATTGCAAAAAGACCTAGGTAAGCAGCCCAAAGATATTTTCTAGTTAAATAGTATTAATTGTTCAAAAAGTGTTTGTTTTACTGTGGACTCTCTCTGTTTTCAGGGAGCCTGGCCTCTTTTAAAGTGGTGTTTGTTTAAAAATCGTTTTTGCCGTGACTGTGTGAATTCCCTTACTAGTTTGTGGCTCCCCCCCCCCTTTCCCCCCCCTCTGCCCCCTTTTTTTCACCCCTATTCTTAGTAAAAAGACTACATACATCTTTCAGAGTGTGGTTTTAGGAGACTGTTTTTAATCTGTTTGTGTGATTTCTATTGTGCTTAAAAGCTGTGTGCCCCCCTGTATTTTTGCCTTAAAAAAGCCCGATTTTAGAGTGTGCGCCCAGAACTATTGCAGTGTTTGTCTCTTAAACAATCTCCCCCTTACCTGGAAAGTAGACTCTGCTAGCTTGGAAGTGTGGATTCAGCCTGTCTGTATCCAAGGAGATAATGAATAGAGCAGCAGTAGCCTCCCCCCAGGCCACAGGGACTGGACTTAGCTGATTGGCTCCCGGAGTCTCTGCTGCACCTGAGACCCGCCCCCCCCCACCTGCTCTGGCTCCTTAAGTTTGTGGAGGGAAGGCCAAAGACAGGCACCTCCATTTTGTGTTCCTCTGTGCATCTCCCCTGTGTCCTGATACAGCCCAGTGTTCAAGGATTGCAAAAAGACCTAGGTAAGGAGCCCAAAGATATTTTCTAGTTAAATAGTATTAATTGTTCAAAAAGTGTTTGTTTTACTGTGGACTCTCTGTGTGTTCAGGCAGCCTGGCCTCTTTTAAAGTGGTGTTTGTTTCAAAATCGTTTTTGCCGTGACTGTGTGAATTCCCTTGCTAGTTTGTGCCCCCCCCTTTTCCCCCCCCTCTGTCCCCCTTTTTTTCACCCCTATTCTTAGTAAAAAGACTACACACATCTTTCAGAGTGTGGTTTTAGGAGACTGTTTTTAATCTGTTTGTGTGATTTCAATTGTGCTTAAAAGCTGTGTGCCCCCCTGTATTTTTGCCTTAAAAAAGCCCGATTTTAGAGTGGGCGCCCAGAACTATTGCAGTGTTTGTCTCTTAAACAATCTCCCCCTTACCTGGAAAGTAGACTCTGCTAGCTTGGAAGTGTGGATTCAGCCTGTCTGTATCCAAGGAGATACTGAATAGAGCAGCAGTAGCCTCCTCCCAGGCCACAGGGACTGGACTTAGCTGATTGGCTCCCTGAGACTCTGCTGCACCTGAGACCCGCCCCCCCCCCCCCCCACCTGCTCTGGCTCCTTAAGTTTGTGGAGGGAAGGCCAAAGACAGGCACCTCCATTTTGTGTTCCTCTGTGCATCTCCCCTGTGTCCTGATACAGCCCAGTGTTCAAGGATTGCAAAAAGACCTAGGTAAGGAGCCCAAAGGTATTTTCTAGTTAAATAGTATTAATT
Source organism: Pleurodeles waltl (assembly GCF_031143425.1). Lineage (NCBI taxonomy): Eukaryota > Metazoa > Chordata > Amphibia > Caudata > Salamandridae > Pleurodeles > Pleurodeles waltl. The sequence continues at coordinate 493,867,031 of NC_090446.1, forward strand.
GTTCAAAAAGTGTTTGTTTTACTGTGGACTCTCTGTGTTTTCAGGCAGCCTGGCCTCTTTTAAAGTGGTGTTTGTTTAAAAATCGTTTTTGCCGTGACTGTGTGAATTCCCTTGCTAGTTTGTGGCTCTCCCCCCCTTTCTCCCCCCTTTCCCCCCCCCCTCTGCCCCCCTTTTTTTCACCCCTATTCTTAGTAAAAAGACTACATACATCTTTCAGAGTGTGGTTTTAGGAGACTGTTTTTAATCTGTTTGTGTGATTTCAATTGTGCTTAAAAGCTGTGTGCCCCCCTGTATTTTTGCCTTAAAAAAGCCCGATTATAGAGTGTGCGCCCAGAACTATTGCAGTGTTTGTCTCTTAAACAATCTCCCCCTTACCTGGAAAGTAGACTCTGCTAGCTTGGAAGTGTGGATTCAGCCTGTCTGTATCCAAGGAGATAATGAATAGAGCAGCAGTAGCCTCCCCCCAGGCCACAGGGACTGGACTTAGCTGATTGGCTCCCTGAGTCTCTACTGCACCTGAGAACCCCCCCCCCCCCCACCTGCTCTGGCTCCTTAAGTTTGTGGAGGGAAGGCCAAAGACAGGCACCTCCATTTTGTGTTCCTCTGTGCATCTCCCCTGTGTCCTGATACAGCCCAGTGTTCAAGGATTGCAAAAAGACCTAGGTAAGGAGCCCAAAGATATTTTCTTGTTAAATAGTATTAATTGTTCAAAAAGTGTTTGTTTTACTGTGGACTCTCTGTTTTTTTCAGGCAGCCTGGCCTCTTTTAAAGTGGTGTTTGTTTAAAAATTGTTTTTGCCGTGACTGTGTGAATTCCCTTGCTAGTTTATACCCCCCCCCTTCCCCCCCCACCCCCCTTTTTTTCACCCCTATTCTTAGTAAAAAGACTACATACATCTTTCAGAGTGTGGTTTTAGGAGACTGTTTTTCTGTGATTTCAATTGTGCTTAAAAGCTGTGTGCCCCCCTGTATTTTTGCCATAAAAAAAGCCTGATTTTAGAGTGTGCGCCCAGAACTATTGCAGTGTTTGTCTCTTAAACAATCTCCCCCTTACCTGGAAAGTAGACTCTGCTAGCTTGGAAGTGTGGATTCAGCCTGTCTGTATCCAAGGAGATACTGAATAGAGCAGCAGTAGCCTCCTCCCAGGCCACAGGGACTGGACTTAGCTGATTGGCTCCCTGAGACTCTGCTGCACCTGAGACCCGCCCCCCCCCCCCACCTGCTCTGGCTCCTTAAGTTTGTGGAGGGAAGGCCAAAGACAGGCACCTCCATTTTGTGTTCCTCTGTGCATCTCCCCTGTGTCCTGATACAGCCCAGTGTTCAAGGATTGCAAAAAGACCTAGGTAAGGAGCCCAAAGGTATTTTCTAGTTAAATAGTATTAATTGTTCAAAAAGTGTTTGTTTTACTGTGTACTCTCTGTGTTTTCAGGCAGCCTGGCCTCTTTTAAAGTGGTGTTTGTTTAAAAATCGTTTTTGCCGTGACTGTGTGAATTCCCTTGCTAGTTTGTGGCTCCCCCCCTCTGCCCCCCTTTTTTTCACCCCTATTCTTAGTAAAAAGACTACATACATCTTTCAGAGTGTGGTTTTAGGAGACTGTTTTTAATCTGTTTGTGTGATTTCAATTGTGCTTAAAAGCTGTGTGCCCCCCTGTATTTTTGCCTTAAAAAAGCCCGATTTTAGAGTGTGCGCCCAGAACTATTGCAGTGTTTGTCTCTTAAACAATCTCCCCCTTACCTGGAAAGTAGACTCTGCTAGCTTGGAAGTGTGGATTAGGCCTGTCTGTATCCAAGGAGATACTGAATAGAGCAGCAGTAGCCTCCCCCCAGGCCACAGGGACTGGACTTAGCTGATTGGCTCCATGAGACTCTGCTGCACCTGAGACCCGCCCCCCCCCACCTGCTCTGGCTCCTTAAGTTTGTGGAGGGAAGGCCAAAGACAGGCACCTCCATTTTGTGTTCCTCTGTGCATCTCCCCTGTGTCCTGATACAGCCCAGTGTTCAAGGATTGAAAAAAGACATAGGTAAGGAGCCCAAAGATATTTTCTAGTTAAATAGTATTAATTGTTCAAAAAGTGTTTGTTTTACTGTGGACTCTCTGTGTTTTCAGGCAGCCTGGCCTCTTTTAAAGTGGTGTTTGTTTAAAAATCGTTTTTGCCGTGACTGTGTGAATTCCCTTGCTAGTTTGTGGCTCCCGCCCCCCCCCCCCTTTCCCCCCCTCTGCCCCCCTTTTTTTCACCCCTATTCTTAGTAAAAAGACTACATACATCTTTAGGAGTGTGGTTTTAGGAGACTGTTTTTAATCTGTTTGTGTGATTTCAATTGTGCTTTAAAGCTGTGTGCCTCCCTGTATTTTTGCCTTAAAAAAGCCCGATTTTAGAGTGTGCGCCCAGAACTATTGCAGTGTTTGTCTCTTAAACAATCTCCCCCTTACCTGGAAAGTAGACTCTGCTAGCTTGGAAGTGTGGATTCAGCCTGTCTGTATCCAAGGAGATACTGAATAGAGCAGCAGTAGCCTCCCCCCAGGCCACAGGGACTGGACTTTGCTGATTGGCTCCCTGAGTCTCTGCTGCACCTGAGGCCCGCCCCCCCACACATGCTCTGGCCCCTTAAGTTTGTGGAGGGAAGCCCAAGACAGCTACCTCTATTTTGTGAGCCTCCACATCTCCCCTGTGTCCTGATACAGCCCAGTGTTCAAGGATTGCAAAAAGACCTAGGTAAGGAGCTCTGAGATTTTTATGGGTAAATAGTATTATTTGTTCAAAAGTGTTTATTTCAGCTACCTGTGTCCCTTCTACTGTGGAGTCTCTGTGTTTCAGGCATCCTGGCCTCTTTGAAAGTGGTGTTTCTAAAAAACACATTTTTGCCGTGACTGTGTGAATTGCCTTGCTAGTTTGTGGCACATGAGCCCCCCCTTTTTTTTCTCCTCTAAGTGAAAATGCTACATACGTCATGCAGAGTGTGGTTTTTGGAGAATGTTTTAATCTGTTTCTGTGATTTAAAATGTGCTTAAAACTGTCTGCCCCCCTGTTTTTTTGCCTTTTAAAAACCTCGATTTCAGAGTGCGCGCAAAGCAGTATTGCAGTGTTTGTTTCTTAAACAATCTCTCCCTTACCTGGAAAGTAGACTCTGCTAGCTTGGAAGTGTGGATTCAGCCTGTCTGAATCCATGGAGTTTGTGAATAGAGCAGCAGTTTCCTTTCCCCCTGCCCACAGGGAGGGGACTGAGCTGATTGGCTCTCTGAGTCCTTGTTGCACCTGAGCCCCACCCCCAACAGCCACCTCCATTTTGTGAGCCTCAGCATCTTCCCTGTGTCCTGATACAGCCCAGTGTTCTCAATTAAAGCGCCTTGGGTGCGGCAGAGTGTCGTGGGCGGCCTCCTCCTTCAGGTCTCCTGGGAGGTGTGGTTCGGCCCAGCCTTCCGCCCCCGTGTCAAGAGCAGAGTGATGCATGCAGCGGAAGTGCAAGTCTCAATTAAACCGCCTTGGGGTGGGCAGAGCATCATGGGCGGCCTCCTCCCTCAGGTCTACTGGGAGGTGTGTTCCATCCAAGCCTTCCGCCCCCATGTCAAGAGCAAAGTGATGCCTGTTGGCATTTAATAGCAGGCCAATGCCAAATGCATTTCCATGGATCCCACACAAGGTCATGCACCCATCTATTTATCACATACATGATGACACAACAATGAGAAATGATGCTACTAAATCATGCCATATTGATGACAAAAGTACAACATCCTAGAGAAGGTGATATGGAAATATCCATGTCACACTGAAAACATATCAACAATGCACACCTCACCAAGTGATATTTGTCCCAGTTGAGTCATGAAGGTCAGATTACTGTTGCTCAGACAGGCCACACATGTTGCATGGAAAAGGACACTGTAGACATCATGTCCAATATGTAAGGGAGAGATGCCCCCATAATACACTGCACAATGAATCAGCAAGCCCCAGGGTAATTGCCACCAATGTCTGGAACCCCTTACAATGATATACTCTGAGTGCATCAGTAGAAACCTTTAGTCCTTCATAGGTTGGAGAGGCCTTGATATTTGCAAGTACTTGTAGAAGGCCCTCCACATATTTCCCAATGGGAAGCTACATTACTGTCTCCATTTCTTGCACTACAGACCCAGATGTCTGTGGTTGAATGGATGTACCCAAACACCTGTGATTTCAACATAACTGCAAGTCACTCCATGATGCTGGCCAATAGTCAGGGCACTAGCCTTACCCATTACACATGTGTAATGCACTTTTCCACACAATGCCACATGAAGGGCAAAGATATTCACATTGTGGCACTACTCTAGGCCTACCTGTCATGTCCCTCAATGCTAATGTAGTTGTACATGCCAAATGACATGCTATGATGGGTAAGGGTATGTGTGAGCAAATAAATAATGGTGACACACTCCTGTCTGTGGCACAACATGAAATGTGTCCTCATTGAAAATACACTGTTCCAGAAACAGGTGGCCATCCACATATAGGTGAGGGAATACAGACATTATACCATCAACCTAGGTAGACCATGCACGAAACTGCAGCTTACAAATGTTTTAAAAGAGAAGGAGACACATGCTGACATGTAGGCACAAGGAATGTTAGCAACAGTGATGTCACATAAATCATGTCAATGGACATTCCGCACCTACCAATGGTGCATCCAAAGAACAATGTAAGCCCTGTCACATTTATGGTGGACATCTTCACATTACAAACTGCAGTGAGGCACAGGCACTCATCATATGCTGAAGACAACTAGCTTCTGGGTGGCAACTAGCTTCTGGGTGGCAGATGCCCACATACACATTTACCCAGACACATGACAAAGGACAGTGATCCATCGGCCATACTTGCCTTTTCCCTGGAACATTTAGGAGTAGTGGTCTGTTGCATAGAAATTACACGCACTACAGCAAAAAACAGTATTTGATTAATCAATGTACCCAGCCATATGTCGTCCCTACTAGGCAATTGGTTTCTGGATTGCACTGAGTTGTGCCCTGGGTCCCTGGTCCAATATGCAAGGCACAACAGTACGCACCACATGACATGTCTACACAAACAATCCCTCATCCACTGTGTGACACATGGCTCATCCCTGATTGTTAGGGGGAGCTGTCAGAACCTAATTCGTTCACTTGACAATGAGACAGGCAGGAATATGCTTGGAACCTACCCCCTTGTGGCTGCTTTGCTACCCGCAAACACCCATGAAGCTCCTGTGTGTGTGCCATTAGGGGCATAATGGTCCGACAGACACCCTGCCCACGTTGGGAAGTGGACATCCCCAGCTGGACCTCTGCGATCTTCCGGGCCCAGAGTCTCAAGACCTCCCATCTTTTTCTGCAGTGGGCTTTCTGCCTGCTGTGGACCCCCAGGGTCCGCACCTTCTTGGCAATGGCTCTCCACAATCCTTTCTTTTGATGGGCATTGACTTGCATGCAAGAGATCGTGATCACAACTCTCATCACAAATGTATGAGTTACATACATGTCAGAAACAACAAGCTAGAACTTTCCGATTTGTCAATACTCCCCAAGTGTGACACATACAAGTCAATAAGCACAGGGACATGACTACAGGAATACATTTCTCCATCTGCAGACTAACCCACTACACTGCTCAGGCCCTACAATGACTAAGCAAACTTACTGACATCGCGTGGGCCATACTCTAGCACCCTGACTGAGATGTGAGCCATTATGAGACACATCTCACCACTATTACTTCTAAAGGGTAAACTCCTTAGGCATGAATGGACCAACACCTTCACACTATGTGAGAATGACTGTCTACATACAACCCCTACAGGCAACTGTCAGAATACAAACTCAAACATTACACATGGGTAACAATGAAGTGACTGGCATGGTGGATACAGAAAGAGTCCACCCTGTCCATGTGTGGACATGCAGCCTAACAAATGCAGACTCATGCCACTTCAGGGGTGGTATGTATCTGTACCACAGAACATGCTTTTGGACATGAGTGACCATCCTACGGCGATGGCATTCAACAAACAAAGGCAATGATGTGTACAATTTCTGTTATGTGACCAAAGTATGAGTCACATATAATGGCCTCCCAGGAATCAACACATTGTCTGCACTGTAGGGCATTCATTTATGCAATAAAATATGACTTCTGTGAAGGTTCCAACAGGTCTGTGGGAGTAAGGGACCTGTCATGGGTCAAAAGCACATATTGACAATAATGCTAAATGCACATATGGATTAGATTAATATTTTACCTCTGCACCCATTCCTAATCTAAGCAAATGAATTAGTCATTCACAGAAGGATTTTACACCAGAGCCTCATATTGCCCACATGACTGGATCGGTTGGGGTACCGGGAGTGGGCACAGTGTCACAGTTGCATAGCCACAGTGACTCCACCCCAGCCTAGACTTGGATCCATACTGGGAGATACATTTGACAGGCCCTGGTCTCTGCAGGCTAAGCAGATGGAACTTTTATGACACTTCATTCTCATCGCTTCCCTGCATGACAGGTAATCATGTAGTAAACATAAGTTTGGCATGTGGTGTGTGTTGCAACATGAAGGGCACTGTGAGTCATGATATGCCTTTCAAACAACAGTTTAGCACGGGCAGTTGTGGTTAGAAGACCCTGTGGCACCATACACATTGATCACATTACTCTCAACTTACTCATACAACATGCTTACTCAGCTTATGCTGTCATGCACATACATGTTGCCTGACATTTGAAGGAGATGTCAGTGGATGGCAGTAATGTCTAATCACCTACCTATGTGCATCCAACACAAGGAGGGTCTAGGAACCTACAACTCTCACACAACACAATGTGACTGAACTTTACTTATGGCACTGACCACCAATACCTGCACATTCCATTAATGCAACACATACTGCAACAACAGGCGCATGAGTAGTCAACCTGGCACACATGGCCACATTCTAGCTTGTGAGGAGGGAAAGGACGGTGAAGTGCAGAGAAAACTGTGCACATGCGATACTTACCTGCTCCTCTGGTGCACAATAGAGCAGTCCATAAAGGGGTAGGACCTCGTCTGCTAGCTTCTCCAGCTCCTCTGGAGAGAAGGCTGGGGCCTTACCTCCTGCTGGACATGAGATGATTGCTTCCAGAGGCGGTACACAGCAGCTCAGTCCATGGAGGTCTTACTGGCAGCAGCGTCAGGAGTCAAGTGAGTGAATCTGCAGAACATGGCGGTCACGTCTGCCACCGCCATTGGACACAGCCATTGGCCCGCGACCACTATTGGCAACAATGTTAGCCTATGTCTGTGTCTGCCAAGGTTCCAACCACCTACTGCCATGACGACGTCTGCTGGTGGTCATGGGCGATTTCTAATGGCCAGTGGAGTAGGTCAGGCAGCCGCCATTTTAGATTCCTGAAATGCAGTATTGGGCTTCAAAAACTGCGTCACACCTTACAATGTTGCTTTGAGCTCACAAACATGCTTAACCTGTCTTGTCACGTAGGTCCTATTAATCAAGCACTATTGTAGTATGTTGCAGGGCACAGGTGGCACTTATCAGTGGGGCCCAGTCCACTGACCTCCTGGTCAGCGTCTGCTGCCCTCCCCATCACCTCTGGCTGCTGCTGCCTCTGCCTTTTGCTGGGACGAACTGAGAGTCTCCTGACTCTCAGTTCAAGGCCCTCTTCTACCCTCAGGATCGTCCCGGCACCTCATCACCGGTGGTCTAGTGGCCATCACAAGTAAGTATTTATTTCTCTCTATCGCTCTATCGCTCTTTCACTCTTGCTTTTTCTGCCTTTTTCTCTTTTTTCTCTCATTCTTCCTTCATTCCTTTTTCCTTTCTCCCCTCTTTCCTCTGCCCCCCTCCCCCTGTGAATCATCTTTCCCACCCTACCCCCTCTCAGATGACAGCTCCCCCTGCCCCCCTCCACTTCCTAATGGCGGCTGCAACGCTATGAGAGGGAAACTGCACTGACCTCCTGGTCAGAGTCTGTTGCCCTCCCTAGCTCCTCTGGCTGCTGCTGCCTCTGCCTTTTGCTGTGACAAACTGAGATTCTCCTGACTCTCAGTTCAAGGCCCTCCTCTACCCGCAGACTCGTCCCTGCACCTCATCCCTGATGGTCTAGGGGCCATCACAAGTAAGTATTTCTTTCTCTCTGTTGCTTTCACTCTTACATTTCTAGCCTTTTCTCTTTTTTCTCTAGTTTTTCCTTTATTCCTTTTTCCTCTGCCCACTCCCCTGCAAAGCACCTCTCCTGCCCTCCTGCCTCCCAGCTGTCCATTCCCCGCCCCTCCCCTTCTTAATGGTGTCCGCACGCAGAGGATGCACTGCTGGCATGCCAAAGGCAAACCAGTCTGTGCCCATCCGCGCCTGGTCCACGCTCAGCGCCAGGAACCCTGGATCTCTGTCAAACCACGCCCTGGACTACCTCCGTTATGACTCCAAGACCCTCCTCTGCCTCAACACCGAATGCCTCAGCAACTGCTGCCCCATCTCCCCCAAGGACACCCACTGACCTTTCACCTGCAGGAACTGCAACTTCAGCACCAGCCTCAACAAGCTGAAGGTACTCTCCGCACACAAAGATACCAACAACCTCCACAACCCCATCAACTGCCTGCTCCTCAAAATCCTCTCCCTCCACAAACACTCCACCGAACTCTGGGAATTGATCGACACTGTCGGACCAGACATCGTCTTACTTACCGAGACTTGGATAAACCCCAACCCGGGTTCAGGCATCGCCATCGCCATTCCCGATGGTTACAGCATCCTAAGGAGGGGCCGGCCATCCCACCTGGGCGAAGGACTCGCCTTCGTCCACAAGTCCTCACTGCGTATCAAGGACGTCCCACAAAAACACTGCACCATCATGGAACACCTTCACTTCCTGGTCCACTCCAACCACAACTCCTCCATCCGCGGCACCCTTGTGTACAGGCCACACGGCCCCCGCCAAGCTTTCATAGACTACGTCGTAGACATCACTACCCCTCAGGCCCTGGCGTCAGTCGACGACCTCCTCCTCGGCGACCTGAATTTCCACCTCGAGGACCGCACTGACCCAAAAGACCAACGCTCTACTCGACAACCTCACTACCTTCGGTCTCAGACAGCTGGTCTCCACACCCACACACATCGCCAGACACACACTGGACCCCATCTTCACCTCAAGCAACCAGATCACCATCGAGACCATCTTCACCCCAGACTGGACAGACCACCGCTGCATACACTTCACAATCACCGCACACTGCACCCAGCAGCTGCATCCACACCTCCAGGTCCCCCCACAGGAAATGGAATGAAATCACCAACAAGCAACTCACCTCATTGCTCGCCAAATCCCTCTCTCCTCCATCCAACGACGCCAACACAGCAGCGTGCAATCTCAACGCATGGATCACCGAATGCGCCAACACTCTAGCTCCTCTCCGGCTGACATCAACCAAACACGTACCTAAGAAAGCCAGCTGGTTCACCACTGAACTCCAAGAATCAAAGGGTACCCGCAGATGTTTAGAGAAAAAAAGGAGGATCAGCCAAACCAGTGAAGACCTCACCTCACTCAGAGCTGCAACCACCACCCACAGACGAAAATCAAAAACACTAGGAAGGACGCACTCTGGGAGCACTTCAACTCCTCTGCACACAACTCTAAGGAACTCTTCTCAGTCACCCATGAGTTCACAGATCTCCCTCTGAAGTCACCAGCATCCCCCGTCACAGGACCTTTGTGACAAACTCGCCTTCTTTTTCCACCACAAGATCCAGGACATCTACCACAGCTTCCTCCTGGAAAATCCTGGCACTGGATCCTGTGACCGACCCACCCCACAGAACCCACCCAGACCATCCACAACTGTTCCACGCTCACCATAGAGGAAACAGTCAACATCATAAATAGCACCCACTCCGAGGCCTCCTCGGACCCCTGCCCGCACCACATATACATCAGAGCCAGCGCATCATCATAAAGCTCCGGAACACAATCAACTGCTCCATCAACATGGACACCTTCCCCGAGGACTGGAAACAAGCCGAAATATGGCCTCTCCTGAAGAAACTTTCGGCTGACCCATCATAACTAAAGAATTTCTGGCCCATCTCACTGCTACCCTACCCTACCAAAGTACTGGCGAAAGCAATCAACGCACAACCACAGAATTTCATCGAGGCCAACAGCTCCCTGGACAGCTCCCAGTCCTGCTTCCGCAGCAACCACAGCACTGAGACAGCCCTGCTGGCAGCCACTGACAACATGAGATTACTCCTAGATTGCAGACACACCACAGCACTCTTACTCCTCGACCTCTCAGAAGCATTCTCCTGCGGTCTCCCACAGCATTATGCACACCAGACTCCCTGACATAGGAATCCGTGGAAGAGCCCTGGAATGGATCCACTCCTTCCTCTGTGGGAGGACGCAGAGGGTCAGACTCCCGCACTACACTTCTAGTCCCACAGGAGTCAACTGCAGAGTCCCCCAAAGATCCTCACTTTGTCCCACACTGTTCAACGTAAACATTGCCCCTCTCGCTGTTATCGTCAGAAGCCATGGTATGGCCATTGTGTCATATGCCGATGACACACAACTCATAATGTCCCTCACCTAAGACCCGGCCACGGCCAAAAGGAACTTCCTCTCAAGAATGGAAGCTGTGACCAACTGGATGTGAGAAAGCTGACAAGACTGAGCTCATCATCTTCAGAAACACCACTTCAGCTTGGGATGACTCCTGGTGGCCCACAGCACCCCCCCCCCGCACCCACTGAGCAAGCCCACAAGTTACGAATTATCCCTGACCCCTCCCTATCAATGACCAACCAGGTAAACTCTGTCGCCTCCTCCTGCTGGCACACACCCTGCAAACTTCAGAAGATCTTCAGATGGATCCCAGCAGACTGTTGCAGGACAGTCACCCACTCCTTATTCACTAGCAAGCTTGACTATGGCAAAGCCCGCTACACCGGCACCTCAACCAGGAAAATCAACAAACTAGAACTCATCCAGAACGCCACCACCAGACTCATTCTGGACCTCACTCACTGAGAACAAATCTCCCAACCCTCCACTGGCTACTGGTCGAGAAGCGAATCGCCTTCAAGCTTCTCACCCACACGTACAAGGCCATACACAATGTAGGACCAGCCTACCTGAATCATGTGTCTCCTTCCACACCCCGCCAAATCCCTCCGCTCTGCCCAGATGGCCCTGGCCACCATCCCTCGTATCTGCAAAACCACCGCCAGAGGATGATCCTTCACCTACACTGCAGTAAAGAGCTGGAACAACCTCCCCCTGCACCTCAGACAAAGCCAGGAAGAACATCAAGACATGGCTCTTCAGATGAGGTCCCTCCCCTCCCACTCCGTGCCTGAACTCACAGGTGAGTAGCTGCGCTTTACAAATACTGATTGATTGATTGACCCCCGCTAAAGGTAATTGTTTAGGTCAGGATATCCAGTTACATTTTGAGGGAAAAATGTGATGCACATTTTTTAGTTTGGTCCAGATACATGTTGTAGACATGTGTGGAAAATCATGGGGTCACATGTGACCCTTGTGATATTAGTAGCTGTGATGTGTACTGGTTGCCATGTCTATCCCTTCTAAAATGCCTTTTCACATGATATCATAGACATGCAATATGTATGTTGCCTGGGACACAATGGCTAATGCTAGAGTTCATTTCTTGTCAAACATAGGTACCTGGGAGAGGGAGAATGCGACAACCACCTGTCTACTGTTCACTGGCAGACCTTTAGACCATGGAAGAAAGACACATCATACTCTTTTATTGTCTGAATCGGCAAACAATAGTGGACTTATGTCGTCAGTTGGAGCCACATCTGATGCCAGCCCAACCTATGTTCACTCTGGTGTTGAAGGATGTCCTCTCAGCAATGTCAAAACATCTGGACAGCTACATCCTGTTTCCCCAACATCAGGATTTAGCTCATGTGAAGGCTGAGTTTTATGGTTTTGCACGTATCCCACATGTGGTAGGGGTCATGGCTGGCACACATGTTGGCTTGGTCCCACAGCATGCAAATGAATAAGTATCCTGCAACAGAAAGAACTTCCTTTCAATCAAGGTAAAAGTTGTCTGTTTGGGAGATCTCTACATTGCACAGGTCTATGCCCGTTATCCGGGTTCAGCCCATTATTCTTTCATATTCCGGAACAGCACTATACCCCAGCTGATGTCACAGATGTACTCAAAGAGGGCCAGGCTGGTTGGTAAGTCATATCTGTCCTGTTTGTGTGTGTTTGTGTACAATGTCTGGTGCTACAGTCCTGAAAAAAGAGGGACTCCTCGTTGCACATATGTACCATTCCCTAACAGGAGATTGCATATTCAAACCGTCCTTGGTTGTTGACGCCAATAAGGATTCCAACTACCCCAGGGGAAGTCTTCTTCAGTGAGCCCATGGAAGAACACGATGTGCAGTGGAGCCGGCTTTTGGGCTCCTGAAGGATAGATTTAGGTGCATGGACCAGACAGGTGGAGCCCTCCATTACTCATCCAGAAAAATGTATCAGATTACTGTGGCATGCTGCGTGCCCCAAAAAAGTGCCCTGTGGAGGAGTATCCTGGATATACCAGAGGAGGGGAAGCCTGCAGTGCCACTGGGTGAGATTCATGAAAGGCCAAATGAGGATGATATTAGTGAAGAGGAAACAGATGACTTGCTGTAAACTCTCATCAATAGCTACTTTTCAGAACGTGATGTAATGACTGTGACTGTGCGAAGAACTGTAGTTAGACTGTGTGGAGTACAGTGCTTTGGCACTAACTAGGGAGCTAATACACTGCAGTATTCATCCAAAGGGTGCTTGAAGTGTTAGCCTTTGACATATCCCCACCTTGATGTAGCTACTTTGTTTGCGTCAGTCTCACTGCAATGTAATTTCCTTTCCAGATGCTTGCCGTATGATTTGTGTAATCAGTATTTTTTCAAGCCTATACTCCTTGGTTTGTCTTTGTACAGGTACCTTCACCATGACATCCTCACGTGGGCATCTCAGAGAGGTAACATTGGCAGGTATCTGATGGTAGTTCTGACATTTGAAGTGGACATGGATTGTTCCAGGTTATGTAGGCCACAGATTTGGGGTGTATGAGACCTGTGCCAAGGCTGTTTGAACAGTGTTTAGGTGGAAGGTCAGAAGTGCACATTGTACTTGATTAGTGTGCTATGGTGGGCTGATTGAACCATGTGTGTGATCATGTGGGCATGGGATATGTTGTCATCAAGTACAAGCAAGGAATTCACCCTTCACATGGTCTAAACTCTCTTCATATCCCTCCTTGCATTAGTATCTTGTGTCTTCCTCATTTGCTTCCCATGGTCTTACATCTCTACATAGAAAAATGTTGAAAATTAAGCAAGCAGACAATGAGTTTGTGATGGGTGAATTTCTTACCATGCTAATACAGAAAATAACAATGGGACAGAAGGAAACGAAAATGTTAAGTGAGGGGTCAGTCATGGTGAATGAAATCATTGGGGTAGATGCCACAGCATTGGAAGTTGGTTGAAGAACAGTGAACAGAGTAAATATGTGGCACACAAAGGAGGTCCTTTTGGAAGAGGTCACTTGCTGGCAGTAGTGGGTGTCTTGCTATCCGCATCTCCTGAAGTATTTGGTGGATGTTCCTGCTTGTGGTGGGGGTAGGTGGGGGTCTTCTGCTATGGAGGCAGGGGTGTCTGGGGCCCTTCCAGTGGCTGTCTCCAATGAAGGGCCTGGGGTTGCTGCACCAACGGAAGGGGTAGAATGTTGCTAACAATCCTTGATCAGGGTACTGTTAATGTCCCTCAAAACCCCTTTTAGGGAGGCCATGTTAGTATTGTGGGCCTGCCACTGCTCACGCATATCCCTATGGATGTCCCTCTACAGCTGCTTGATCTCCCAGAGTTCTGAAAGTACCTGGCTCATCATGCCTTGGGACTCCTGATAAACCCCCAAGATGCAGCTGATGGTATCCTGGCCAGGAGCATCCCCAGTGCCCTCACCCCACTGGCGCACAGCACCCTTTCCATGCTCCCTACCACCACATGCCTGTACCCTGGCCACAGGGGAGGCCCCTCCCACTAGTTCCAGAATCATCATTGTCTGAGGTGTTGTGCTTCGACTCAGGATCCTGGACTGGAGGGCACAATATGGTAGATACTGTCCTAGGGACACAAGTAGGGGGAGCGAATGGTTGCCTGTGATGTAGAGGTGAGGGGGCTGGGAGATATTGATGTGGCTGCAGTGAGACTCACTGTTACGGTCTGACCAGATTTTCCATATGTGCCACAACCGTCTTCCACATCTAGACATCCAGGAGTGTCTTCTTCACTAAGGGCTTCATCCAGGGGGAGTAGTGGCAGTCTTGTCTATGGCCTCTTTGTGTCCAGTGGCAGGTCGACCTGTTGATGTGAAACATACAATGTTATTGGTTGTATTGTGACATCTACCTCCAAAGGTTTACAGTGACATTTTGCAAAGATCCTGTACATAGCTGATTTGCAGGTTATCCTGTTGTGACAGGTACCCATGCTATTGGTTGTAATGACCTGATATTTATGAAGAATGCCAATTCCATTTACGTCAAGCAGCTGCTGGAATGTGCAGGTCATTAGCACTTGGGAGGATGGCCTTAGAATTACATCTTGCCACCAGTGCAAGCATAACAGTGGCTAGGCAAGATGTGGCTATAGCCATTTTGATGCCTAGTTGATTGTCATGCAGGCGCACCCAGGACTTTCTTGTATGTGTGATTGGAGTCTCATGTGGTCAGTGTTTGTGAATGTGTCTACTGCCAATACAATTCTAGTAATGCATCTTGAGGCCTTTGGGATCCTTGTGTTACACACAGGATGAGGTGCCCTTCCTGTCCTCAATAGTTTCATCTTGGGTCAGCATGTCAAGATGGAGCTAGGTAGCAAGACACATCTCTGAGTTGACCATGATTTGTATCTTGGTCACTCCCCGGTGAGTAAACTTCAATTGAGAGTTAGGAGGCAAATTTGTTTGGACAAGGGACCAATGTTCTGGTGTTTGGAGCCACTCAAACAGTGCCTCCTGGGAGTTGCATTCAGGTAACACTCACTGCTTCCCAACACTTGCCAATCATTTTTTTCCCAGGTGAATAAACCTAATTTGCGAGTTCACTAACAAGTGCATTGTGGTAAATGCATACTGGGCTGGTGATTGGAATTAGAGAAACAGGGCCTATTAGGCTTTACAGTCAGGTCACTCCCTCTACTTCCCAACACTTGATAATTGGTATCCTCCCAGGTGAGGAAACTATATTTGAGAGTTCACTACCTTATGCGTTGGGGCAATTGCATACTGGGCTGGTAGTTGGAGTTACAGGAGAAGGCCCTCCTGGGAGTTGCAGTCATGTCACTGTCTCCACTACATACACTATACAAATGTTATCCTCCCAGGTTAGTACACTTCAATTGAGAGTTAACACACAATGGTATTTGCACAAGTAAACATTGGGCTTGTGTTTGGAGTTGGAGAGACAGAGCCTCCTGGCTTTGGCAGTCATGTCACTCACTCTACTTCATACACTTGAGAAAAGTCTTTCCCACAGTAGAGTACACTTCATGTGTGAGTTCCCAAACATGTTTTTGGAGAAGGTGACGCTGGATGGGTGATTGGAGTGATAGTATGAGAGCCACCTGTGAGTTGCAGTCATGTATGTACTGCGCACACTGTACAAATGGTTTCCTTCCAGGTGGGTACACGTTAGTAGAGAGTTAAGACACAGGGGTCTTTGGAAAAGATAACACTGTTCTGGTGTTTAGAGTCACTCAAACAGTGCTTCCTGGGAGCTGCAGTCCTGTCTCTCTCTCTCTACTCTCCAATACTTGACAAATGGTATCCCCCCCCCCCAGGTGAGTAAACTTAATTTTGGAATTGGCAAGTAGTGCTCTTTTGAAAGGAGAACACTGTGCTGGTGTTTGGAGTTATAGATACAGGGCCTGCTCTGATTTGCAGTCATATCACTGTCTTTACTACACACACTATGCAAATGTTATCCTCTCAGGTGGGTACACTTCAATTGGGAGTTAACAAACAAGATAATTTGTAGAAGGAAACACTGCACTGGTGTTTTGAGTAACAGTAACAGAGCCTGCTGGGAGTTGTAGTCATGTCAGTCTCTGTACTACACACACTTGACAAATGTTATCCTCACAGGCGGGTACACTTCAATTGGGAGTTCACAAACAATGGTCTTTGGAGAAGGAAACACTGATCTGGTGTTTGGAGTTATGGAAACAATGCCTGCTGGGAGTTGCAGTCCTGTCACTCTCACGACTCCCCAATACTTGACAAATGTTATCCTCCCAGGTGAGGACACTTCACTTGGGAGTGTCAAACAAGGGTCTTGGGAGAAGGAACACTAGTCTGGTGTTTGGAGTTGTAGAACAATGTCTGCTCTGAGTTGCAGTCATGCCACTCTCTCTAGCACACACACTATACCAAAGTTATCCCCCCAGATATGTAAATTTCATGTGTGAGTTACCAAACAGGGGTCTTTGGAGAAGAGGACACTGGACTGGTGAGTGGAGTGACAGTAAAGGTGTCAAAAGGTGAACAGTGAGCATGCATGTTTTGGAATTTTGGTGATGTTATTAGTGTTGTGACTTACTAGACTCCACTCCTGCAGGTATTCTTGTCAAGTTCTCAGAATGCTGGATGGCCAAGACCTTCTACTTTCATGGAAAAAATTTAATGGGTCACTGTGAGGGCCACTGCCAGTTTTCTTGGCCTGCAGCTGGTGCCTTGAGACCAGGGAACAGACTTTGCCCCAAGATCATTCAACCTCTTCCTGATATTCTCCTTTGTGTGCAGGGTGGTGTCTACAGCATTCACTCTGTCGACTATCCTGTCCCACATTTCCCTTTTCCTACTGAAAGCAGTGTGCTGGACTTGGGCTCCAAACAACTGTGGATTTCATCCACCATCTTAACTCATCTTCGGAACAACAGGGATTTTTGGAATGTGACATGGTGGAAAAAACAAATTCAAGAAGAGTGATAGTGACTTATTAAAGAGAGGAAGTGCAAAAAAGTGTGACAGGACAAAGGTGTGTGCATGGTGTTGTATGGGATGGTGAAAAAAATGGTGCCTACCATAAGTGTAGTGTGGGAAAAAGCTGCTCTGTCTTGCTGGCTCTTGCTGTGAAGATGCAGAGGATTGGGGTGAGTGAAGGAGTGTGTTTTATAGTGCCCTTTGCTGGTTTGTCCAGTGTGGCAATGTGGGTCAGCTGTGTTGTTTTCAAATCAATCCAATGTGCCGTTGGTGACCACGAACTGCCGTGGTTCAGACCACCATTGGCTGACTGTCATGGGTGTCCACCACTGCGACTTTGGACTTGTAATACGGTCAATGGTTGGTCGCTGTGCTGTCAGGGCTGGAGGTCGGACTGCTTATTTCTGGCCAGTCTACGTTTTTTGGTTGGCAGGCAGCGGTCCTGCCTGTATGATTCATAACACAGCAGTCTGTAAGACCACCAACATGGCAGTCTTTTTAGGACTGCCAACATGGCAGTCTGGCGGTCCCACCACCAACCTCATAATGAGCCCCCATATCACCTTCCTACCATATCCTCCTACCCACCTCACAACCTGCACCTAAAATACACCTAAAATAAATGGATATTACATAATTTACATAGTTAATATTAATCACCTAATTAGGTTAAAATAATTATTAATTACTTAATTAACTTCCTACTCTATCCCCCTACAAACCCAACAACCCACTACAACACTATAAATTACTATTAACAATTGAATAACTAATTCTAAATCACTTAAAATTACAAACTATTTTTAAAAAAGATATAATTATACAAACAACAGTAACTCATAAAATTAATAGACAAACATACATAAATAAATATATATATATATATATATATATATATATATATATATATATATATATATATATATATAAATTCACAGAAAAAAAACAAAAAATACGGGGACATTATAGTTTGGCTTTGAATGTACTCCTACAAAACCATAGGAATTCACCTGTTATAGTTAAAGTAACTATAACTCATGCCCTAAGGTAACTATAGCTCGCGCCCTTGCCATACACTGTTTTTTTCTTTAAAAAATGTTACCCGCAAATATTACATTGCTATGAATAGTGATAGTATCAAAGATGTCATGAGTGCTGTGAGTTGTGGGGTAATTAGCAGTGCATGGCCAGGATGCTAGTGATAGTTACTTTAGATAACTATAACAGATGAATTTCTATGGTTTTGTATGAGTCAATTCAGAACCTAACTATAAAGTTCCTGTAACCTTTGTTTTTTTTCAGTGAATTTCTATGTTTTTTTTAAATTCTATTTTCTAACTATAACGTATATGTAATGTTTGTTTTTTTCAGTGAATTTCTATGTTTTTTTCAAATCTATTACCTTTTTATTACTATACATTAATCCAACCACTGCTGCTCATGGCCAAAAGCCGTGCAGGGTGGCGGTTGAGTACAGGGCCCGAAGGCAACCCCCTATAAGCATCCCACCCTGCTCCATGCACGGCCTTCACCCGCGCGCAGCAGGGGTTGCCCACAAGGCCTGGCCTGCAGCCTGTCCCTGCGGCCAACCCCCCTAACCACCCAACCCTACTTTGCACATGGCTCTTTAGTCACGGGTGGCAGGAGTTCAGAATTGGTGTAGGAGGGTGGATCTGGGAGCGAGAGTGGCTGTGAGAGTCTCTGTCTGGGTGTGAGAGTGCGTGCATCAGTATCTTAGTGGGTGCGTTAGTGTCCGTGCAGGTCTGTGAGATGGTGCGTGAGGTTGTCAGTGGTCTGTGAGTGGGTGTGTGAGAATCTGAGTGGGTCTGTGAGTGGGTGCTTAAGTGTCTGAATGGGTCTGTGAGTGGATGCACAAGGGTCTGAGTGGGTGCGTGAGTGTCTGAGTGGGTCTGTGAGTGGGTGCGTGAGTGGGAGAAAGAGATCAATAGAGAGAGAGACAGAGAGGGAGAGGGGATAGATAGTTTTTTGGGCTTTGATGGATGATATATTTAGAATTAGACATTTCTGCACAAATTTTTAAAAAAGGTATGGTATTTGTCAATTAAAAACAGTAAGGTCATATTTTAGTATGACCCTTTAACATTTGTAGTTGAGAAAAAAGCAGAGGGCAACGAGCCCGGCTGGACAATGAGCTATTGTTTCTCTCAATTGTGTGTTTTAGTCCCTTATGGGCTATCTGGGTCGAAGGGGTAAGCCTCAAGGCCTCGCCCACCTTCCCACTGCTTCAGCAACCAAGGTGCTGCTTTAAGTAGCAGCTCCATGGTTGCGGAAGCAAACCTTTCATCTCTATTCCCTGCACACAGGTATGCGTGCAGGGGCCAGTAATGAAAGCTCTGGTTTTTGACAGTGGGACCTGTTTGACAGGTCCCGCTGTCAGAAACCGGAATGCTTGCTCTGGGCTTGGCTGCAGCTTCAAAACCCCAGCCAAGCCATAACAAGCATCTATGTCCCGGGTGTGGGCACCCCGGGACATAGCAGTAGCCGGCCGTGGGGTGAGGGTGGCGATCTCCAGGATCATCAGTGGCTTCTTTAGGGGGGTAGCGCGACCCCCTCTAACGTGGATGAAGCCCTGGGGAGGTGGTGGTCCCCGGGGATCGTGGGTCCTAAATGGAACCCCTTTCTTTTTTTTTTTACTATTTTCCCTGGGACGATGTGGTCCCTGGGTCTCTGGGGGGGGGTGCAGACCCCCCACACACACTGTTGCTTAATTGCTCTGTGGAGGTGGTGCTTCCTGGGGCTACCGGAGGGCTCACTGAGCCCTCTGCCCGAATTTCTGGAATGCCCGGGGGATCGGGTGGTGGTCCCTGGAGCGTGGGGGCAGTGTGGCCCATGCACATATTTCAGGAATAGCCCAAGGTAGGTAGTGGTCACTGGGGCTGTGGGGGAGGCCATCTGGCCTCCCCCACACATTAAAAGCATATTTTCCCCGGGGGTGGTGGTCCCTAGGGGCAAGGGGGGCCACGAGGCCACCGCACATGCTTCAGGAATAGCTCTGAGTAGGTGGTAGTCACTCGGGCATTGGGGGGGGGGAGGCCCTCCCTCTTAAAAAGAAAAGGGTGCTCAAGAGACCTGGCCCAACTGGGGGCTTTTTTAAAAACAAGCGTGGGAGCCTGTGCTTGTTCTTTTAAGACAAATGTACGATGGATTTGCGACTCCATCTCTTTTCTGCTGTAAATTTTCTTTAAAACTGGCCTTTAACCCTGGGGTGGTCCCTTTGGGACCATAGCACCAGAGCTAAGGGGTCCGGGTGTTCATAGCCTGGCCCCTTTTGTATTTTGTATTCCTTTTTTCTGGGACTCAGCTGCAGCTGAGTCTAAAGATGGCTGCTTACACTTACTGGTTTGAAGTGTTGGCAGACAATCAGGTCTCAGCACAAGATCGGGAGGGGTCGCAAATCCTATACAAATCTGAATTTCCTTAAATTTCTCAAAAACTATTGAACAGATTTACACCAAATAACACAAAGGGCTCTTTCTGGACCAAAAGGTACCTTTCTGCCAAATTTGGTATACTTCTGTCCAGTGGTTTTTGCGCTATCGCTGTTCAGTTTTTCCCATGGGAATTAACATGGGAAACGCTCTAAATTTCACCTGCTTTTTATCTCGGCCCCCATTTGAGGGATCACCCAACAACTTTCCAGACAGCAGCTCACGAAAAATAAAGGCAAGCAAAAAACAGCTTTTTTTTAATAGAAACTACGTCCTAACTATAGCTACCTAGTGGCGACCGCCAGTAGGTAATATATATGTCACTGTTGCTTCTGCTTCATATTTAATTTCAATTGTTTTGAAACTAAGATTAGCAACACAAAAGGATGATGGACGGAGTTCTGAACAATGCAAACACTCACCCCCTTCCCAGTTTGGACCCAGCCAGATACAAACCAGTCTTGACTCTGTTCCTTATGGGAACAGTCCAGCCCGAACTGCCAGGCCAGGTCCTCCCTGCACCGGAAACAAGCATCTTGGCACCGGTTTCAGGATATCACCCTTCATCAGCCATGCTAGCTTGAATCCAGTGGCACAATGAGCAAGTGACCCACATCTGGGCATACCCTTCCCACTTAGGGCAACTTTAGCAACACAAAAGGATGATGGACGGAGTGCTGAACAATGCAAACACTCATCCCCAGTCACAGATCTGGGTTTAATCCATCGTTTTTTTGCTCACCATGCCATCCCAGTTTGGACCCAGCCATACGCAAATCAGTCTTGACTCTGTTCCTCATGGGAACAGTCCAGCCAGAACTAGCAGGCCAGGTTCTCCCTGTACTGGAAATGAGCATCCTGGGACCGGTTTCAGGGTATCACCCTTCATCAGCCTGGCTAGCTTGAATCCAGCTGCACAGTGAGCAAGGGACCCACATCTGGGCATACCTTCCAACTTAGGGCAACTTTAGCAACACAAAAGGATGATGCACAGAAACTAAGATTGCCTGTGCATTCTGTATGTTTCAGGTTTGACCTTCTATAGATGAAGACATGGACTGGCAAGCCTGCGTTATTTGCCAGCTAAGTACTACTGAAGGGCTGAAGTGTCCCATGAATACATTAGGATCTGGAGACAAATCTCAGCCATATATTAACTTTCTAAACACAGTAGTTGCATTTTGCAAATTGAACAGACTCACACTCACTTTATAAATGTAAATGAAGAACTGCTGACGTCCTCAACCACTCTATAGTGAATAGAGTGTGTTCAATCTAAGAGGCTGGCAACAACAGTGCAAGGACTACTGCAAGTAAGTGCTCATTGATTGTGAAAGGTCTATTCATGTCCCAATTAAGAACTTCCTCCGAAAATCTACTGCAAACGAGCATATACGATTGCAAGTCTGAAGACAGATGTAAACCTTTTCTTGAGACCGTATCATTGTACAACACCGGGAGTGTGATATGAATACTTTCTTCAGCCATGAAAGCCACCCATTTCCACCATCCCTGTTTGATAAAGGAAAGCTTCATTTTAGGAATAAGACTACCTTAATGACATGTCTGCTAAAGGCATCAGAGAAAGAGGCACCAAGCCTACTTGAATTCTATGACATTGATGGCACAACTGCGTTGTTGGCAAACTTGGAACAGCTGGATGAAGAACGATCAACAGATGTGAATAAGACCAATCAAAAGTTCACACACAGTAGTTTTGTCCAAACTATCCCTTAAATCTTGCTAAGGTACCTCACTAATTAGTTAAATTAGTAGTCCATTCTAGCAGACATGCTTACAAATGACAATTAATAAGGAAGTTATTTTACAGTATTCCCTTAGAATTTTGTGAACATAGGAAATGGGTTAATTATGTGAATGTTCATACTTTCAAGAAATATGATTGATGCACGTAAACCGGATTTTATTGTACATAGTTTATACTTATGAATGTTATTTAACAGCCCTGATAAAGTCCTGTTGTAAAGATGAAATGCGCTAGCTGGGCTCGGGTGGACATTCATTGTGGAAGATGCAAGAATACATGTCCTTTGGAATATAAGCCAGTTTCTTTGAATCAGTTGACTGAACGACTAATGCACAGACTCGGACTGTGGATACTGCAGCTTTGACGTTACATTTGTGAATTTTTGATGTCCTTGACTACCTTTGGAGTGCTCCCCCTATTGCTGTATTAGATATATATATATATATTTGGTGGTTAGAATAATGACATCCTATGGGCGTTTTACACTCCCTATGGCCCACCAAGATTGCCACATAGTATATTTTACAAACGCTTCTCAATTTGGAGTCAGAGGTAGAAAGGTAAATGACAATTTCTATGAAATTTGGCCTCTGTCTTCAAATGTAGTGTAAATGAGACAAGGTATAAACGCATCTTTGTTGCTCATTCACCTTCTAAACATCAGCAAGTTTATTGTGAGGGCCAGACACCCCTACCTCCAGCGCCTATGCGAGGCAGAGGTGAAGACTGAGTAGTCAAGGCACCACACCACCATAAAAAAAGTCTGCGTATCTATTTGGCCCACGTGGCACTGGCTTTGCCTGCTAGAAAGACACAAGGTCCGTGAATTGATAATTAAGAAAAACTGCAACGCAGAAAACAAACACAGAGGCATGCAACTGTATCTGGCAATATCTGCCATGTATAGAACGTTCCCCCAGTGATGAAGCGCTTCACTGTGTCAGGCAGGTAAGTTGTAAAGTAGTGCTGCAAGCTGTGGAGAAGCTCTTGAGGTAAGCTGCCTCGTCTGCGAGACGCATTCCACAGGGAGGCTTTTCTTCTGCCCGACTTATCAAGCGATCTGTCCAATGTGGTCAACAATGTTGTACTGCAGCCACGTGCCACTGAAAGTGCGAGAGCACTTAACATTCGTGCATCAGATTATATCACTGTATTGAGAGAAATGTGTTCGAAACAATTTTATTACCATGAACTTTTTAAAAAAAACTGATGCCCTGACTTGTCTTTGCCGATTGTGCCACCTGCAGGTGAATAAAGGCAAGTCAGTTGTCATGTGTACCATGTACATGGTATAAATCAAATACAAGAGGCGTTTGTACAGCACCCGCGAAGGTACCTGTTTGAAGGTGCTCTCAAATGTGATCATAAACAATAAGCACTAGCAAAGCCATTAGGCCTCACCTATGGGAGAGCTGCTGCCTTTGTCAATTTATTTTAGCCAAGTTGTACAGCAGCCGTCTTTTACTACACAGGACCGTTATCATGCAAAGCTAAGTTGTTTTTTTTTTTTTAACATAATATACTTTTTATGTTATTTGAAACAAAGTGATTTAAAAGTTTAGGGATGGGTAGAGGTAAAGGGAGAAAAGGGAGACTTTAGGGTTCAGGGGTGGGTAGAGGAAAAGGTGAGGTGATGAGGACTTGAGGGTTCGGGTTGGGTAGAGTTAAAGGGAGGTGAGGGTCCTTGAGGGCTAAGGGGTGGGTAGAGGGAAAAGGAAGTGAGGGTGCCTTGAGGGTTATGAGTGGGTAGAGGTAAAGGGATGGGAGCGTGGCTTGAGGGCTTGGGAGTGATAGAGGTTAAAAGAGGTGAGGGTAGCTTGAGGGCTCAGTGCTAGGTAGAGGTAAAAGGAAGTGAGGGTCGCTTGAAGGCTGACGAGTGGATCGAGGTGAAGGGAGGTGAGGGTGATCTGGGGTGATTTGGGACTGTTTACTCAGTACTATGGTGGTCATTACAACCCTGGCGGTCGGTTTTAAAGCGGTGGTAAGATCGCCAACAGGCCGGCGGAAAAAAAATGGAATTACGACCGTGGCGGAAACCGCCAACAAAGACAGCCACTCTAACACTCCGACCGCCAAGGCGTTACAAACAAATAGCTTAGCGGTCACCGCCAACAGACAGGCGGAGAACAATGTACCGCCCACAGTACCACAACCTACCAAACCGCCACCTTTTCCGGGGCGGATTCACAGCAGACAAAAACACTGCGGAAAAAGGATTTCGAAGGGATAACGCTGACCTCTACACACCCCACGAGGAATCAGGACGCCATGGAACCCGAGCTCCAGATACTGTCAGCCCTTATCTTCTTGCTCCTCTACCAGGAGCACGAACGCCGGCGGCGAAGACCACAGTGAGTACTGCACCTACGACACAGGGGAGGTGGGAGGGAAAAAACAGGGACACACACACAGCAATACGCAACACCCCCACCCCCACCCTCACCCACGACAACACACACACTAATACAGCATGATACATTATAATTACACCCCCCAACCCCCTGGAAGAATGCAAAGACCAAAGAAAATGAGTGTAACCATTGGAATATATTAAAATCCAGAATGCAAAAATATATACATACACTATAAACAAAATATACACCAAGAATAGTAGTCCAGGTAGTGCTCCATTGAAGTCTGTGGAACACTGGGCCCACACGGTATGGGCGAGGCCCACACTCAATTCCCAAACATGACGGAGAGAACACTGCAGGGGCATCAGATAGCAATAAAACAGGCACCTCAGGGGGAAGGGAAAGGGGGGGCACCTCAGCCGGTTAAGTGCACAATGCCAAATCCACGAGGGGGCCACATGCCCACTGTTCCATCCTGGGGAGTGCAAAGCCACAGTCTCTCAAGTCTCTACAGTGGGTGGGTTGCCCACTGTTCCATCCTGGGGAGTGTAAAGCCACAGTCTCTGAAGTCGATAACAGTGGGTGGTTTGCACACTGTTCCATCCTGGGGAGTGCAAAGCCACAGTCTCTCAAGTCTCTACAGTGGGTGGGTTGCCCACTGTTCCATCCTGGGGAGTGTAAAGCCACAGTCTCTGAAGTCGATAACAGTGGGTGGTTTGCCCACTGTTCAGTCCTTGGGAGTGCAAAGCCACAGTCTCTCAAGTCTCTACAGTGGGTGGTTTGCCCACTGTTCCATCCTGGGGAGTGCAAAGCCACAGTCTTTCAAGTGGTTGCCTTTCTCCACTGGTTCTGGAGGGGGCTTTGTGCCCAGAGTGCTTCATCCTGCCAAGGGCAGAGGTAGTGGATGCCATTCTCCACTGGTTCTGGAGGGGGCTTTGTGCCCAGATTGCTTCATCCTGCCAAGGACAGAGGTAGTGGATGCCTTTCTCCACTGGTTCTGGAGGGGGCTTTGTGCCCAGAGTGCTTCATCCTGCCAAGGACTGAGGTAGTGGATGCCTTTCTCCACTGGTTCTGGAGGGGGCTTTGTGCCCAGAGTGCTTCATCCTGCCAAGGACAGAGGTAGTGGATGCCTTTCTCCACTTGTTCTGGAGGGGGCTTTCTGCCCAGAGTGCTTCATCCTGCCAAGGACTGAGGTAGTGGATGCCTTTCTCCACTGGTTCTGGAGGGGGCTTTGTGCCCAGAGTGCTTCATCCTGCCAAGGTCAGAGGTAGTGGATGCCTTTCTTCACCGGTTCTGGAGGGGGCTTTGTGCCCAGAGTGCTCCAACCTGCCAAGGATGAACTCAGTAGCGCCAGTGTCCTGGGCGCTCATGGGCCAGCGGTGCTTGTTGCGGCGGTGCCCTGTTCAGCGGTGCTTGTTGCAGCAGTGCCCTGTTCAGCGGTGCTTGTTGCAGCAGTGCCCTGTTCAGCGGTGCTTGTGGCGACGGTGCCCTGTTCAGCGGTGCTTGTGGCGGCGGTGCCCTGTTCAGCGGTGCTTGTGGCGGCGGTGCCCTGTTCAGCGTGCTTGTGGTGGTGGGGTCCTTTGCAGTTACTCAGCTGCTGACGGTCCTGTCTGGCCCAGCGGGGCTGGTGCTGGCAGTCCTGTCTGGCCCAGCGGGGCTGGGGCTGGCGGTCCTGTCTGGCCCAGCGGGGCTGGTGCTGGCAGTCCTGTCTGGTCCAGCGGGGCTGGTGCTGGCGGAGGCCTCCTGGGCAGCTGGGCTAGTGGCCTCCTTGGCAGCTGGGCTGGTGGCGGTGGCCTCCTGGGCAGCAGGGCTGGTGGCAGTGGCACCCTGGGCAGCGGGGATGATGGCGGCCACCTCCTGGGCAGCTGGGCTGGTGCTGGTGGTGGCCTCCTGGGCAGCAGGGCTGGTGGCCTCCTGGGCAGCAGGGATGATGGCGGTCTTCTCCCCCGTACTGCTCTTCCCAGACTTGCTGACTTTCTTGTGGCCCTTCCCCACCTTGGAAGGTGTCGCAGCTGACTCCACACTCCCACCTGTACCCCTGGGAGCGGCTTTGGTGGCTGGAGTCTTCCCCCTCTCCCGCCGGGCACTGGCCAACTTTTGATGCTTGACAGGTGGGGGACTGTCCGTGCTGTGGCTCTGTGCCACACTGGCTGCCCTGGTGGCCGGTGCACTCCAGATTCCGGTGACTACAGGCATCACTAGTCCTGGAGATGTTGTGGCTGAGGTGCTAGGTTGGGACCTGGAGAGTCGGGCCCTAGGAGACGGATGGGGTGGGGGAGGTGAGGGAAAGAGGTCAAGGCTGGACAGTTTTTGGGGAACACTGGGACGGGTAGCTGGAGGGGGTATGGGAGTGGAGGAAGAGGTTGTGGTTGTAGAAGGTGTTTGTTTGGTGACTTTGGGTGAAGGTGCATGTGCTGGAGGCTGTTCTGAGGTGGATGGCTGTTGGGTGGGTGTGTGCCTGCGTTTGTGTATCTTGGGAGGTGGCGTCACAGACACACTGGGAGAGGACACAGGGGACGTGTGAATGGCAGTGGGGGTGGTGACTGCACATGAGCGGGGTGTGGTGGTGGGTGTACTGGTGATGGAAGTAGTGGCTGTAGATGTCGTGCATGCAGGTGTGAGTGTAGACAAGACTGGGAGGGAGGAGGGAGACGAGGATGGGGACACAGTGGAGGCAGTGGATGATGGTGTGTCTGCATGTGTGTGATGATTGCGTGAGTGCCTGTGGGATGTGTGGTGCTTATGTTTGCCAGAGCTTCCCTTGTGTGTTGAGGTGTGTGCATGCTGGTCTGAAGGTGTGCTTGGGATAGGCTGAGGTACAGGGGATTGGGTCTGGGTGGAGGAAGTTGGAGGGGGGAGGCTAGAGACAGGGACAATGGCTGCCATCAGTGCTGAGGCCAGAGTCTGAAAAGCTCGCTGAAGGGCCGCCTGACCAGAATGAATGCCCTCCAGGAATGCATTTGTTTGTTGCAACTGCCTTTCTACACCCTGAGTGGCATTCAAAATGGTAGACTGCCCAACAGTGAGGGACCTGAGGAGGTCAAAGGCCTCCTCACTGAGCGCAGCAGGGGTGACTGGGGCAGGGGCTGAGGTGCCTGGGGCGAAGGTGATGCCCACCATCCTGGGTGAGCGGGCACGGGGCAAAGGCTGAGGGACTGCTGGGAGGGCGGTGCTGGTAGGGGGGTGACGGCTGTACCTGCAGATGCGGGGGGCACAGATGTTGCCGCCACCACAAGAGAGCTCCCATCAGAGGACGAGTCCGTGTCACTGGTGTCAGCTTCTGTCCCCGCCATGGAGCTCCCCTCGCCCTCCGTCCCACTGGTGAACTCCGAGTCCATAGTGTCGCCCTCCAGGGCCATGTGGGATGCAGCTCCCTCCTGCTCCGGTGCCACTGCTCCTCTGCCTGAAGATGCTAATGCACACAAGAACAGGGAGACCACAAAAAGGGGGGGACGACAGAAGAAAGACATGTTGAGTGCATACATTACCGCTACCGTTGGCAGACACGACAGACACAGAAGCCCCCTGCACTACGCCGCGCAATTGGGCTCCACTGTTCAATCCCTGGGACATGGCTTACAAGGCTATGGACGACATCTGCACACATGGATGACACAGGAGCCTGACTAGGTGTACTTGGCACTGTACACAGGTGGGGTGGGGTGCCACAGGGTTTGCCAGAACAAGGGGACCTAACTAGCACACTCGCCCTGGCCTAGGGAAACCCACAGCCCACCTCCCCCACCCAGACACCGCCACTGCGCGCAAATTCAGCAGAATGAGAATATACTCACCCCCTAGTGGCTGCTGTGATGCCCTCAAGCGCCCATCCAACTCCGGGTACGCCACCGCCAGGAGGGGGGTCATGGTGCGACGGCAGGGGCCCTTTCCCCCGACGCACGAGCCATTGTCTTTTCCAGACCGAGGTCACAGCAGCACCTACATGAATTGTACAGGGGGAAAAGAAAAGGTATTACCAAATGCACCGTCATAGTCATTGGCCCCCATCCCTACCCTTGCCATGTGGCACATGCACTCACCGTCGTTTCATGCATGCCTCAATCTCCACCCCCCATCTTTCATCCACCCCTCTCCACACAGGCATAGCCCATACAGCATGCACCCAGTGTACTTACTTGTTTGTCTGGAGGACCGTAGAGTAGCGAATACTGGGGGAGGACCCCATCCACGAGTTTTTCCAACTCCTCTGATGTGAAGGCAGGGGCCCTTTACCCCGACGCACGAGCCATTGTCTTTTCCAGACCGAGGTCACAGCAGCACTTGCAGTGTAGGTCCTCTCCTGTCGAAGATCAGGTATCGAGCGATTGAACAGATAGAAAATGGCGGTCACGTCTGCACCGTCTGCTGGGACATGTCATGAGATGGCGGCATCCTCCGGTGTACAGTCCGCTGGTTGACCTGTCGACAATGGAGGAAAGACATGTGATCATCACCTACAGGCTTGACCGTGCCACAATCCTGGAACTGTGTGCCCAGTTGGAGCCAGACCTAATGTCAGCTATCCGCCATCGCACAGGAATCCCCACTCAAGTGCAGGTGCTGTCAGTACTCCATTTCCTTGCAAGTGGGTCATTTCCAACAACAGTGGCCATAGCATCAGGGATGTCCCAGCCTATGTTTTCCAGAGTGTTGTCTGCACTGCTGAAACACATGCAGAGCTACATCATTTTCCCTCAGGTGGAAGATTTGCCTACAGTGAAAGGAGACTTCTATGCCCTGGGACATATCCCCAACATCATAGGTGCCATTGATGGGACACATGTGGCTTTGGGACCCCCCGCATGAGTGAAGAGGTGTACAAAAAACGGAAGAGTTATCATTCCATGAATGTGCAGATGGTGTGTTTGGCAGACCAGTACATCTCCCATGTTAATGCCAAATTCCCTGGCTCAGTGCATGACGCTTACATCCTGCGGAATAGCAGCATCCCTTATGTGATGGGGCAACTCCAGATGCCCCGTGTGTGGCTATTAGGTGAGCACCTGAGAGCAAGTCAGTGGGAATGGTTGTCTGGGTCTGGGGATATCACTACAGGTTAGTGTGTGTCAAACAGTTGTCCCTCGCCATTTGCAGGTGACTCTGGTTACCCCAACCTGTCATGGCTACTGACCCCAGTGAGGAATCCCAGGACAAGGGCAGAGGAACGCTACAATGAGGCCCATGGGCAAACTCGGCGGATAATAGAGCGGACCTTCGGCCTACTGAAGGCCAGGTTCAGGTGCCTCCATATGACAGGTGGATCCCTATTCTACTCACCAAAGAAGGTGTGCCAGATCATCGTGGCCTGCTGTATGCTTCACAACTTAGCTTTGCGACGACAGGTGCTTTTCTGCAGGAGGATGGTCCAGATGGCGTGGTTGTTGCAGCTGTGAAGCCTGTGGACAGTAAAGACGAGGAAGCAGAAGAAGAGGACATCGACAACAGGAACTCGGTGATCCTGCAATATTTCCAGTGAGACACAGGTAAGAATACAAACCTGCCTACTACATGTACTTTAACACTATTACCTCTCTACTGTCTGTCACTTTCACCCAGTGTATGGTCACTGAGTTGTCACTTTCCCTTACGATTTCACAGATGTGTGTCCCACAGTATGACATCTGCTTTGTTTCCTCATGGACTAGAGCTGTGAGACATAGGTATGTTGACATTACATTTGATATAGCATTTTGCCATTGTAATTGCTAATACACTATTTCAAAATCACAGACTGACTCCAGATTGTTTTGTGCTTCAAGGGTGTTTATTGAAGTGCTCAATATTGGAGGTGGTTGTAAAATGGTGAGGAGTGATGGTGGAGGAATGTCCATGACAGAGTCCAGTCTATTAGTCTCACAGGTGCATTGCCCAAATGGGCATAGGAAGTGGAGCTGGGGCAGTTTGAGGATGGACAGGGTGACAAAGTGGTACAGAAGGATGACAATCAGGGTGGCCTAATTTATTGGCGGGGGTCTTGGCATTGTTCTATGTCTTTGTCCTGGATCTCAGGGACCGCTTGTGGGGTGGTTCTCCCTCTGCAGGAGGTGGGGTGGTGGTCCTGTGGCGGTGCCTCCTGTCCACTAGCGCCGGCAGAGGTGGTGGGCAGTTCATCGTCCAGGCTAGTGTTGGAGGCCCCTTGTTGTGCCACAGTGTACTTCCTGGTGTTGAGTACTTCCTTCAGCACCCCTACGATGGTGCCGAGGGTGGAATTGATGGATCTGAGTTCCTCCCTGAAGCCCAAATACTGTTCCTCCTGCAGGCGCTGGGTCTCCTGAAACTTGGCCAGTACCGTTGCCATCGTCTCCTGGGAGTGGTGGTAGGCTCCCATGATGTTGGAGAGGGCCTTGTGGAGAGTGTGTTCCCTTGGCCTGTCCTCCCCCTGTCGTACAGCAGCCCTCCCAGTTCCCCTGTGTTCCTGGGCCTCCGTCCCCTGGACCGTGTGCCCACTACCACTGCATCCAGGTCCCTGTTGTTGTTGGGGTGGAGGGTTATCCTGGGTTCCCAGTAGTGGTGGACACACTGCTGATTGACGTGTCCTGGGGACAGAGGTATGGGCCCGCTGGGTGGGTGCTGTGCTGGTGTTTCCAGGGGGGGGAAGCTATGTAGTGACCTGTGACTGTGTCAGGGGAACCGACTGTCCCCAGGTCCCCGATGGGCCGGGCTGGTCATCTAAATCCAGTTGGACAAAGCTGCTGTCATCATTGTGGCCCTCTTCT
Source organism: Pleurodeles waltl (assembly GCF_031143425.1). NCBI lineage: Eukaryota > Metazoa > Chordata > Amphibia > Caudata > Salamandridae > Pleurodeles > Pleurodeles waltl. The sequence goes on from NC_090446.1 coordinate 493,898,356, forward strand.
GTTGGTGGTGTGGACATGTGTGGACCCTCGTGTCCGGTGACGTTGGGTAGGGGTCCTGCAGGGATATAAAAGGATGATTATTACATCTGTGTGTGCCATGGTGTGCAATAGGTGGGTGACCGTGTACCCCAGTGCTTGCATTCCTGTGCGGGACCTTGTGTGATGGTGGTTTAGGGGGGTGTATGGGTATGTGCAGTGGCCATGCTTTGGTGATGGGTGTCCATGCTTTGTTGTTGCATGCAGGGCTTGGTGTTAGGATGTGTGGTTTGTGATGTTGGGACATTTGTGAGGAGTGATGGGGGTGAGGGTGAGGGTGAGGGTGGTGGGGGTATGTGATGGCATGCAGGTAGGTTGGGGGATGTAATAGTTAAGATTTGACTTACCAGAGTCCATTCCTCCATCTACTCCTGCAAGGCCCTAAGGATGCAGAATCGCCAAGACCTGCTCCTCCCATGTTGTTAGTTGTGGGGGAGGAGGTAGGGGGTCCGCCGCCAGTCCGCTGAACCGCAAGGTGGTGTCTTGAGACCATGGAACACACCTTCCCCCGTAGGTCGTTCCACCTCTTCCTGATGTCATCCCTATTTCTTGGGTGCTTTCCCACTGTGTTAACCCTGTCCACTATTCTGCGCCATAGTTCCATCTTCCTAGCTATGGAGGTGTGCTGCACCTGTGATCCGAATAGCTGTGGCTGTACCTGGACGATTTCCTCCACCATGGCCCTGAGCTCCTCCTCCGAGAACCTGGGGTGTCTTTGCCGTGCCATGGGGTGGTGTGGGTGATGTGTGGGGTGGTGTGTGTAGTGATAAGTGGGGTGGTATTTAGTGGTGTGTTGTGTGAGGTGCGTGGAAGTTGTGTGGGTGATGGTATTGTGTGCCTGTGGATGCTTGGTAGTTGTTTGAGGTGTCTCTCTCTGGCCTTCTCTCGGTAATTGTGGTCGTAGGGGTTTGTGGGTGATGTTGGTGTGTGTTTTATATTGTAATGGGTGTGTGGGAGTGGTGTGTGTATGTGGATCAGGTGTGTGTATTTTGAATTGTCCAATGTGGCTGCGTTTTGTAAAAGTGTGTGTATTTTGAGCGCGGCGGTGTGTACCGCCAATGGAATACCGCAGTTGAAAGACCACCGCGTGGATTCGTGTGTCGTGATAGTGTGGGCGTATTTCTGTTGGCGTGACGGTGGAGGTTTTGTTTTTGCCAATTTATCACTGACCTTTGGTGTGGCGGACTTGTGTGGGTGTCTGAATATTGTCGGATTCCGAGCAGTGGGTCATAATAGCTGTGGCGGATTTCCGCGGCCGCGGCGGTGTGTTGGCGGTCTTCTGCACGGCAGTAAGCGGCTTTTACCGCCAATGTTGTAATGAGGGCCTAAGTGTTTATTTTCTGGAAGGACAGGTTTCTTTCTTTTTTTCAGTGTTGTTATTAATGAGATGCCTCTTGAGGTGGTTGTTGCACTTTATAAATGCCAAGTGCATTCATTCATTCACTTGAGGGTTATGGGGTGGGTAGAGGCAAAGGGAGGTGAGGGGGGCTTGATGGCTGAGGGGTGGGTAGAGGTAAAAGAAGGTGAGGGTGGCTTGAAGGCTCAGGGGTGGTTAAAGGTAAAGGTAGATGAGGGTGGTTTAGGGTTTGTGGTAGAAGTAAAGGGAGGTGAGGGTGACTTGAGGGTTCAGGCATGGGTAGAGCTAAAGGGAGGGGAGGGTGACGGTGACCTAAAGGTCCAGGGGTGGTTAGAGCTAAATGAAGATTAGGGTGACTTGAAAGTTGGGGGTTAAGTAGAGGAAAAGGAAGGGGAGAGTAGTTTGGGGTCCAGGGCTAGAGGTAAAGGGAGGTGAGGATGACTTGGATTCCACTCTATTTGTTTTGCTCCGTACCAGTCAATGAGAATGTTGAGATCTGCCTGTAATAATCTTCTAGAAATTCCGAAGATCAGGGTACGAACTCGGTGAGGGGGCAGGGAGTGCTATATCTGTTCTTGGGGCAAAGACATAGAACAATCTTCTGCTCGCTCTAAAGCAAGCTGCCAACCTGCTACTTTCATAAAGCTTCTGAAAACATGGCTCTTCACTCAATTTTAAGTGTTTATTTTTTGGAGGGGTGGGTTTCTTTCTTTTGCTTCAGTGTTGTTAGCACTGAGATGCCTCTCAAGGTGGATGTTGGGCTTTACAAATGCAACGCAACTTCTTTCATTCACTTAAGGGTTATTGGGTGGGCAGAGGTAAAAGGAGGTGAGAGGGTGAAATGAGGATTGAGGGGTAGGTCAAGGTAAAAGGAAGTGATGGTGGCCTGAAGACCCACGGTGGATCGAGGTAAAGGGAAGTGAGGGTAATTTGAGGATCAGGGTGGGTAGAGGTAAAGGGAGGTGAGAGTGACTTGAGGGTTAAGGAAATGGTTGAGGTTAAGGGAGAGGAGGGGTCTTGAGGGCTCGGATTGGTAGAGCTAAAAATGAGTTGAGGGTGGCTTGAGGGCTCAAGGGTGGATCTAGGTAAAGGGACGTGAGGGTGAGTTGTGGGTTCAGGTGTGGGTAGAAATAAAGGGAGATGAGAGTGGCTTGAGAGTTCCTGGGTGATTAGAGGTAAAGGGAGGTGAGGTCCACTTCAGTGTTCAGAGTGGGTAGAAGTAAAGGGAGGCGAGGGTGACTTGAGGGTTTATGGCTGGACAGAGGTAAAAGGAAGTGAGGGTGACTTAAGTTTTCAGGAAGCGGTAGAGTTAAAGGGAGGTGAGTTTGACTTGAGACTTCAGGGGTAGGCCTAAGTAAAACGAGGTGAGAGTGACTTAATTTGATATTATGGTATGGTATGGTATATATGAGGAAACAGACTTTTTGGAGGTTCCCCCAACACACACACTTTTTGTCCCATTTAACCTATGCTTATGGTATTTCGACTCTGAGAGTGCATTGAGGTCTGCTGTCCAGACCTCAGTGACAGGGTTCAGGTCTTTAACAAAAGTTATGTTGAATTTGGTGTCTGCAATTGACATGTAATGACTTACTTATAAGTCCCTAGTATATAGTATTCAAGGGGCCCAGGGTATGTAAGGCAGAGTGTCTCCCACAGGGCTGCAACACTGGTTGTGCCACCCTGTGGATAACAAAGTAAAAAGATCCCTTAACAATATATAAGCCTCCCCTAAGGAAGACATATGGAGCCCTATGGCAGGGAGCTATATTTTGTTAAGAACAACATATATTTTTCATATGTCTTAGCAGCAACACTTCCAAAAAGTTATTTTGATGTGAATAAAATTAGAAGCCCCATTGGTCATCACTGGGTACCCAGTTGGCATCCCCCTCAGCTAACTCCTTAATGGTACTACCTAACTGAGTCATGTTGAATATCAAACTAATTTCTGACATTAAATGTGACTTGAAGGTCAAGTCAACATTTGTGTCACTTTTAAAGTTAAGCATCTTTTAGAAAGATGCCACTCTGTGTCTCAGCTAGGCCAGTGGCCTCACAAAGGCCCTAGCACACAGAAATCTTTCTGACCACCTGGAGAGAGGAGATAATGACTCCCTGGCTCAGGAACAAAGGTAGAGTGAGGTGTGACCTCCTCCCACAGAATGGCCACTTGGGTTGCCAGCCCAAGGGGCAAGCTTTAAAGGAAAAGACGCCTTTAAAGAGTAAAGGGTGATAACACTCCTGAGCAGGCTGCCTTTTGTTCCTGCAGACAAGCTGGAGACAGGGACAGAGAGGGAAACCCAGAATCAGAACTTGTTTTTCATGGGAGTGTAGTCCTTAGTTAGCCACACCTCCGGGGTTGGCAACCCTGCACCTGATGACCAAGAAAGGGTCATGCCATCTTGGAAGGGGCAAGTATGTTGTACTCTGAGATAGCCAAATGCCACAACAGACAAGAATGTTGTCCCTAGGTAGGAGGGGACCCAGTAGCCCATTGGCTAGTGACTGCATTGTCCCCTCTGGGAACTCTCTGGGTTAAATATGGCACCCCTTGCACTCTAGAGTTCAGTACACTGTGGATCTGGAGAGAGGACGGAAGGAAGACCATATTACAGCTTTTGGTAGAGCCCAAAGAGAGGATGCATCATCAGCATGACTGCACCTGTTGCACTTTGGGCTAGTAGAGTTTCAACCTTGTCCGGAATTCTTGGCTAGGGGAAAAGTTGATTCCTGGCCCTAGATCGAAGCAGCGACTCAAGGGTCAGGGACGTAAAGGGTGGATAAGCCCAAATCCCCAAGCTAGTAGCCACCGCAGACGTTTCACCACTACAAAATTCCAGACACTTCAAACAACTTATCTGATATATCCAAGCATTTCAACTGTGTCTGCTAAACCAGTGGATGTTGTCTATTACACTAGCCCCCACCAAAGGTTTGCAATGTGACCACTGGATTGAAAAAACTGAAGACCTGAGCAGCAGCCCTTCTACCAGTATTAAAAGTATTTTGTGGAACCCCAAGACCAAAGGATAAAGTTGCCCCACCTCACCCATGGACTAAGGGCTCTCAGGGGACTGCCCCCTGTTGACTGCACGGCATCTGGACCATCTTTGAGCATCTTTTGCCTGCATCCCTTAGCATCAAGACCACACCATTGTCATCTTATGGTGGTTGTTCTGTAAAGACTGGATTTGGCTTCAAAGACGCTCCAGTGGCTGGGTAACTGTCCAAAGTATCCTTACTGGCCTCCTAGACCTCTGTCCTGGTGTAACTGGTCACCCTACTTGGGCTGGAGTAGCTGGACTAACTCTTTCAAACTTCCCAAAGCTTTCCAAAGTATTTGATGACCGATGCTTGTTTATGGTTGATCTAAAAGGTATTAATGCTTTAAAAATTAATATCTCCAAAACCCTCCAGTGGATTTTGTTGATTAGGGACTCTAGAAATTCATTAAAATATGCTGTATTTTTTATAAATTGTTGTCATGTCTTGTCTTTGTACGTGACTTCCTTATTCTGTTGTTTTGTGCTGTTACATGCTCTACACACTGTTCTTTTGCTAAGCCTTACTGTTTGCAGCCATAGCTACTCAGGGTTGAGCTTAATGTTAAGTAAATGTAGCGGACTGGACTCAGTAAGGATTGGTAAGTGTACTGCATGATGAGAATCCACAGCCATATCATATAGTACATCCAAATCCTCACAGTAAGGTATGGTCTGTTATCGTCTGGTATGGTGTGGTATGATATGGTATGGTATGGCATGCTATTTTATAATATGCTATAATATTAACAATGTTACTATTCATTCTTCAGTCCTGTACACAACATAAATATCTCATCAGAAAAATAAATTCTAATTTTGTATCTGTTCATCTAGAGATTTTTTTGTTTTTCTATCATCTAAAATCAATGGACAAATAAAAAAAATGCCCCAGATTTTCTTTAGCCTGCATACTTACATATTTCTATGTGTTTGATGTAACACCATAATTGACCAAGGCAAAATTGGTCTTGGGTTGCTTATGATCTGGTTCAGAGAGAATCTGGCTTGACAATTTGGTCTAAACTGCTCCCGCTGGAGCAGGACCGATAATGATTTGCATATGGCTAGGTCTAATCTGAGGTGGCACTGTGAGCAAATAACAATGGGTTGGAATGCTACCCTGAGCAATTGCCAGTAGTCACACTTATTGGAAGTATCCTTCGATCACCTTGTGTGTGCTTGATGCTTACTTGCAGAGGCTACAGTGGCTGAGCGAACAGTTGGCTTTTGACCAACTCTACCTTCCATTCTAGTAGCAGTAAGAACCTTTATGAAAGAAGATTTGTTCATTAGGGTGCATAGCTGTTCTGTCAAGTGGCTATCTGCATGGGTATCTTCTAGATATTTAGCAGCTTTCTTACTCTTGAATGATTCCAAATAATCAGAGTGAGAAGTGTTTTCGTCAGCCTCTTAGCAAGTTGCTTAAAGTGATGTTGGGATAGAGCTGTGACCAAACTACTTCTAAAAGTAAAGAAGCTACAGTGCCCCTGGAGTTCGTCCTTCGATTAGGTGTCTCATCAGTGTACACAGACTGCCCTTCAAGATTCAGTTAGATGCAGTTTTCAGTGAATACATGGTCATTAAGAAATGGAACTTTAAGTTGAGGTCCTGCACAGTAGCTTAAATTCTACTGTCATTTGAACAGTGAAGTAATCTGGGATAGATTAAAAATAGATGTCCTAGCTACAGGTGGTGCCTGCTCAAACCGAGTAACCAGTTTTGCAGGAAAACCTGTGTGGCTGTACAAAGCAATGGCATTAGCTCCGCGGATTCAAACAAATTGGAGTAAAGGCAGGAGAAGCAATTCAGTTGTGTAATCACTTGAAACCATGTAGAAGTGAATTAAGCTTTGGTTTCACGCTATGAAGAAGTAATTGATAATCACTTTTTTCATCTAACCACACTCTTGAATAGTTAAACTGTCCTCTTGACTGGGTTGTGAGATCTCCAATTTACGAAGTATCCTTCCACCTACACCCATGTCAGAATGCCACAGTTGTTGACTTTGAGACCTTGAATAGAAAGTGATTCGCACTGTTATATTGTTCTAGTCCCCACAAAGTGCATTGCAGTCCCATCAGGGAAAGATCCAAAAGTATGGCATAATTTGGTTGTGGCAAAAGGCTCACTGGCTGACCATTTAGTTTTGGTGGAAAGTCTGGTTCCTCACTGAGGGCAATCCCATGTCTGCAGTAGAGAGGCTAAAATAAAGGGATGCCAAAACGCACCAGATTTCCAAGCTGCTATTAGTGTGAATCTTCATTGAGACAGGCAAGTTCTGGCCTAACTCTATTCTGATCCACGTTTTAATGCACAATGCTCTAACTAGAATAAAGAGAGAATCAGGAAGCCCCGCTGTTAAGTTTTGACCAGAATAGGGAATTATCTACCCCAACTAAAGCCTTACTGTAGTCTCTGAAGCAAGTATAAAGGAAACATTTCTTTCTGTTTTCTTTCTTTCCTGTCCTACCGCTTCCTTTCTTGCACACTGCCACTGGTGCCCCACTCCACATGTGCTGCACACATGCCTACATTTGCAGGCTGGTCCCCATGAACATTCTCCTTTCTCATATTTCAAGCAATGGCATTGACCTCTTCTACCCCATTGGGTACATTAGCCCCCCAGCCATTTCAAAGGACTGGTCTGGATTGACTGCTTCCCTCGCTGATACCAACTGATATGAAACCCTGGTCACATTGCAACCATGCATTGCGCCCATACCTTGTCCATGCCTCTTGTATCTTGTACTCAGACAACCATAGAAAAGCAGCACATTGCAGGCCTTTTTCAACAATTATACATGCCATCACTGAAAAAGCATTAAGCTAATTGTCAATGTTCCTCTCCTTTCTCACCCACTTTCTGTCTCTTCCATCTTCCTCATTTTGTTGTAATTTAATACATTGAACCCTCTCATTGAAGTTCTAACAATGAAAACATGCCAGTGAATTCCTTCCTCCACATCATTTCTATCACTGAAAGAGGTATCAAACCCATTGATTTTGCACCCATGGCTGGCTCACCTGGTGATCCTCTCAAGTATGTTGAATACTGCGATAGCATAGCTGTGGAAGCTAGCCTCAGAGCTTTGCTAGTTCCTGTGATGAATGTGGCCCTCGTGTTCCCCTTCCATACCATTGCTGATTTCAGTGAGAAAGTTGTTCTACTGTCCCCTTCCTGTGCTGCTGCAGGGTTCACCATTTGCAGCATGCCCTGTGATAGTATGGTCTGAGCCCCAGTGCGGATTTGCAACTGTTGCTGGAGTACTTGTGCCCCTTGTGTATGACTATCCACCCTCACTAAGATGGAGGGGGCAATAGCATTCACTGTCTGGCCTCCTGCCAGTGTATTTGTGTTGGAGCCCTACAGGAGCACCCCTGCCATGTTACCATTGGCCATTTTCCTTATGGTCCCCAGCCGAGAACCCTCAGCAATCTGAGACACATCAAAACAATACTGTTAATTTGCTCACAACTTGTTAACTGAGCTACTGTGTTGGTTTCTGCAGTTGCAAGGGGGGATACGGACGTCAGGGCTTTCCCTTCCTGGTCCTTCCCATTGGTCTGTATTTGCCCTCTCTCTCTTGTCTGTCTTGCTCTCTTCTTGGGCTGCTTGCTTAATCATGTGCTGCGTTCTTTCTGTGCCCATATGCCCCCAACTAGTATCATCAATCTGTGCTTATTCTTTTTATGTCGTTGGTAGGGGAAGGGGTGGTCCTCCCCAAACTGTTTCTGCAAAAAGATCCCTCACAGCTTCCAGCTGGCTTCCTTCCCCATTGGACTAAAGCTCACCATATGTCCAAAGTCCAAACAGACCAGAAGACAATATTTCAAGATTCCGCAGGCCACATCACCAAGTCACTTTGCAGTAGGCAGTGCCACCACTCCTGATCGGCCACTGCTGCTGCCACAACTAGATGCTCCCGTGGGTAGTCTTCCTGTGTCCTTGCTGTGCCTCAGTCCCACCCTTAGTCCAACATGCTGTGGTGCACCCATTCTAACTGCTCAGTGTTGGGGCTTCTGCTTGTTATACAGCAGTGGGTCATCACATTCCTCACTCCACTTATGCCTCCCTGCTGCTTTGTTCTTTGGTTTACTCCCTCTCGCATATTGCACTCACAACATGCCAGGAACTAAGATTCCAAACAGAAGAAGGGAAGATACCACCCTATATCACCGCCCTTCCCTTCCTTTCAACCAGCTCCAAATTAAACAGAGTTATACACCAAGTGAGTGTGGTCTACCAAGACATTGCTATTTAATCACATTAAACATTTTTCCTCCTTTTGAAAGGAGGTTTTCCTGGGAGATAGCAGGGGCTCAGCCTCACACCCCAAGTGCCGGCGGCTGTAGCACTCAAAGCATGTCGACTTTCACTTGCCTACCCCTTTACAGTGTCCAAAAGCAAACACAATGCTACTGCGGTGGTTGCGTTCCCAAACCTCAACAAGTGAGATGTGAAGTGTCCTGAATCTAGACCCAAGTGGGACAGAGCTAGCTAGTGTATCCAGGTAAATGCACTAGAGGGACACCATCCTCATGCACCAAAAGATTGTGATGCCCACTCTGAGGCCTGTACCCTATATAGTCCCTCATCCTTGCCACTAGACAACAGGGGGTGTCAGGAGCTGCAGTAAAAGGAACCCAACTGCCTTTGCCTATCTGGTCAGTTTATGATCTCTTGATTCTAGCTTTCAGGGCATCCCCTGACATGTCTATGTCAGACACGCAGACACTTGGATAAGGCGACCAATTCAGATATCCTGAAAGCACCAAAGAAGGTGAGGGAGTAAGCCAACCTAATGAGTAAAGTTTCATTCTGTGAAAACCATATGCTTAGCAGTATGTTCATATATCGGACAGCCTTAACAATTGGCCTACTAGAATCCTGCATAACTGGTGAGATGGTCTCCCATTTTCTTATGGTTTTCCTGGCTCTAAAATCCTTTGTTGGGTCCCTCGTCCTCCGAAGGCCAACAAAGAAAGCAACAGCTAACAGTTGCTTCTTGATCAGCACAACAGACTTGCAACAGCCCTTCTGCTTAACTATGAACTTAAGGATCCTCTCTGCACTGAACTGTTCTTCTCTGCTGCTTGAGTCAAATGTCGAGTCATATGCCTGCCATGCTGCTTCATATGCATGCTTGATCCTTGGTGCCAGCAAGGCTGTGATTAGGTCTGCGACAAAGGGGCACCAAGCTTTCACAAGACCATAGAGAATGCTGTCATCTCCTTGTCCACCTATAGCAGTTGTGCTCTGAACCCTGCCAACTTGAAACAGACAGGGCATCTGCCACCATGTTATTTATCCCGGCACCTGCTTGGCAGTAAAATACACATTGGGAACCTTATCCTTAGGGACTCTGTAGACCTATGCAATTGAGTGTTTTTTATCCCCAGGAAGGACAGTGAAGTTGCTGGCCATTCAGTCTTGTCTTCAGTCAATGTTACCCCTACAACCTGGGTGAGTATGCGAAAGCCCTGCAGGGCTGCTTATAGGCATGTGAGTCTGGAGGTCCCATTAATAGTAAATTAATGAGGTAATGGGCTATGTGTTGCAAAGCCGCCAAGTCCTTCACGTCCACTCTAGAAAGACAGTAAAGGCTTTGAAGCAAGAACAGGCAATGGAGCACCCCATGAGCCTGCAAAAATGTACATAATACTGGCCATCAAAAGTGAAACCTGGCAACAGGCGGAATGTCACCTCTATATCTGACTTTGCCATCAAGACTCCTGGTCCTAGCTTTTGGAGTTTACTTATTGCATAATCAAAGGATGTGGTTTGGACTGCACACAAGTCCTAATGCAATCCATCATTCACAGACTGGCCAAAAGTGAAAGACAGGTTGCGTATCAGGCAGACCTTGCATGGTTCCTTCTTAGGCACTAGCCCTGGTGGTGAACAAACCAAATCCCCCAATGGAGAAGCGTCAAAAGGGCCTACTATTCTACCAGCAAATTCTTTAAGTATCTTTAAGTATGTTTTCCCTGGCTATTTCTGGTCATTACGTGACTGATTTCTGGTTCATGGGAGGAGTAAGAGAGGGCGAGGCTTTGGAGGGGTTGCAGACAACATTCCTAAAATCATAGTGAAGCAGATGCGAGTCCTGACTGTTTTTATACCTTCCAAGCATGGGTTCCATATGTGCAAGTGTATGGGGAATACAGCTTTTGGCTGTAAGTGGTCTTTGGCCGTGGGCTGCTCCCTTGGCTTGTGTTTTTTAAACTTTGCTTCAGGATGTCCTTGTGTGCTGCAAAAGGAGCACAAGTGCCTAATTTGCAAGTAGTCCCTCTTTCATACTCTTTCTTGTTATGTTGCAAGCAGATTGCCTTACTCCCGGCCTCTATATGACCGAAAGGAATGCAGATATTCGAAGTATGAGGACACCAACAGGAATTCTGAGTGTCATATATTTATGTACTTCAGATCCCAAGTGTTGTCCTGCCTGATTGCCTTCCTCTGCCTAGACTTTATGTCGTACTGTAACCATGCCATAACTTCAAACTCAGACAGAGGACTGTGGATCAAGGACATGTACCCAAAAGATTGAGAGGCCAAGGAAGGGGATTTACCAGTGAGGATTGCTGCATATATTGAGAACCTTGTGACCAATTCCTTATAGAGCACTCCACCTATCCCTCCTTAGGCTTGCGTTCACCCTCTTTCCCTAACTTCTCCTTCCTGGGAATGCTCCTACATTTATTAAATCAAACACATTGCCAAACTTTCCTTTTTACGTCATATGTTTTCTCTCTGTGGGGCCATGCCACGCTCTGGCACAGGTTGCGAAAGTGAAAGTGAAGCAGTACTGAACAGCGTAGGACTCAAACTAAGGGGGTCTTGCCACATGCTCACCTTGGCAGGAAACATGTTTGAGGGTTGTGCCCACACCTGGGCCACTGAACTGCTAGACCCCCCCAACCCATACAGACAATGTGCTCGGACCTGCCACCTGAGCCTCTAGAGCCAAAGATAAAGATACATAAAGGGGCATATTAGGAACTGGGGGTGTCACTTGTAACTGCGAAGGCATGGCGGGGTGAGGGTCTGCCACCGTAGCTGGGCTGTGATACATTAACCTGAATTCTAATAAACAGATCATCTTGGCTCAGAATCAAGCTCTTTGCTATGCTTAGGATGATGTCCCCTATCTGTGCTCCCCATTCCACAGACGCACCTCATGACGTTTGCTTGTTTTGCTGAGTGGCCGCCAGCCACTGGGTATATGAAGAAGCCTTCCCTTCCATCGCATGTGCCAGGGAACAAAGAGGCAATTTCTTTGTCCCCACCGGCAGCCCTTAAAACCACCCGTCCAGGCACCCCAGATCATGCCACCATTCACAGGGGTGGGAGCACTTGACCTTGTGCCCTGTACCTGGCCAGCTGATCTGCTTCCGCCTGTGGAGCGACGCTCTGTTAAGTGCAGGTGTTGCCTCCGAGTTCTCACAGCAGTGGACCCTTCATATGTATGTTGGTCGGCTGCTTCTGCTGTACCTCACAGAGGGCCTCTTTCACAAAGATAAATTTAGGCTAGAAGTCTAACTTAGACCAAAAGCCTAACTTTACTACTTTTCAGTATTCACAAATGTAAAGTTAGACCAAAAGTCTAACTTTACTGCTTTTCAGTATTCACAAAAGTAAAGTTAGAACTGTGGTCTAAGGTAAACTTTTAACTTTTTAAGGTTTACCTTTGTGAATACCGAAAAGCAGTAAAGTTAAACTTTTGGTCTAAGTTAGACTTTGGTCTAAGTTTACCCTTGTGAATGCCGAAAAATAGTCAAGTTAGTTAGACTTTTGTTTTAACTTTCCATTTGTGAATCAGGTTCAGACTGTCACAGGGTGTGCAGTGCCTTGCCCGCCCCTCCCTCTCAGCAGGTCCTAGCGATGAAGCTGTGCTGTTCTGGTGGCCTGCTGGTGGCCTGCTGAGCTGATGTTGCTCGCTGACCCTCGCAGGATGTGCAATGCCTATCCCTGTGACGTACTCTCAGCAGATCCCCTCTAGGGGTGTGCCTTGCTTTTTGGAGGCCTTTGCGCTTTGCCTCCAGCCTGCCTGCTTGAGATGCGCGCCAATGTCCTGCGCCTATGTGCCTCCATGTTTCGAGCTGCGTAATCAACTTCACTGCAATGCTGCCTTTCCGGTGGAGGTGCCGCTCCGCTTCTCTCCTATGCCCATTCACAAACCTCCTCCAGGGAAAGGAGGCCACAAGCCCTTCCAAGTGCCACGCATCTAGAGTTAAACTAACGCATACCAGAATATTTGCTACATTACGATTCATGCATATCAGATAAAAGATAAAAGCAGTTCTGATCTATCCTTGCCTCAGAGCATTGGCCTCGCCCTCTTGCTACATGCAGCCAATCTGAACGATTGTAAAGGAAACTCAAGCTGATTCCCGAGTCTCGGTGCTTGTATTTTTTCATCTGTAACCGCGGCTGCTACTTCATGACATTGGACTGCGGGACTGATCCCTATTGAGCCTGGTGTGCGCTGTAGCAGTGCTGCTGCCCAGTCCATGGTGCGCGTGGTACCGTAGGGCCTCGACCGCACAGGGCACAGCACTCATTTTGGATTGTGACTGTGCGCATCTAGCAGTTTAGGCAATTCATCCCTTTTTACCCCGTCTGAGAGATTCCAAGAGCGACCTGACTGCTTAGTTCAGGTCACTGCTGTCTTATCGGGCACTCGGCACCTTCCCCTTTTGAAGATTGGTGCCTATCACTCATATATGATATAGACCCTTTGCTCAAACAAAACTGCAGAATGCCTATTGTTCTGGATGGAGATGCCACCCTCTGCCCTGTCCTCTCTTTAAGCTAGAACGCTACAAATGGAAACATATTACCTCAGAAGCAATCTCAGCTAATGTGACAGGAAGGCCATGGGTGACTGCCGGGTGCAGAAGCACATTGGCACCGCCAAGCCGAGGCAAGGGGCTCAGCAGCCCCCTTTAATGTTATCAAGTAAGTGGCTTTCATTATGATAGTGACCAAGGGGTCGAATGTGTTTGACACATTCAGCAAGTATTAAACATGGCTGTTAGCCTGCATCACTGCTTATGAGGTATTTTAAAATCAAAGCCTGGCTGCAAGTATCAAAATCTCGGAATGCGATGGGGTGCAGGCTGAAAAGCCCGGCGTCGAAAGAGTTGTCACGCACGATAAACAGGCCAACCAGTAGCTAACTTCGCACTGTTTTGATTTATTCAGATCAGAAACAGCAGACGATAAGAGAGAAAAGGACTTTGATTAACTACTGTGGAATGCTCTGCGTGTACAGTCTCTTTGCAGTATTAGAACGCCAGAATAATCTGGAGAGATGATTGTTATGCTTTGAATTAATAGAAATGTCATTAGGAAAGTGAAAAAATGTAAATCACTACTGAATTAAGAAGGTGCCAATTCTGTACACTACAAAAAAACCAGAAAAGATGGTGTACGTGCACTCGATTTATATTTTCAAAAACGATCTCCTTCGCACTAAAGCATCAGCAGTTTGAATAGGCTCTGCCAATAAAGCCTTTTAAGCACAAACCTCAGGGCCGTGTTTTGGATCTTAGCATTATTGTTTTGCTATTTCTATTTTTGGGACTATGAGCATCAAAATGCAATGGACGAATGTGAAGTGGATTAACTGTTCACATTTGACCAATATAAGGTCTCTGCAAAGATCTAGTGAAGGATTTCTTGGGCACATTAGGGACAGAATAGGTATACCTGCTTTTTCATATTGGTGGTCCCTGAAGCAGGTATATGCCACAGCACTGTTTAGCTTAGGTTTTAAATTTCCACAGTAGGCTCTACCTCTCATTGGAGGATGTTGTTAATAACACCAGGGCAATTCAAGGTCTTGGGGCCTTTGGGAAAGGAGATGTGTCTTTGTTTTTTACAAGGCAGGTGATGGAGGCCGGTCGCCTTCAGGGAGAGATTGCTGGCAGTGAATTCCTAATGATCTGAAATGGAACAGGGAAGTCATTTTGTGCTGTTGGGATAATTCTAGGGGTGGGAAAATATTCTGTTCCACCATTGGAATTGGCTGATTTTTGGTTTAATTTGCATTACTTTTGTAACACAGAGTTCCGGCCAAATGCCGCCAATCACCATGTGGCATATTTTTATCGTGCCTTCAGCTCCAAAAGGATGAATTGGCGAGAGCAAGAGAGATTTGGCACCCCCTAGCGTGATTTCTGGTTGTTAGAATCCAGGCACGACCCGTCCTTTAGGGCCCCTCATGAAGAGTGTCTGTCAGGCTGAGCAAAGGTCAACCTGACAAACACTCTTCATGTTCAGGTCAGGCAACCAGGAGCAGACAGACTCCTGGCTGCCTGAGCTGAACTTGCTGGGCTGAAGAGGTCACAGCTCTTATGGGCGTGACCTCCTCGGCTCAGCAAAAGTGCCTTGAGGCCCTCCCCCGGGTGACGAGAGAAGCGTCACCCATTGACTTTGACCTGGGCGCTTCAGGTTTAAGCCCTGAAGCGCCCAGGGTGAGTGTCAATCAGTGACACTTCATCACAGAGTGGGGTGGGGTCAGCAGTCTCACTGACCCTATCCCACTCTGTGACGAGGCTGGGACTGCTACCTTCCCTCATTGGCTGACCTAAGGTCAGCAAGTGAGGGAAGGCAGCAGCTCCAACCTTCCTGGTACCTCCGAGGCTGAAGGTAAGTGTGTGTGTGTATGTGTGATCGTTTTAAATTAATGTTTGGTGTGTACGTGTATGTTTGAATGTTGATGAGTGTTGTTAATGGATGTGCGTGGTGCGTGCATGTGTGTGAGTGAAAGTGTCAGTGTGCCTCCCGCCCGCCCCATCCCTGTTAAAACTGCCGGCCGCCACTTTTAGAATCACATTCAGCGAGATTTTTCTAACGCAAGTGGTCACGATTCTTTGTGGTCAGAAAGCTGCCGCTCGAGCAGAAAATCTACTCCAGAGGATCAAAATCAACTCGAGTAGCTGTGCTGGTGGCGCCAAATGTATTATACAGTTCATCCAGTCATCAGATTGTGAAATAAGGCCATAACTATTTTGGACAGCATAAGGCACACACACTGGTAGTGTGTCACTGGTGAAATACAGCTTCTTCTTGAGCAAGATGTACATGGGGTGGTCACAGCTCTATAAATGTATGACTCATGCTTTTTATTCTGGTGATGCAGACACCACAATAAAATGAGTTAGTATAACTCCTGATATGTAGTACTTGACAGGGCTGCGATGGGTGTGGAGGTTGGTCCTCGTGTGGCTGTCATGCCCTGTTCCCTCACCTCTTCTAATAAATTGTGAACAAGTACAAAAGGATCAGGCGGTGCATGCATACAGAACTCATCTCTTTTGTTTCCCGAAAACCAGAGTTGTCTCCTGGGAACTAGCGGATTATGTTATGAACCAGGGTCCAGCCCTGAAGCAGTGCATCTTCATACACACACCAGGGACAGGGTGGTACAAGGCACTGTGGGAATCTTCCCATGCCGTTGTTTAGGGCACTTCACTCAATGTGTATTCAACATATGGTGCTGCACCAAAGATAAGGATCTTTACTACAAGTCTAATTTTCTCTTTATTATACCGTCCTCTTTCCTGTCAGAACACGTGGAGCACTATCCAAACCTTCCATGCCAGCCCAGACTCCTTGGCGCACCCTTGTTTCTTTTTTTTGTTGTAAAAAAAGGAATGAATGAATTACAATAAGCTTGGGTTGTAAAACTAGCGTAAAGACAATGTTTACCTTTTAGGCAATTACTAGCATCTTTCAAAAATTCGTTCCTGCTTTCTGATTGATTTTAAGGTCGCGTTGGGGCATTTCAGTTATGTATGTTTTGTTATTTTATGTAAAAATAAAAACGGATTCTTTTCACAAGAATATGACCTGGCACGTCAAGCTATACCATAATTACTCACCAAATGGAAAACTAATTATATTGTCACAAAATGCCAGCCCAACAGACCATAATGTCCTATAATGTAATAGTGCTTTCTTGCGCGTGCACAGGCATCTCAAAAGAAAGGGCTGCTACATTGTTGCACCTTATTATGTTTGCTACAATGTAACATTTTTTTTGTGTGACGTTGCAGTTGCATGTAAATGTATTTTTAGAAGGAAAGGAATGGCAAGCTGAGAAGAAAGCTCTGTAGGAACAAAATAAGCAGACACACACAAAGGTTGCCTATGAAAATATATTTACGCAGAACCATGACATTAAATTAAAAAAATTTATAATCAAGCAAGGGTAATAAAGCACTATAATGTAACAGCGCTTTCTTTTGAGGTTGCTTTGGAACATGTACTTATCCATGTTTTGCACTCACGTTGCTAAATATAAACACTGGTTTTGTTCCAGGTGGTACCATAAGTAATAAAGCTGCATGTCACGGTTGTGTGTAAATGTATTTTAAAAACAACTTTTGTGTGTTTATAAGGTAACCGGAGCTGCGTGGTGACAGAATAAGCAGATAAACAGAGAAAAAAAGGTTGCTTTTAAAAATACATTTATGCAGAGCATTCCATCAAACTAAATATAATGTTATATTGTAGCAACAGTAATAAAGTGCTATTATGTAGCAGCATTTCTTTTGTGATTGCCTTCGTACGTGCAAGAAAGCGCAGAAATATTATAGTGCTTTATGCACTTTATCACTTTTGCTGCAGATAGAGGAAGAAGGTAAATGGAAGTGCTTAAGTTATATGCAGGGCCTCTGGAATTAAGTGGCAGGTACAGACCAAATTATGAGGCAGGGTTGACCAATTTATTCGGCAAGAAAAGCCGAATTAGGCATCTACAAGGCCAATAGCCCTATCTCTCGCAAATTCGAGACCTATTGCATTGCAAATGCTTGTTTGTAATTGCTATGTGGTCAGTTCTCCATTCACCGTTGTCCATACTTGAAGGTTGAACGAGGAGGCTGAGCACGGGGCTGACATCACTGCACTCGGTAAAAGCCGTATGCCCATAGAGACGCCCGCTTGATTGGCAAGTATTTGAGAACACTGTAGTTTGCAGAATAACTAGCTCTTCTGCGCTACGATTTGAAGGACTATTGCCTGCGCTAAATCGAAATCTGTACTTTATGAAGGATACACTATAACTACGAACAGTCTCCATAGGAAGCACTCAACTTTAATCCAATCAAATCCTGTACGAATTGCTTCCAGTGTGGGCCGACCAAAGCTCCTCTACTGGCGAGTCTCACATAATTTTCTGGCTACAACTGCAATGTCAAGCCAGACCTTATAATAGTATTGATGAAAACCCCAGGACCTTTTGAGACAGAGGTTGCTTCTACACTGCATGTAATAAATCACTCGACCACTTGGTGGCACACTTTACTAAGTAAAGTGTGCACGCAGAAATTCAGTTGCGGCATATAAAGGAAATAAATTGAGGCACTTTGGTCCAGACCTGTATCTTATGTAAAGCTTCCTCTAAATAATGCCACACGTGGTTAACAGGTATATTATTTTTCTGTATCTCTAAATGAGCATTAGTAAAAAAAAAAAAGCCCTGGGAGCAGTGCCCTTCAATACAAGATACACTAATGGCTGATTTAGAGGTGTAGAGTGGGCTTCTATTGGAAATGGACCGCCGGCAAGGTTGCAATGTCTCCGTATAAGATACCTATAGTTAATGCCTTTTTTAACATAGCAAAGGCTCGCTCAAGCCCTGGTCCCCCCAAAAATGCCACATTCTACTCATTGGGGCTCTTTTGGGTGTGGCAGCAGTTGAAAATGAAACTATCCATATAGTGAGCAGAAATCGTTAGCTACAAAAAAATAAAAATCACTTACGTGACCTCAATTGAACAACTCTGCAGTTAAGCATAACACGTTTCTTTAAGTCACACAGGACTTCCATCATATGTTTACGATAATCATTCAAGAACTCATTTAAGATCAAACCTGTGTTGAGATGTAGCCCGACATGCAATATTTACGAGATACTGGGACGCTGTTTGGGGGTTTGTTATATGTCGAAATACATCAACTTATTTATTTTTTACATTTTTAACGAAGTATTTTATGTTTCATTAAAGGAAATATTAATAACTGTGGTTGTTGGTTTAAGATTTTGATAAACAGTGTCTAGTTTTCGAAAAAAGTTATTTTTTGCCTGAAAGGCTGTTTCCCAAAATTGAAGGCCAAGCACAATCAAACCTAAAGGGCCATATTTATACTTTTTGACGCAAAACTGCGCTAACGCAGTTTAGCGTCAAAAAATTTAGCGCTGTCTAACGCCATTCTGAAGCACCATGCGGGCGCCGTATTTATTGAATGGCGTTAGCCGGCGCTACCAGACCGGCGCTGCCTGGTGTGCGTGTAAAAAAACCACGTACACCAGACAGCGCCGGCGTAGGGGGAAAATGGCGTATGGGCGTCTTAGAATGGGGCAAGTCAGGTTGAGGCAAAAAAATCGTCTTAACCCGACTTGCGCCATTTTTTAACGACGCCCATCCCCCATCAACATGACTCCTATCATTGTAAAGATAGGAGTCATGCCCCCTTGCCCAATGGCCATGCCCAGGGGACTTCTGTCCCCTGGGCATGGTCATTGGGCATAGTGGCATGTAGGGGGGCACAAATCAGGCCCCCCTATGCCACAAAAAAAAAAAAAAAAAATACTTACCTGAACTTACCTTAATGTCCACGGGATGGGTCCCTCCGTCCTTGGGTGTCCTCCTGGGGTGGGCAAGGGTGGCAGGGGGGGTCCCTGGGGGCAGGGGAGGGCACTCTGGGCTCATTTTGAGCCCACTTGTCCCTTAACGCCATGCCTGACCCAGGCGTTAAAAAGCGGCGCAAATGCGCCGTTTTTGGCCACGCCCACTCCCGGGCGTCATTTTTGCCCGGGAGTATAAATACCACGTAAAGGCCTGGGAGTCATTTTTTAAGACGGGAACGCCTCCCTTGCATATCATTAACGCAAGGAAGGGGTTCACGCTAAAAAATGACGCACACTCCGGGCACTTTGGCGCCCGAAGCGTCTAACGCCATAGTATAAATATGGCGTTAGTTGGCGTTAGTTTAGCGTCGAATTTGCGTCAAAAAAAACGACGCAAATTCGGCGCAACCAGAGTATAAATACGGCCCAAAATGTGCTAAAACAAGTCTTTAATCAGGAATAAAAACCCAGAATGGTAAACTCTCTTGAGCTACATATACTGATGGTGTGCAGTTACAATAGCAGTTCAACATACCGCCTATAGTACTGCTCAAGATGTTATGTGCATTATATTGAACAATGTCAATGATGTCCTTTTGCAGTGTAGGTAATGTGCATAATTATTTCTCATTGTTTTGGAACGTGCTCAGTGACTCAATGACACCAAATTACATTCCGAGCCATACCACATAGCTTAAAAGCTAGTAATTTAGCGAATGCGGCATTTCATTACTGGTAAGTATCTTACATGAATCGTTTGCCAAGGTTTATAGAGAAATACTCTTAATCATTAAATGGAAATAAACTTCAGTTTAAGTGTGAGAGATCAAGTACTCCTGTCCCCCGATATAAGAGAATCAAGAGTGAACATGCAGCTCCGGGCTTGCAATAAGCTGTGATATTGGGGTCTCACAACAGCACCAAGCCATTGACAAAGACATAGAGGTCCTGAAAAGGATTAGACGTGATGGGGGCACTAAGGTGAGACCTCACATTCACATAGCTGTTCCTGGCCGAGGGCTCCCAGGTTTCCAGTCTGCTTGTGTGTGACAGTTCCATGTTGCATTGTGATAATGTGTGATATTTTCTGGTCCGTGTGTGACACTGTGAGTGACACTTAGAAGCAAACAACCATTGTCCCTAGTAGAAAAATGTCATCCACCGATCGCAAAAATATCACCCAAAGAAAGAATCAATGCCCCACAGCAGAGAGCTTGCCATAGCAGCATTAGGAGGGGTGGGTGGAATTCACAAAATTTGATTCCACAGTGTTGCATAAAATGTGTGCTGAGTCTGGCTTTGCATGCCAACGTACCATGGGGCATATTTAAGTGGCACTGCACACAGTACAGCACATTGTTTTGTGCCCCTAAGCTCCCCCTAAGCCACCATATGTGCGCTATATTTCAAATACAGCACGCCATGGCAGTAGTTAGGGGACTAGCATCTAAATTTGTGACACTAGTCTAGCGCTTTGCAAGATTAGCATAAAAAATTCAGATACTAATCCTGCAAAGCACCCAGAGGCCCACTGTAAGCAACGGAAGCCTCCTTTTAACGCCTGCTCTGAGCAGGTGTTGAAACTGCTGAAAAATATGGTGCCAAGAAATCTCTTAAATTACCTTGCGCCCTTTTATTGCCCCCCCCCCCAACGGGGGAAACATCCCCTTTGCATACATTATGCCTGGTGCAGGCATAATGTAGTGCATAGGTTTAGAAACTGGCACAATGCATGCATTGCGCCACTTTGTAAATATGGTGCGGCTTTTTTGGCTTTCTAACACCACATTAGCATAAAAAATGATGCTAATGTGGTGTTCAAATGGCACTAGGGGCTCCTAAAAATGCCCCCATGTGTTTAGGTTTAGCATAGACAGCGTGCATGCTCTCTCTCTCTCTCTCTCTCTACATACTGTAATCTACTTCTGTGGGCTTTCACCACGCTCTTCAAATGCCCATCATTTTCATTAGTTCCTTGGCCTGCCTTTGAAAATTTCTTTGTCTTTGGTAAATGCTTTGCTTTTGTCCCGCCTTTTGGCTGTTTTGTTTCCGCCCTGTAGACTGACCCTGTTATATGGATTATTGCACGATCGCCCATATAGGTTAGTGCGTAGTGAAGGCGCACTACTTTTTTCTTTTGCCCCAGCTTGTTTTGTTAGTTTTCTGCTCCATTTCTGTAATGGTTCATTTTGGGGCAAATTGCTCGTGTCTGGGAAACATGATCAGCTAATGCATTTTGCCAACTAGAATGTAGATGTGCATGCGTGTGATACACTTTTGCAGCCCAAGCGGCTCATCACCCTGCTTCATGTTTCATATTACTGTACATTTTAAAATAACTGTGTCGTGGATTGAAACTTAGGTTTTCTAGTTTCTTTTCTAAGGCACAGGGAAAGCCAACAACGAGACTTAATACCAGTTTCCCAGTTCCAAAGTCGGCAGCTCTAAATGTTATGCCACATCCTCTCTCCGAGACAAATGTCATTTTTTAGGGTTGTGCGTAACAATTATTTAGCTTTTCAGTCCCTGGCAGCACAACACCCAGGATAATGTGCTGCATGGTTAAACACTTGTGATGTCCCAAAGGTGAGACCTATTGGTTATGTCAATGCTTGTTTTCTCAGTACATTCAGTGTGCCTGGTTGGCTCGCTCAGATGACCAGACTGAGGGCCGCAGCTATCTCCTTCTTTGCTGTGCACTGCCTGCTGCCCATGCAGTCTGGTCTCTAGAGGGTGTCTGTGAAAGGCCAGTGTGTGGCCTGCTTTTATGTCTGTTTGTGGGCCTGCTGCATCTGGCACGCCAAGGTTAACTCTTGCTATTCCTCGCAATACAACAAAACCTTGCCCATAGCAAGCCGAAAAGGACGGAGCCTCGCATACCTTGCAAGATACTAGTATATGAGGAGACAGGCATCAGCTTTATTTTCCTTTCCCCACCCATCTCAGTACAGCCTCTCCCTCCCTCAAGGGTGCATGTGACAGGGCAGTGTGTGGACTGATTTTTTTATTTGTTTGTGGGCCTCTTTGGCCTGGTGTGCCAGATTTAACTTTTGATAATACAACAAACATTGTTTACAGCATGATTAAATGGATGGAGTCACCCGTACCTTGTGAAACACAGCATATACGGAGAACAGCAGCAACTTTATTTTTCTTTGCCGCGCCTGATTCCAGGACAGCCACCCCAAAAGGTACTTGTGACATCCAGCCAGATTCTCAAACAGTAGGTGTGAAAAGCCAGTGTAAGGTCGACAATCTTTTGGCTGTTTGTGGACATTTTGAGACTGAAAGCATTCTGAGGCATAATACAGTGCCCAGGCATTTTATTCCACACTTTGGGACAAGTTGGTTGTTTTATCCAAATCCTCCTTAAGCTCTGCCTAAGTGATGCCCTTCTTCCGCGCTGTGGTGCGGGTCTCACAGCAGGTATATCCTGGCTGATGCGGCAGGGTTACAGAACACTTGCTAGTCACTAGAGGTGGGCTAACCCAAAAAATTACCAAGGCGAGCCAAACCAGAGTTGAGGCCACGGGGCATATTTACAAGCCCCTAGTGCCATCTTGCGCCACACTAGCATCATTTTTTTAATGCTAAGACAGCGTTAAAGAGGTCTTTTCTCCTGCGACGTATATATGAAGTGGCACAATGCTTGCAATTTACAACCTTCCACTGCACCATTTTGCCTGTCATTTTTAATGTCTGCTCATAACAGGCTTTAAAATGATGTGCCCATTTTAATCAATGGGCATCCCTGTGCTTTGCTGCAATACAGTCAACATTTTGATACTAGTGCAGAAAAGGCCACAATAGCATAAAAAATGTTGACGCTGTTGCCCTAACGACCGCCATGGTGCACTGTATTGTAAATACAGCGCAACCAAGGTGGTGTTAGGTGGGGAAGAGGCGACGCAAGAAAAGTGGCGCATCGGGACCAATGTGCCACTTTCTTGTAAATATACCCCTAAGTGTCTGTCTGGCTTGGCTCTTAGATGCATGAGCTAACCCTGAAAATATCAGGCACGCAAACCATGTAACAAGCATTGGGTGAACATTGGATGAAATAATAAGGTGCTTTCCAAATTCATGAAAGCGCATGTCTTTAACACACAGAAGTGTTACACCTTTATACAGATTATTTTAAGAGGATACATTGAAAGTGAAAGTTTTTAAGCAGTAGCTGAGAAACATTCCTGCCCCGCCCCGTAAAGGATACATCCTGGTGAACTAAGAGGACAGTCGGTTGACATATGCCCCTTAAATCTGGCCTCATTCTTATTATAGAAAACATTATAAGCTGTTAACACAGAAGAGGTTTTTGTAGCAGCACATTCTGAACTCGTGTATTCGATGGTACTCTCATCTATGATAACGAAAAAAGCAAGCTCTGTATTTTTTCCCGGATCACACAATTTGGTCAAGTAGGGAAGTCCGGATTGATCGCCGATTTACCAGTTTCACACTCTGCAGTTCAGCCACTGTATGGGTATGGCTGACTTTAAAGGGTAATGCTTTGTCCTCAATTCTTGGACGGTGACATTAGAACGCAGGCAACAGGCAGAATCTGAGTTGTATTTTAGTGAGTTTTACTTACAACAGACACAAACGTTTTCCAGCACGGGGAGGATTTGCCCGCAAACACTGGAGGCTGAGCCGACGCCGTGATTCAAATCCTGCTCCCTGATGACACAATTAGTGCAGTGTCCTCTAGGCCCCAGCGCCTCTGTGAGAGCCTGGCTCCCTTTGGGCTCGGGCTCGATGAAGACCTCTAGAGCTGCGTCTGAGCCCGGCCTCTGGATAGAGATTTCAGTGTCTCGCCAACCTCTGCTGGTGTCTGGCCTGGTATTGATTGGAGTGTAGTCGGACTGATCCAGCCCGTCCTGGGATAAGTGTAGAAGTCACAAACAACATCAGCCCATGGGCGTTGGCACTAGGGGTGCAAAGGGTTTTACTTTTGATTTTACAATACAACAAACATTGCCTGCAGCAAGCTTAAATACACAGTCGCCTTCCTGTGCCTTGCAATACACTTATACAGCATTCAAAACCGCCCCTCTCTTCAAACGTGGGCCACTATTTTCACTGTCTGATTTGCTAATGGGGGCCACTTTTATTTTTGTGTCCAAGCTTCTCTGTCCCAGTCATGGCTTGGCGAGGGGAACATGTTGTCTTTGGTCCGGCTGCTCAGGTCTGGGCCGTCTGCAGATCTTCAGCCTACATGAATCGGCGCTGCCTTCTGCCCGGTGGCCCCTCTGACCAGTTCAGCTGAAGAACGTGGAAGGTGCTGTAGGCAAGCGATTATTCTGGCAGACAGATTCCTCTGGTTCTTCTGGTAGGCCAGTCTAGCCAAGTGAGTCATGCACTCTCTCTGCACTGAAGTTCAATCATCTCTGCAGCATGTACACTAACCTACTAGGCCACCCTTCCAGTTTTAGTTATATTGTACTGACAGCAAGAGAGAGGCATGTATTCAGTGCCGACCACATAGTGCTGATCCACTATCGATACTTGTCATGCTAACCATATGGCTTCACAGGCCCCCCCTTCAAACTTCCTCAAAGTGTGCTCTAATTGCTTTGAATGATAGTGCCACAATTGTTTTCACAGAATGATCATCTTAGCCAGAGGTTTTAGTTAAGTGACGTTCCACCTGAATCATCCGGGCATTATCCAATGTGGGTACTATGAGGCCTGTCTGCATAGGGCCCTAGGAGGCAGGCCTTGGAACTCATACCACCTGCAGCAGCCTTGAGCACTATATAGAGAGTTTCCTCAACCTGTCCTGCGCCCGTCAGGATGAGGAAGGCGGGGCCACCGCTTTGGTTCCTTCCCTGCAGGTTTACTGTCTGAAGGTCCCCACCTGCACGAACGCTTGAAATGCATTCAGGTACATTCTTCTTCTCTGGGCTTGTCCGTGTTCTTCTCCATTTTGGATTTGGTGGAAACCTTTTACTATAAAGCGATAATAAACTATGTTTATTATTGTTTTATAGTAAAAGGAGTGGGCCACCGGCTATTATGGGGACGGAGGGAGAATGCTCAGCAATCCCCCTCAGTGCGCATGTATGTTTGGCCGGCCGTCTTGGGCTGGCCAAACATACATGCACACTGTTCTCTCTCCAGCCCGACACTGTGTTGCTGGGCTGGAGAGAACAGGCATAGGCTCCCAGTCTGTATGGGAGCGCCCTGGCTGGGCGCTCCGGCCAATCCGAACGTTGCTGTGACAGCAATTTTTGGATTGGCTGCAGGGCAGGCTTGCAGCCTGAGCTTGCAGCTGCAGCAGAGGAGTGGCGCAGTGGTGGCTGTGGCGGCAATAAATGTAAGAGTTTTTTTTTCATTAATTCCCCCTCCTGCCCACGCACACGCCGCCCTTACCCTACAAAGCCTCGCAAGCCGCTTCTGTTTGGTGGGCTTCCGTGACTTGATTATTTGTGGATATCAAGACCCAGCTCTATGGTGCAACGAGTGACATTTCATCCTGTGGCCTGTATTGGGATTTTTGTAGCGCACATGCACTATACCTGTTTAGTGGGGGCCTTCACAACTGTTTGTAAAAATTAGTGTGGACGGTGCATTTGCGTAGAGGGAGTTCCTCCCACCTTTTTTGTTGCTCATTTTGGAAAGTCCCTCCCGCTATTGTGCCCTAAACTCCTGATAACCTTGCCTTACTATCATAGCTTTTGTTGTGTGAAATACGGAGAAGAGAAAGGAGGCTGCCTCAAATTTAATGTCCCCCAAGGATCCCCCTGGAATTACCACCTCTGAGGTTTTTTTTGTCTCCAGCTCTTGGAGTTGCCACAAAGGAGACTGAGCTGGCAGAAAAAGGCTATCACTAAGTATGGAAGGTTCTCCTCTTACCTCGCCCTGTGTCCCTAACAGCCAGGCCCTATTATGTCTCCAGACTCCGGTGGCGCATTTGGTCTTAGCTTTACAGAGGGTGAAAAGGATGGCGCTACAGAGTTTTAGCCTTGTGCCTGGGGAGGGTGAGTCTCAGCAGGACATATCCATGGGGAAAATACTCAGAGAAGCTCTATTGTTACCCCTATGCGTAAACGTAGGAGGCGCATGGCTGCCCCACAACAGAAAAGCATTCCAGCTAATGTGGGCACACAGACAGATCCAGGATCATGCCTCTCCTAGCAAATTGATCAATCAGGTCACCTCACAGATGAATACTTGTGCAAACTCAAGGGTATTTTGAACTCCAAATTAGCATCAATAATGTTAAGGCTGGTGCTGGTTGAATCCCGAATATCGCAGATTTTGGACCATTTAAAATGTTCTGTAGCCCCAGAACTAGTTCAGAGCTCCTTATCTTGTGAGTACCAAATAACACTGCCCCAGCCTCACCACCAAGATTGTTAGTGCAAACTGATGAACTAGTTCCCCTCCACATACAACTCCCCTCTCGAATTCCCCAATTTGCAGCCTGGGTGACCTTAGGTTGTTATCCTGGAATGTCGCGGGTCAGTCTGCCAAGTTTAGTGATAGCAATTGGGTGCAGATTGTTAGGACATATCATGTTATTTGGTCACAATAAACCTGGGACAAGCACAACCTTTTATTCTTGGAAGGATATAAAACCTGCCTGCTGTAGCGTCAGGTAGGGCAAAAGAGGGATTGATCATCTTTGTGTCTGTAGAGTTGTCTGAACATATTGAGGATTTAAAGTGCGACTCAAAACCCGGAAGTTATCCACCCCCAGTTCCACACCACTAGTATTGGTTATTTTTTATAATTTGAAAGCAGGGCAAGACGGGGCATCCAAGCTCTCCAGTTTATGTTCAGCTCTTGAATTCAGGGCCAGGCAGGGTTCCGGTCGGGATAACCTTAAACTAGTGGGTGACTTTAACTGCCATTTGTGAGTATGCCCCTTACACTCGGATAAAACCAAGTCTAATTTTATGTTGGTATATGAGCTTCATATGGCTTACACAAAGGAGGGGATGGAGTTAAATACTATTTTAAGTACTTATAACCTTGTTTTTACTTTGGAAAAGTTAGTAAACACGGCTAGCTCATGTATTTCCCCTACGTATAAAGAGAGGGGCAGTGCATTGATTATATTCTTGTCTCAACGCCTCTGTTTCTGTTTATTTCTAATTTTATATAATTTATAGCCCTTTTAGTAATCACAATCCTCTATCTGTAGCCACTGGTGGAGTAAGGGGCGTTGTTAGGCCCCGGGCTGAGACTCAAGGTGGGCCCTCTCTTTCTGACCAAGGTAGGAGGCTCAGATGATCTCAGGTAGAGCCACTGGAATTTAAAGTGACTCTTTTTCCTGAGTGCTGGCAGGAGATATCCACTTGTTTGGATCTGAGGTCCTCAAGGGGAGAAAAGGGGGTGGGTTATTTTGTCCTAATTTTCGGGCATCATGCAGAAAGGATCAGCATTGTTAAAGTTCTATGTGTCACGTGTCAAATGTTAGCTTGCGCATCCAAAATTATTTGATCGTGATTGTTCGAAATCCCTTCGTCTTTTAAAGGTTGCTTTAAGGCAGGTCTCGAGAGATAGGGGTTTGTTGCCTCCTGCCAGAGGTGTTATAAGAAAGCTCAGATGATCTCAGGTAGAGCCACTGGAATTGAAAGTGACTCTCTTTACTGAGTGTTGGCAGGACATATCCACTTGTTTGGATCTGAGCTCCTCGAGGGGGTGGGGCTATTTTGTCTGTGTTTTCAGGCATCACCCAGAAGGTATCAGCATTGTTAAAGGTCCCCATGTCAAACTTTAGCTCTCAGGATCCAAAATGGTTTTATCAGGATTATTCAAAATCCCTTCGTCCTTTGAAGGTTGACCTAAAGCAGGTCCCCTGAGATAGGGGGTTTGTTGCCTCTAAAAAGGCCTTTAGCCAAGGCCCGACTGGCCGTATTGACCATCATGTGTTCCCGCAGGAGGCTTAAAGGATGGGGGGACACTTTTGTTACTAGGGGCCGGTTTTGTAGCACATGAGCAGTTTTCAATAAAGATTGCCGAATCCCGGTGCACTGTAAGGTCATCAGTCAATATGCTTTAAAAATGAATACAAGTGAATATATAATGAAAAATGTGTTGTAGAATGCACCGATTTTGGCATAAAAAAAAATTGTGTTTGTGAGAACACCACAAGCCCCATTGTAGTGGTCAGGCTTGCTCGCTATAGAGCAGGGTGGCTTAGTTGAGGGAAGAGAAAATGTTGTTTTTATGCTAGATGAACTTTCAGAGGGTATTAAGGCACTATTGCACAATAAGACCCCAGGACCTGAAGGTATACCCCCCACATTTGTTTATCGACAACACTGAGGTCTGGGGGCAAGCTTTGGCACTGGTACCTAATCCTGCAGTGAGGGAGGGTGCTCAACCTTCGTGGTCGGGTCCCGTAATCATCCTGGTTTTTAAGAAGGGGAACAAGGACAACCCCCAGTGTTATCGCCCTATATCGCTGATTGATGCAGTGGTGAAGGTCCTTGGGAAGGTACTTCTAAATAGGCTGATGTTATGGGAAGACACAAATCATATATTTTCTGAAGTTCAATATGGCTTTAGGCCAGGCAAATCAACAACAGACCAGTGTCTAAATCTATATTTAATCATAAATAAGTATACTGTTGTCTGGTTCACTTCATTTGGCCCTTATGGACCTCACACCTGCCTTTGAAAGGGTCAACTGCATTAAGCTGTGGGGCCTGCTTCTTGTGATGGAGGTTGAACCAGATATTGTGCTCCTTTTATCAAACTTGCACACTAACACCACAGCCTCTGTGCTATGTTTCCAGGTGGCGGACAGTACCCAGCACTTTAGCACCAGAAGGGGAGTTTGTCATGGGTGTATTCGTGCCCCCATCTTGCTCAGCTTTTATATTAAGGGGCTGAAACAATCTCTTCTCTCAGTGTGCAGATTGTATGAGGGTGGGAAGCAGACCACTTCCGGTCTTATTGTACGTCGATGACACAGTTCTTATGGCACGTACCGCGGGGGGCCTGCAGTTTCTAGTGGAGAAGCTTGTTGCTTTCATGGATAGCTTAGACCATGCGGTAAACTTCACAAAATCATATGCTATGGTAGTTGGCCCTCTGTCCACCAGCTCCAAGACTTTTCAGGTGGGAAAACACATAGGGGGTTATTACAACTTTGGAGGAGGTGTTAATCCGTTCCAAATGTGACGGATATACCACCAGCCGTATTACGAGTTCCATTGGATATAATGGACTCGTAATACGGCTGGTGGTATATCTGTCACTTTTGGGACGGATTAACACCTCCTCCAAAGTTGTAATAACCTCCATAGTGGCTAAAGTTCTGGCATTTTCCTACCTTGGGGTGCTGTTTGATGTGAATAAATGCTGGAGGCCCTTGATTGATGGGAGAAGGTGCAAGCTTGTTAAGGCCATGGGGGTAGTAGTCAGCTTTGCTCAGTGGCTGGACTCCTGGTCTCTGAGCATCCTAGTTAAGCTTTACCAGGCTAAGGGGGTCATTACGACCTTGGCGGGTGGCTACCGCCGCCCGCCAGGCGGTAACAGCCGTGCGGCCGCCAATGCGGCTGCACTCAAGACATTCCCGCTGGGCCGGCGGGAATGAGGCCGCAACATAGGAGCCGGCGGTGTTACGGCCGTGCGACGGGTGCAGTTGCACCCGTCGCGCTTTTCACTGTCTGCTATGCAGACAGTGAAAAGCTGGCTGGGGTCCTGTTAGGGGTCCCCTGCAGTGCCCATGCCACTGGCATGGGCAGTGCAGGTGCCCCCAGGGGCCCCAGGACACCCCTTACCGCCAGCCTCTTCCTGGCGGTGCAAACCACCAGACACAGGCTGACGGTAGGGGGGTCATAATCCCCAGGGCAGCGCTGCCCTGGCGGATTATCACCGCCGGGGGTAAAACGGAGGTAAACCGCCGGCCCCGGCGGTGCGACCGCGGCGGTCTCCGTACCGCCAGCCTGTTGGCAGTACGGACGCCACATTACCCCTGGCGGTCTCTGACCGCCAGGGTCGTAATGACCACCTAAGGGTGTCTCCAAGGCATTATATGGTTGTGAGGTTTGGGGATACATGAGGATTGATAAGATTCAGGCTGCAGAAAATATGCTCCTAAAATGCATCCTGCAGGTGCAGAAAAGAACTCCTGCCTTCCCGGTTCATGATGAGCTTGGTGTAGGTTACATAGGAGACCTTGTTGTTCTCAGACCCCTGCTTTGCTGGATTAAGATCTGGACTGGGGAGGGAGTTCAGCTGAATTTACAAATCTTCTCTTATTGTTCATCCCTGAACCATGTGCTCAAAATCTATTGGATCATCTGCATAAAGGCAGTGTTTGCAAGTATTGGCAGGGAGGATATGTTTTAAAATCCCCATTCCCTGAGCTGGAGCTCCGAAGAGTGAGAGATGTGTTTCCTAGAATGGGTATCTTTGCAACGTGAACACTCAGAGCTGATGAAATCCATAGTAAGGGGTCATACATTGCTAAAATCTGTCCAGGTATGGAGCCTTATTTGTTTCTTGTATATACTGAGAGGGGCAGGTTTCTCTTGAATAGGTTCAGGTTTAATCTGTTTCACCACTTTTTGGCATTCCCCAGTCGATGGAGCCATCCTGGAACTTTGGGGTCCTGTGGCCGCGACAATATGTTTCACAGGATACCCTGCATTTTGTGTTGTTCTGCAAATATTTTAGCATGCCAAGGAAGTTGTTTATTTTCCGCTACTGAAACCCCTGAACTTCATCTAAGCCCGCCCCCTTTGCTCGTGTTCTTGCATATTCCTATAAACACTTTTTATTTACTGTCTCTCGCGTTTTGCGTGCTGCCTTGAGATCATGGCGCTCTAGACATGATTAGTTATATTGCTGTTCTTTTTAATGTTTTGTGCTATTGATACTATCTTTTTATCATATTTTATGTTTTTTATAATGTTGTATGTACATCTCCTCGGTTTTATGAAATTTTATGTACTGAGAGTTTATGCTTTTCTATGGTGTACTTACAACCGAATGAAGATTATGACTCACTGACTGAAGTGACCGTCCAACTCAGGAGCTTTGCATTAGTTTAAAGATCTTTTTTCAGTTTTTTATTGCTCAAAAGTTTGAATTTATAAATTCTGATATTTAGCTCTTTCAAAGCACTTGCCTGCTCGCTTTTACTCCTGAGAATGTGTCACTGTAAGTGTCACACATTTTACAGTTGAATGTAACTCATACATGCATTGAAACCATTGAAATGTCACACATAACCAGTCTGAAAACTTGGCAGCAATGCCCTTGATTCCATCCTCTATTTGGAGGTGCCTTGTGAAGAAACTCAGCTCTTCCACCAGGGGGTGTGCTACTGACTCACTTGCTTTGTGATCCTGACATGTCTGTCTGTGAGATTTCCAATCCCACCCCTACTAATCTGGGGAAAAACTTTCATGTTTCACTTGTGGGTTATTCATAAATTAAATGACTATAATGCTCTAGCCATACTGCGGAGTACTGGGCTGCTGGAAAAACCCTATTTTACAAATGAGGTCATCTCTAACCTTCAGCAGGCTGCAGAATTCAGTTTTTTTCTGAGTTCAACATATCCTGCAGCACTTAATGAGGCAGTTCACGCGGGTTGGGCACTTGCTGCATAGATCCAACCACAGAATACAACTTGATGGGGCTGCTGTCAAAAATATGCTGCTTGCTTCTGATATTCTAACTAACTAAGGCCATTAAAAATGCTCAACCATAAGCGCAACGCAATCTCCATAGCTCCCTCTACACAAAAAAAACCCTCTTTAAATGACAGCACTGTTCTGGTTTCTCAGCTCTGTCTGAACCCTCATGTGTACATTGATAGTTGGTTTGTGAAGAGTGAGATTCTGAGGCCAGAGAAGGGGGTATCCCAGTAGACCCCCACAAGGAAAATATGTCCACCACTCACAACAGGTGCTACAGTAGTGCCTCTTCTACCCCCACTTAAACCTGTGCATAACTTCCATGCCCCATACTCAAAGTCTTTATATGGTTAACTCAGACATTTTGCCTTCAGAGGTCAAAATCAGGAATATCAGTGAGATGTGTAATAATCAGCCTCATTGTTCAAGACATCCCTGTCATATCTGGTGCTGCTTTTAGGTTACCATAGGACATCTAGTTGGCATCCACTGGGTGAAAAAATAAAGAGTCTGCCCCTCTTCAGGAACTGACCTATCTCAAACCTTTGTGTGTACCTTGATGATCCTGCGGTTTTCAGGCAACTATGTTTAATGTACTTTTTTTTTTATTGAAATGCTATGATAAAGACAGCAGACCTGATGTATTTATTATGAAAAGCATATGTTAAGGTCAATAGGCATTTACGTGTGGTCCCTACTTCTCTAGATTAAAATCTACTGATAGGCATTTTGTTATATGCAATCTCACAGATTACCATAGAAGGCAAGGTTTTGGTTTGGCGCCGAAGAACCCTGTGACAATCTGTATGTACAGAAGATTAGCAGCTAGAATCCTTCATAAGACAGACTTATTTGCATTGTCAATGCTTGTCAATATTGTATTCTAGTTATCACCACTTGTTAGGCTGAAATGCTGTTAACTAATCCACTTTGATCGGCTAAAATCTCTTCACTATCCCTCCCATTCTCATGACTAGGATTCTGGGTTAGACGTCCTTACGTACGCGGTTGAGGTCGACCACTTCCAGGCCTCCTCTTCCCTGCAGCAGAAGGCACTGCAATGGGAAGCCTGCTAGAGCTACTGATTCACATAGCCCAAGCTGCATGTTTTGCTGGAGCCTACACATGCAGTTTAGAAGCCACTGGAAATTGAAAAAAGGAAGATAGAATTTTGCATAAATTGATATAGAATGAATTCATGGTATCCTGGAGGCAATCGCACTCAGAAAGCAATTCCATTTTGGCTGGCGCAGACAGTACAGGATTTTTCAGAAATTCACTATACTTATGCTGTAGTTACTATGCGGCCCCACATAATACCACGAGTATTTGTAAAGCAAAGGTTTACCCGGAACTGTAGCATGGTGATGAAATAACAGTTGCTTAGTGTCGCCCAACTTAATGGTACTCATTGTATCAACCTCAGAAGGATGAAAGGCTGAGTGGTACACCCTCGCCAGTTACTGCTTTTTAGCCAGCAGAACCCTACATTTTGGTTCCAAAACTGAAAGGGCTAAATTACAAATCCAAGAATGTGATTTTGAATAAAATCCAGCACCGGCTGACCATAGTACACATAACATTGGAAAAATTGACAAGTGGCCTTTAAATGATATAATAAACGGTGTCAATGAAATGATTCCTCTAGTGGTAGCCAGAGGCATTTCTTCTACTTTAAATGCAACAAAAACTGCCCAAACATTGAACAAGGTAACAACATTATGGCACAAAAATCATTCTTAGAGTGCTGCTAAATAGCATTTTGCTACTTAAATCTCATAAAACAAAATACATTGCATTATGAATATATAGGGGGTTATTACAACTTTGGAGGAGGTGTTAATCCGTCCCAAAAGTGACAGTAAAGTGACGGATGTACCACCAGCCGTATTACGAGTCCATTATATCCTATGGAACTCGTAATATGGCTGGTGGTATATCCGTCACTTTACCGTCACTTTTGGGATGGATTAACACCTCCTCCAAAGTTGTAATAACCCCCATAGTGAAAATATTGCTGTTTACTTCAACGAGCTTCAGAGCCTCACCAGTAGTAGATAGTACTGTATACATTTTGTAATTCACATCGTAGTTGTTCTATCCGTGTGGGTTAGCATTTTACCACCTCACGTAAAAGCACTAAGGGGGTCATTATGACCTTGGCGGTCGGCTGACATGCGCCCGCCAATGCGGCCGCACCCCCGCCGTGGTCATTTAGAGATCCCCACTGGGCCGGCGGGTGGAAACCTGGTTTCGGCCCACTGGCCCAGTGGGGATCACAGCCGCAACATAGGAGCCGGCTCCAAATGGAGCCGGCGGTGTTGCGGCTGTGCGACGGGTGCAGTTGCACCCGTCGCGCTTTCCACTGTCTGCATAGAAGACAGTGAAAGGCTGCATGGGGCCCTGTCAGGGGGCCCCTGCACTGCCCATGCCAGTGGCATGGGCAGTGCAGGGGCCCCCAGGGGCGCCACTACTCCCCGTTCCGCCAGCCTTTTCCTGGCGGTGCAAATCGACAGAAAAAGGCTGGCGGTCGGGGACTCGTAAACCCCTGGGCAGCGGATTATCACCGCCGGGGCAAAAGTGGCAGTATACCGCCGGCCCCGGCGGTGCGACCGAGGCGCTTCCGCAGCGGTCGTAATACGCCTGGAAGCACCGCCAGCCTGTTGGCGGTGCTTCCGTGGTTTTAGCCCTGCCGGTCCCGTACCGCCAGGGTCAAAATGAAACCCTAAGTGCTACAATACAACACAACGATTCAATCCCCCAAGACCACGATAAACTTCCTCTGTTATGGATGGATGATTGCGATTGCAATTTCTTTGGGAGGAGTCATGGGGGCTGCTCAATCGCACACAAGGGCTAATCTGTGTTGTTAAAACCGCTTAGGGAAAACAACTGTGAACCAGACAATAATGTAATAAAGGAAAGGAATTGGCCAAGCGTGTGGAGACCTTCACAGCAGTGCAAACAAAGAAAAAAACAAAAAATACCCAGGATCTACAAGGGGTTATGAGTGCTGAGGATGGTATTTTGTAACTTTCTGTTTTGCCCTGTATTGTAGCTCAACAGTGCACAGTTTCATTTTAAGTTCTCCGCACAGACAGCTTTAGCTGTCAGTAGTCAGACCACTTGTTTCCATTACAGTATTACATAACATGTACTTAGAATGGTCTTTAGGTCAGCCCCTTACTCTTGAATGCATGTTTTGATGCCTGTCTCAGTTTCTGCTCCCGACTTACTGATTGTCCTCCCTATTGTTGTCCTCTCTAGAAGCATTTTGGGCTCACAGTGTTCAGAGTGGATGAAATGTATCCTTCCGCTGCATACTTGAGGGGCACCTTTTTATTCACTATTGAGCGCGCCATGAAAGTGTATGGCTTCCTTACTCGTTCCTCCTTTTCCTCTTTAAACGCCCATCCCCAATCTCCATCATGCTTCAAGGGTTATTTCGTTTTTAAAGTATTTCATTTTTAATTTCCCTTATTTCACTTCACGAAAACATCTCTCCTAGCCCCCGCATCCGCCATCCCCACAAGTGCTCCTCAACAAGCTCCCATTGCGCTCCTCAGGTTAATCACAGCACTGCCATCTCAGTGCATGTTTGTGTGAGTCTGTGTATATTGTCTGTGTGGTGCATACTGGTGTGTATGAATGCCGAGCAGGGTACTCAGGCTATCCAAACCATCCTTGGTTGTTGACACCAGTGAGGTGCCAACCACACCAGAGTGAGTCAGCTACAATGAGACCCACGGAAGGACAAGGTGTGTTGTTGAGGGGACTTTTGGGCTCCTGAAGGCACGATTTTGCTGCCTGGAAATATTTGGAGGAGGCACCCTCTACTCACCCAGCAAGGTATGTCAAATAATTTTTGCCTGCTGCATGCTTCACACCCTTGCCCTGGGACGTCAGATACCATTCATACCAGATGAGGGGGAGGCAGCAGAACTTGTGGGTAGAAATGCAGATTTGCCAAGTGATGATGAGCCAGAAGAAGTGGAAGCTGGAGACTCCATGGTAGACCTTATCAATCAGTACTTCAACTGACTCAAGGTATGTGATGCTTTCTTAATGGTTTTGTATCCTAGAATTGATGGCTGGTATGTCGCCTCATATTTACCATCATCCATGAGGTCTTAGGTTGCTCCAATGCCAATGAATCAGTTGCGAATGCAGTTTGTAATTTGGTATTATGTACAGAACATAGTGGTATACAGTGTCCTGAATTGTTACTGCACATGCAAAGTCACACTTGTGAAAATGACTTGTCAGAATTGATGTATGTTTACAGCTATATCCTATCCATCATCTCTGTCAATCACGGATTTGCTAAGGTTCTGTTTTGCTCTTCATCATTGACAAGACATAGACAGTGTCAGAGGCAGGTAGGAATTGCAGGCAGACATGATAAGTGGACAAGGATGAAACCATGAGTATGTGGAGTGTAACTAATATGGACTGACTGTCAGGACTCTGGGGTGGAAGTGTGTTTTCCCGTCAAGAAGACCTTTTTGGTACTGGACGTGGTCAAATGGTGTCACCTGGTTGTCCGTATGTGTCTGGCACATGTGAAAATGTTTAACCAGAGCCTCTATCATCATAAAGATTTCTGTTGTATGTGACCTACCTGTAACATAGCTGTCAGTGTGTTCCTACTTTGCAGACCAATATGCATCTCTCTGTAGACTGACATAGGTGAGTGGCAAGCCTTCAGGTACGTGATCAATGTAAGTGAAGGGTCCCTGGACTGGGGGTGATCAGTAGTGAGCTCTTTCTGTATCATGAGGTATGATTATTAGGAAGCTATGGTATGGGTATGTGGTAGGGCTTTACATAGTGTTACACATGACTAATCTGTATGCCTCCTGGCTTGTAGGAAAACTGACATGTCCCTAACTTCTCTATCCTGTGGGTTAGTAGTGTATGATACCTAAGGTGACAATCATAAGTCACTAGCAGTACTATTCCATCTGCTATTTGCTGATCTAACAATAAATGTGTGGAGATGTAGAATACAGCTGTATTGGCTTCTGTCTGTGTTACAGTCCCAATGTAATAAGTCTCCTGGTGATAGAAAACACGTGTGATGTCCATCACAAAGGTTGTACAATACAGAGGGACATATTGATACTATAGTTTGCATAGATGACAGTTGTACATGGTTGATGAATGACACTTACACAGGACCTGTGTTAAAGTGTTATTTACTGGGGAGGGCACAACTATGTGTGAATAGTAACCAAAAAAACAAAAAGTAAACAGCAAAGGGTTCAGTCATGGAATTCATCAGGGAAGCTGCTACACCATTAGGAAACACAAGCCCAGTGTCCTTGCACCATAGGAAAATGGAGTTAGGTATCAGTCAACAGAGTGCATCTGTGTCACACACGGGGAGCCAGTCAAGAGAGGTTCACTTCCAGGCAGTTGGTTTGATCTAGCATCTGCTTATCCTGAATGTCTGGGTGGGCATCCATGTTTGTGGGGGGGTGTCCTCTGCTGCAGAGGATGGGGTGTCTGAGGCATGTCCTTCATCTGGCAGTGCCTCCATTCCACTAGCAGCAGCAGATGGTGAAAGGTCTGAAGAGTCATTATTAGTGGAAGAGGCCTTATGTTGTGTGCCAGACCTACACAGGGTACTATAATGTATTTCAGCACCCCAGCAATGTAAGCCAGGATAGCATTTTGTGCTTGCCCCAGCTACATGACTTCCTGGTCCCTCTGCAGCCGTTGATACAATAGGGCTGGGAGGACTCTCTGTGGGCAAGGTGAGGCTGACAGTTGTTGATTAACCAGGTGTCCCTAATGGGCCAGCTATGTCCTCAGTGTCCACACATCCAGGGGTGTTGTCCTCACTGGGGCCTTTATCCAGAGGGCTAGTCACAGTCTCTGGTATGCAGAGTTGCAGTAAGTGATACAACAAGTGATGTTTCATTTAGAGTATTAGTGATGTTGTGTGAGATGTACACAGTGCCTTAACATGATCCCCATAAATGACCATGACAGCTGCAGCAAAATCTTATTTAGTACAAAATGAGACTCTGTTGTTTCAGTACCATACACCATGCTTAAATATGTTAAACTATGTTGGTAGTCATTAGACTGCATTATGTTGTCTGACTATTGACATGGGCGTTCACCTTTGTTGCCTAGTGAACTGTCTGGCATGATAAATGGCACAGAAAAACTGGACACTGCACAATAGTGTCAGAGTAGGGACACAGTAGAGGAGTAAGCAATAGACATTGACCTCTATCTGGATGTACTGCATGTGCATCCACTTTGGCATCTGGATTTCCAGCCCAGGTGAATATATTTCAGTCTTGGGTATATTTGTTCTAAGGGCAGTTTGATGGGGTACTTAGCTGTAGTTATGTTTTGCTTATAATAATAGTGGGAGTGGTCCTTTGCATTGCTGTCATTGCCATAAACTGTTTCACAGTTGGACATTCATGATGGGTTAGATTGGTAGTTAGTTTCACATAGATGACAACTCACTTTTGGTGCACTGTTCCGGTTTCAAAATGATTGGAAATTGCCTTCTGGGAGGTGTAGTGCTATCAGTTCCTAGTCCCTCTCATGCCATTCCAAAGAGCTGTGGTGCCAGATTAATTTAGATTTAGGACATTTGGACAGAGGGGTGGTGGGTGGTTTGTTAATTGAGGTGGGGTAAGGTGGGGAGGGAACATGCAGGACAAAACAGTTGGGTGACATGAATGTTGTAGGGACTTGCCAGACTCCACTCCCCAAGGTATTCCTGTCAGACCCCCAGGGTGCAGTATGTCCAAGACCTTCTCCTCCCAAGATGTGAAAGTAGGGGAGGAGGTGGGAGCCGACTGCCAGTCTTCAGTACTGCCAGCTGGTGCCTGGATTCACCTTCCCCCGGAGCTTGTTCCAGCTCTTCCTGATGTCCTCCTTGTGCATGGATAGGTGCCTACAGCATTGATCCTGTCGACTATTCTTTGCCACAATTCCATTGTCCTGGCTATTGATGTTTGCTGGACCTGTGCTCCAAACAGGTGTGGCTCTACCCTCACAATTTCAACCACCATGAACCTCAACTCATCATCAGTGAAACATGGGTGTTTTTGTGGGCACATGGTAGTGGTGGTAAAGGCGGTGAGGTAGTGTTAAAGGAAAAAGGATGGAAAAAAAAGTGACGAGGTGTAGGTGATGTGAGTGGGTGATGGTTGTGTATTGTTTGTGATTGTAAATTGTGTGTTGTGTACATTGTGTAGGTGTGGGTTGTATGCAGGGTGAAATTCGTATGGGTGTCAAAAATATTTATCGATAAATCTGTGATAGTTGTTCCTCCTCTCTGGCTGTGACTGGTGTTCTGTTTGCAAAGGATTGTGGATTGTTGTAGGGGTTTGTTATATATTGGCGCGTGTAGGGGTGTCGAGTGTGTTGATGTGTGTCAGTATTCAAATTATCCAATATGGTGTTGTGTTCAGTGTGATGTTAGTAGAGACCGCCACGGTTTGCACCGCCAGTGGTTTTACGCCTTGGAAGTACCACTGTTGTGATATGTGGATCGTAATCTGATGGGAGTGTTTTTGTCTGGCGGGTGGTGCTAGTGGTGGAGCACCTCTTTTCCGTCTTCTAGTGTCCTGGCGGTTAAAAAAAATTGGCTGTTATTTGGCGGACTTTACTGTGTAACTCTTAATAAGGCGATCGGATTACTTCCAACAAGGCCGGTCTTTTGGCGGCAACCACTGTGGCGGTCTTCCCAAAAGACCACCAAGCTCGTAATGACTGTAGGAAAGTACCATCTTGCCTGGCATGTTACCCCCATTTTTCACTGTATATATGTTGTTTTAGTTGTATGTGTCACTGGGACCCTGTTCACCAGGGCCCCAGTGCTCATAAGTGTGCCTGAATGTGTTACCTGTGTAGTGACTAACTGTCTCACTGAGGCTCTGCTAATCAGAACCTCAGAGGTTATGCTCTCTCATTTCTTTCAAATTGTCACTAACAGGCTAGTGACCAATTTTACCAATTTACATTGGCTTACTGGAACACCCTTATAATTCCCTAGTATATGGTACTGAGGTACCCAGGGTATTGGGGTTCCAGGAGATCCCTATGGGCTGCAGCATTTCTTTTGCCACCCATAGGGAGCTCTGACAATTCTTACACCGGCCTGCCACTGCAGCCTGAGTGAAATAACGTCCACGTTATTTCACAGCCATTTTACACTGCACTTAAGTAACTTATAAGTCACCTATATGTCTAACCTTTACCTGGTAAAGGTTAGGTGCAAAGTTACTTAGTGTGAGGGCACCCTGGCACTAGCCAAGGTGCCCCCACATTGTTCAGGGCCAATTCCCCGGACTTTGTGAGTGCGGGGACACCATTACACACGTGCACTACATATAGGTCACTACCTATATGTAGCTTCACAATGGTAACTCCGAATATGGCCATGTAACATGTCTATGATCATGGAATTGCCCCCTCTATACCATCCTGGCATAGTTGGCACAATCCCATGATCCCAGTGGTCTGTAGCACAGACCCTGGTACTGCCAAACTGCCCTTCCTGGGGTTTCAATGCAGCTGCTGCTGCTGCCAACCCCTCAGACAGGCATCTGCCCTCCTGGGGTCCAGCCAGGCCTGGCCCAGGATGGCAGAACAAAGGACTTCCTCTGAGAGAGGGTGTTACACCCTCTCCCTTTGGAAAATGGTGTGAAGGCAGGGGAGGAGTAGCCTCCCCCAGCCTCTGGAAATGCTTTCTTGGGCACAGATGTGCCCAATTCTGCATAAGCCAGTCTACACCGGTTCAGGGGACCCCTTAGCCTTGCTCTGGCACGAAACTGGACAAAGGAAAGGGGAGTGACCACTCCCCTGACCTGCACCTCCCCTGGGAGGTGTCCAGAGCTCCTCCAGTGTGCTCCAGACCTCTGCCATCTTGGAAACAGAGGTGCTGCTGGCACACTGGACTGCTCTGAGTGGCCAGTGCCACCAGGTGACGTCAGAGACTCCTTCTGATAGGCTCCTTCAGGTGTTAGTAGCCTATCCTCTCTCCTAGGTAGCCAAACCCTCTTTTCTGGCTATTTAGGGTCTCTGTCTCTGGGGAAACTTTAGATAACGAATGCAAGAGCTCATCCGAGTTCCTCTGCATCTCTCTCTTCACCTTCTGCCAAGGAATCGACTGCTGACCGCGCTGGAAGCCTGCAAACCTGCAACATAGTAGCAAAGACGACTACTGCAACTCTGTAACGCTGATCCTGCCGCCTTCTCGACTGTTTTCCTGGTGGTGCATGCTGTGGGGGTAGTCTGCCTCCTCTCTGCACTAGAAGCTCCGAAGAAATCTCCCGTGGGTCGACGGAATCTTCCCCCCTGCAACCGCAGGCACCAAAAAGCTGCATTACCGGTCCCTTGGGTCTCCTCTCAAGCACGACGAGCGAGGTCCCTCGAATCCAGCAACTCTGTCCAAGTGACCCCCACAGTCCAGTGACTCTTCAGTCCAAGTTTGGTGGAGGTAAGTCCTTGCCTCACCTCGCTAGACTGCATTGCTGGGAACCGCAACTTTTGCAGCTACTCCGGCCCCTGTGCACTTCCGGCGGAAATCCTTTGTGCACAGCCAAGCCTGGGTCCACGGCACTCTAACCTGCATTGCACGACTTTCTAAGTTGGTCTCCGGCGACGTGGGACTCCTTTGTGCGACTTTGGGTGAGCACCGTTTCACGCATCCTCGTAGTGCCTGTTTCTGGCACTTCTCCGGGTGCTACCTGCTGCTGAGAGGGCTCCTTGTCTTGCTCGACGTCCCCTCTCTCTCCTGGTCCAATTTGCGACCTCCTGGTCCCTCCTGGGCCACAGCAGCGTCCAAAAACGCTAACCGCACAATTTGCAGTTAGCAAGGCTTGTTGGCATTCTTTCGGCGGGAAAACACTTCTGCACGACTCTACAAGGCGAGAGGGATCCGTCCTCCAAAGAGGAAGTCTCTAGCCATTTGTGTTCCTGCAGAAACCACAGCTTCTTCTGTCCAGTAGAAGCTTCTTTGCACCCGCAGCTGGCATTTCCTGGGCATCTGCCCATCTCCGACTTGCTTGTGACTTTTGGACTTGGTCCCCGTGTTCCACAGGTACCCCAGATTGGAAATCCAGCGTTGTTGCATTGTTGGTTTGTGTCTTTCCTGCATTATTCCTCTAACACGACTTCTTTGTCCTTAGGGGAACTTTAGTGCACTGTGCACTCACTTTTCAGGGTCTTGGGGAGGGTTATTTTTCTAACTCTCACTATTTTCTAATAGTCCCAGCGACCCTCTACAAGGTCACATAGGTTTGGGGTCCATTCGTGGTTCGCATTCCACTTCTGGAGTATATGGTTTGTGTTGCCCCTATCCCTATGTTTCCCCATTGCATACTATTGTAACTATATATTGTTTGCACTGTTTTCTAAGACTATACTGCATATTTTTGCTATTGTGTATATATATCTTGTCTATATTTCCTATCCTCTCACTGAGGGTACACTCTAAGATACTTTGGCATATTGTCATAAAAATAAAGTACCTTTATTTTTAGTATAACTGTGTATTGTGTTTTCTTATGATATTGTGCATATGACACTAAGTGGTACTGTAGTAGCTTCACACGTCTCCTAGTTCAGCCTAAGCTGCTCTGCTAAGCTACCATTATCTATCAGCCTAAGCTGCTAGACACCCTATACACTAATAAGGGATAACTGGGCCTGGTGCAAGGTGCAAGTACCCCTTGGTACTCACTACAAGCCAGTCCAGCCTCCTACATTGGTTGTGCAGCGGTGGGATAAGTGCTTTGAGACTACTTACCACTCTTGTCATTGTACTTTTCATAAGAGAAAAATATACAAAACAAGGTCAGTGTATATACACATAGCCAAAAAGTTTAGCATTTCCTCTTGTCACTCTTTTCTAAGTGCTGAAAAGTACTTCTAAACTTTCAAAAAGTTCTTAAAAGTTTAAAAAAGTTTTTTTTTTCTGTCTTTCTAAAAAGTTCTGAAAACTTTTTTCTCTTTTTCTATCACTTTAACTCTCTCTAAAAATGTCTGGCACAGGCCAAAATGTTGATCTGTCCAAACTTGCATATGACCACCTTAGCTGGAAAGGAGCAAGGAGTCTATGTGTAGAGAGAGGTTTGAGTGTAGGGAAGAATCCTTCCTTGGAACTGTTATTTAATATGCTTAGAGAACAAGATAAGGCTATAGGTGCCCCATCTGTTGAAAAAGTACCTAATAGTTCCCAATCTGATTCAGGGACTCCCCCAGGAAAAGATTCAGGAAAGAAACTTCCTAGCCTGCCCATTACTAGACAGTCTATCATAGTTGGTAATGATGATGAGCCACACCATACAAATAGTGTTGTCTCACATCATAGCAAAAGCATTTATTCTCACCATACTGGTAGTAATGTTTCTGTTAGCCAAGCTGTTAGGGTGGTTTCTGTAAGGGACAGGTCTCCTTCTGTTCATTCCCATCATACCTCTGTATCTAGGAATGTCCCTCCCACCAACCCTGATGACAGAATGTTAGAGAGGGAACTCAATAAGTTGAGGGTGGAACAAACCAGACTGAAGCTTAAAAAGCAACAGCTGGATTTGGATAGACAGTCTTTTGAACTAGAGAAGGAAAGAAAGAAGTTGGGTTTAGAAACCCATGGTGGCAGCAGCAGTATTCCCCATAGTCATCCTGCAAAAGAGCATGATTCCAGGAATCTGCACAAGATAGTTCCCCCTTATAAGGAGGGGGATGACATTAACAAGTGGTTTGCTGCACTTGAGAGGGCATGTGTTGTACAGGATGTCCCTCAAAGGCAGTGGGCTGCTATCCTATGGCTATCATTTAGTGGAAAAGGTAGGGATAGGCTCCTTACTGTAAAAGAAAATGATGCCAATAATTTCCAAGTTCTTAAGAATGCACTCCTGGATGGATATGGCTTAACCACTGAACAATACAGGATAAAGTTCAGAGAGACCAAAAAGGAGGCTTCACAAGACTGGGTTGATTTCATTGACCATTCAGTGAAGGCCTTGG
Source organism: Pleurodeles waltl (assembly GCF_031143425.1). Classification (NCBI taxonomy): domain Eukaryota; kingdom Metazoa; phylum Chordata; class Amphibia; order Caudata; family Salamandridae; genus Pleurodeles; species Pleurodeles waltl. Next base: position 493,942,052 of record NC_090446.1, read on the forward strand.
AGGGGTGGTTACATGGCAGTAAAGTTACTGATTATGACAGCCTGTATAACTTGATCCTGAGAGAGCATATTCTTAATAATTGTGTGTCTGATTTGTTGCACCAGTACTTGGTGGACTCTGATCTGACCTCTCCCCAAGAATTGGGAAAGAAGGCAGACAAATGGGTCAGAACAAGGGTGAACAGAAAAGTTCATACAGGGGGTGACAAAGATGGCAACAAAAAGAAGGATGGTAAGTCTTCTGACAAGGGTGGGGACAAATCTAAAAATGAGTCCTCATCAGGCCCACAAAAACACTCTGGTGGGGGTGGTGGGCCCAAATCCTCTTTTAATCAGAACAAGGAAAAGAAACCATGGTGCTATTTATGTAAAATAAAAGGCCATTGGACAACAGATCCCAGTTGTCGAAAGAAAAGCACCAATGCTCCTACCACTACAACCCCTACTGCTACACCTAGTGTCCCTACTAATAGCAGTGGTGGTGGGAGCAAACCTACTAATAGCCAATCCAAGGGAGTCGCTGGGCTCACTATTGGTAACTTAGTTGGGGTTGGCCTTGTTAGGGAGGCCACAGAGGCTGTGTTAGTCTCTGAGGGGGCTATTGATTTAGCCACCTTAGTTGCTTGTCCCCTTAATATGGATAAGTACAAGCAGCTACCCCTAATAAATGGTGTTGAGGTTCAGGCCTACAGGGACACTGGAGCCAGTGTGACTATGGTCATAGAGAAACTGGTCCACCCTGAACAACACCTACTTGGTCACCAGTACCAAATAACCGATGCTCACAACAACACACTTAGCCACCCCATGGCTGTTGTTAATCTCAACTGGGGGGGAGTTACTGGTCCAAAGAAAGTTGTGGTAGCCACAGATTTACCTGTAGACTGTCTACTAGGAAATGATTTGGAGACATCAGCTTGGTCAGATGTGGAGTTGGAGGCCCATGCAGCAATGCTGGGCATCCCAGGGCATATTTTTGCTTTGACAAGGGCCCAGGCCAAAAAGCAAAAAGGACAGGGAAGCTTGGATCCTGGAACAATGGACCAAGTGCTCCCTAAAGCTAGGGCTAGTACTGTAGAAGCAAACCACTTCCTACTATCCCTCCCTCTACAGTGGATTCAACTTCAGAGGAAGAAGAATTCCCTCCCTGTGCAGAACCTACACCAGAGGAGCTTGAAGCAGATACTGCTGAGCTTTTGGGTGAAGGGGGGCCTGCCAGAGAGGAGCTGAGTGTGGCACAGCAAACCTGTCCCACATTAGAGGGTCTCAGACAGCAAGCTGTCAAACAGGCTAATGGGGATGTCAGTGACTCTCACAGAGTTTACTGGGAGGACAACCTCTTGTACACTGAGCATAGGGATCCTAAACCTGGAGCTGCCAGGAGATTAGTGATTCCTCAGGAGTACAGAAAGTTCCTCCTAACCCTGGCACATGACATTCCCCTAGCTGGGCATCTAGGACAAATGAAAACTTGGGACAGGCTTGTTCCCCTGTTTCATTGGCCTAGAATGTCTGAGGACACAAAGGAATTTTGTAAGTCCTGTGAAACCTGTCAAGCCAGTGGCAAGACAGGTGGCACCCCAAAGGCACCCCTTATCCCACTGCCTGTGGTTGGGGTTCCCTTTGAAAGGGTAGGGGTTGACATAGTTGGCCCCCTTGACCCTCCTACTGCTTCAGGCAATAGATTTATCTTGGTGGTAGTGGACCATGCCACAAGATATCCTGAAGCTATTCCTTTAAGGACCACTACAACACCTGCAGTGGCAAAGGCCCTCCTGGGAATATTTTCCAGGGTGGGCTTCCCAAAGGAAGTGGTATCAGACAGGGGAAGCAATTTCATGTCTGCATACTTAAAGGCCATGTGGAAGGAGTGTGGTGTAACGTACAAGTTCACAACACCCTATCATCCACAAACAAATGGACTGGTGGAGAGATTTAATAAAACTCTCAAAGGCATGATTATGGGTCTCCCTGAAAAACTCCGCAGGAGATGGGATATCCTTCTACCATGCCTCCTTTTTGCCTACAGGGAGGTACCCCAGAAAGGAGTAGGTTTCAGCCCCTTTGAACTTCTTTTTGGACACCCTGTTAGGGGTCCACTCACACTTGTAAAGGAGGGTTGGGAACAACCTTTAAAAGCTCCTAAGCAGGATATTGTGGATTATGTACTTGGCCTCAGATCAAGAATGGCTGAGTACATGAAAAAGGCCAGTAAAAACCTTCAGGCCAGCCAAGAGCTCTAGAAGCAATGGCATGATCAGAAGGCTGTTTTGGTTCAGTACCAACCAGGGCAGAAAGTGTGGGTCTTGGAGCCTGTGGCCCCAAGAGCACTCCAAGATAAATGGAGTGGACCCCACACAATTGTTGAGAAAAAGGGAGAAGTCACCTATTTAGTTGACTTAGGCACTGCAAGGAGTCCCCTTAGGGTACTCCATGTAAACCGCCTGAAACCCTACTATGACAGGGCTGATCTCACCCTGCTCATGGCAACAGATGAGGGACAGGAAGAAGACAGTGATCCCCTACCTGATCTCTTCTCTTCCACAGAACAAGATGCTCTGGTGGAAGGTGTAGTTTTGGCTGATTGTCTTACTGCTGAGCAGAAAGACAATTGCTTAAATCTCCTAGATCAATTCTCTGAACTCTTCTCTACTGTGCCAGGTACCACTTCTTGGTGTGAGCACACTATAGATACTGGAGACAGCTTGCCTGTCAAAAGTAAGATCTATAGGCAGCCTGACCATGTCAGGGACTGCATAAAGCAAGAGGTCCAGACAATGTTAGAACTAGGAGTGGTTGAGCACTCTGACAGTCCATGGGCTTCTCCTGTGGTACTGGTACCAAAACCCCAATCCAAAGATGGAAAGGAGGAAATGCGGTTTTGTGTAGACTATAGAGGTCTCAACTTGGTAACCAAAACTGATGCTCACCCTATACCCAGGGCAGATGAGCTCATAGATACACTGGCATCTGCCAAGTATCTAAGCACTTTTGATTTGACTGCAGGGTATTGGCAGATCAAATTGTCAGAAGATGCTAAACCGAAGACTGCATTTTCAACCATTGGAGGACATTACCAGTTTACTGTAATGCCTTTTGGTTTGAAGAATGCACCTGCCACTTTTCAGAGGTTGGTGAACACAGTCCTGCAAGGGCTGGAAGCTTTCAGTGCAGCATATTTGGACGATATAGCTGTCTTTAGCTCCAGCTGGGATGATCACCTGGTCCACCTGTGGAAAGTTTTGGAGGCCCTGCAAAAGGCAGGCCTCACTATCAAGGCTTCAAAGTGCCAGATAGGGCAGGGTAAGGTGGTTTATCTGGGACACCTTGTTGGTGGGGAACAGATTGCACCACTACAGGGGAAAATCCAAACAATTATTGATTGGGTTCCCCCTACTACACAGACTCAGGTGAGAGCCTTCCTAGGCCTCACTGGGTATTACAGGAGGTTCATTAAGAACTATGGCTCCATTGCAGCCCCTCTTAATGACCTCACATCCAAGAAAATGCCTAAAAAGGTATTATGGACAGCAAACTGTCAGAAAGCTTTTGAGGAGCTGAAGCAGGCCATGTGCTCTGCACCTGTCCTGAAAAGCCCTTGTTACTCTAAAAAATTCTATGTCCAAACTGATGCATCTGAATTAGGAGTAGGGGCAGTCCTATCACAACTTAATTCTGAGGGCCAGGATCAACCTGTTGCTTTTATTAGTAGGAGGTTGACCCCTAGAGAAAAGCGTTGGTCTGCCATTGAGAGGGAGGCCTTTGCTGTGGTCTGGGCACTGAAGAAGTTGAGGCCATACCTGTTTGGCACTCACTTCATTGTTCAGACAGACCACAAACCTCTACTTTGGCTAAAACAAATGAAAGGTGAAAATCCTAAATTGTTGAGGTGGTCCATATCCCTACAGGGAATGGACTATACAGTGGAACATAGACCTGGGAGTAGCCACTCCAATGCAGATGGACTCTCCAGATATTTCCACTTAGACAATGAAGACTCATCAGGTCATGGCTAGTCTTATTGTCCTTCGTTTGGGGGGGGGGTTGTGTAGGAAAGTACCATCTTGCCTGGCATGTTACCCCCATTTTTCACTGTATATATGTTGTTTTAGTTGTATGTGTCACTGGGACCCTGTTCACCAGGGCCCCAGTGCTCATAAGTGTGCCTGAATGTGTTACCTGTGTAGTGACTAACTGTCTCACTGAGGCTCTGCTAATCAGAACCTCAGTGGTTATGCTCTCTCATTTCTTTCAAATTGTCACTAACAGGCTAGTGACCAATTTTACCAATTTACATTGGCTTACTGGAACACCCTTATAATTCCCTAGTATATGGTACTGAGGTACCCAGGGTATTGGGGTTCCAGGAGATCCCTATGGGCTGCAGCATTTCTTTTGCCACCCATAGGGAGCTCTGACAATTCTTACACAGGCCTGCCACTGCAGCCTGAGTGAAATAACGTCCACGTTATTTCACAGCCATTTTACACTGCACTTAAGTAACTTATAAGTCACCTATATGTCTAACCTTTACCTGGTAAAGGTTAGGTGCAAAGTTACTTAGTGTGAGGGCACCCTGGCACTAGCCAAGGTGCCCCCACATTGTTCAGGGCCAATTCCCCGGACTTTGTGAGTGCGGGGACACCATTACACGCGTGTACTACATATAGGTCACTACCTATATGTAGCTTCACAATGGTAACTCCGAATATGGCCATGTAACATGTCTATGATCATGGAATTGCCCCCTCTATACCATCCTGGCATAGTTGGCACAATCCCATGATCCCAGTGGTCTGTAGCACAGACCCTGGTACTGCCAAACTGCCCTTCCTGGGGTTTCACTGCAGCTGCTGCTGCTGCCAACCCCTCAGACAGGCATCTGCCCTCCTGGGGTCCAGCCAGGCCTGGCCCAGGATGGCAGAACAAAGGACTTCCTCTGAGAGAGGGTGTTACACCCTCTCCCTTTGGAAAATGGTGTGAAGGCAGGGGAGGAGTAGCCTCCCCCAGCCTCTGGAAATGCTTTCTTGGGCACAGATGTGCCCAATTCTGCATAAGCCAGTCTACACCTGTTCAGGGGACCCCTTAGCCTTGCTCTGGCGCGAAACTGGACAAAGGAAAGGGGAGTGACCACTCCCCTGACCTGCACCTCCCCTGGGAGGTGTCCAGAGCTCCTCCAGTGTGCTCCAGACCTCTGCCATCTTGGAAACAGAGGTGCTGCTGGCACACTGGACTGCTCTGAGTGGCCAGTGCCACCAGGTGACGTCAGAGACTCCTTCTGATAGGCTCCTTCAGGTGTTAGTAGCCTATCCTCTCTCCTAGGTAGCCAAACCCTCTTTTCTGGCTATTTAGGGTCTCTGTCTCTGGGGAAACTTTAGATAACGAATGCAAGAGCTCATCCGAGTTCCTCTGCATCTCTCTCTTCACCTTCTGCCAAGGAATCGACTGCTGACCGCGCTGGAAGCCTGCAAACCTGCAACATAGTAGCAAAGACGACTACTGCAACTCTGTAACGCTGATCCTGCCGCCTTCTCGACTGTTTTCCTGGTGGTGCATGCTGTGGGGGTAGTCTGCCTCCTCTCTGCACTAGAAGCTCCGAAGAAATCTCCTGTGGGTCGACGGAATCTTCCCCCTGCAACCGCAGGCACCAAAAAGCTGCATTACCGGTCCTTTGGGTCTCCTCTCAGCACGACGAGTGAGGTCCCTCGAATCCAGCAACTCTGTCCAAGTGACCCCCACAGTCCAGTGACTCTTCAGTCCAAGTTTGGTGGAGGTAAGTCCTTGCCTCACCTCGCTAGACTGCATTGCTGGGAACCGCAACTTTTGCAGCTACTCTGGCCCCTGTGCACTTCCGGCGGAAATCCTTTGTGCACAGCCAAGCCTGGGTCCACGGCACTCTAACCTGCATTGCACGACTTTCTAAGTTGGTCTCTGGCGACGTGGGACTCCTTTGTGCGACTTCGGGTGAGCACAGTTTCACGCATCCTCGTAGTGCCTGTTTCTGGCACTTCTCCGGGTGCTACCTGCTGCGGAGAGGGCTCCTTGTCTTGCTCGACGTCCCTTCTCTCTCCTGGTCCAATTTGCGACCTCCTGGTCCCTCCTGGGCCACAGCAGTGTCCAAAAACGCTAACCGCACGATTTGCAGCTAGCAAGGCTTGTTGGTGTTCTTTCGGCGGGAACACACTTCTGCACAACTCTACAAGGCGAGTGGGATCCGTCCTCCAAAGGGGAAGTCTCTAGCCCTTTGCGTTCCTGCAGAAACTGCAGCTTCTTCTGTCCAGTAGAAGCTTCTTTGCACCCGCAGCTGGCATTTCCTGGGCATCTGCCCATCTCCGACTTGCTTGTGACTTTTGGACTTGGTCCCCTTGTTCCACAGGTACCCCAGATTGGAAATCCAGCATTGTTGCATTGTTGGTTTGTGTCTTTCCTGCATTATTCCTCTAACACGACTTCTTTGTCCTTAGGGGAACTTTAGTGCACTTTGCACTCACTTTTCAGGGTCTTGGGGAGGGTTATTTTTCTAACTCTCACTATTTTCTAATAGTCCCAGCGACCCTCTACAAGGTCACATAGGTTTGGGGTCCATTCATGGTTCGCATTCCACTTCTGGAGTATATGGTTTGTGTTGCCCCTATCCCTATGTTTCCCCATTGCATACTATTGTAACTATACATTGTTTGCACTGTTTTCTAAGACTATACTGCATATTTTTGCTATTGTGTATATATATCTCGTGTATATTTCCTATCCTCTCACTGAGGGTACACTCTAAGATACTTTGGCATATTGTCATAAAAATAAAGTACCTTTATTTTTAGTATAACTGTGTATTGTGTTTTCTTATGATATTGTGCATATGACACTAAGTGGTACTGTAGTAGCTTCACACGTCTCCTAGTTCAGCCTAAGCTGCTCTGCTAAGCTACCATTATCTATCAGCCTAAGCTGCTAGACACCCTATACACTAATAAGGGATAACTGGGCCTGGTGCAAGGTGCAAGTACCCCTTGGTACTCACTACAAGCCAGTCCAGCCTCCTACAATGACCATCCTAGTTTCTATAGAAAAAGCATTTTTTTGTTTTGTTAATAACTTTAGCGCCTTTTGATAAATCTTCACAAATTTTTCCAAGAAAATACAACACTCAGTTCAGCGTCTGTCTGGAAAGTGTCCGGGTGATCCGTCAAGCGGAGGCCGAGGAAAAAGGCAGGGTCCCAAAACACTTATTCCCCCCATTCATTTTTCCATAGGGATTTTGAACAGCACTAACAATTGAACCACTGGACGGAATGACACCAAATTTGGCAGAATGGTAGCTCTTGGTCGAGAAAGCAACTTTTTTGGGGGTTTGATTTTTTTTTTTTTGAGAAATTAAAGAAAATCCAAATTTGTATCTATGATGAAGGATTAGCAATCCCTCCCGATCTTGTGCTGATTTCTGATTGGCTGCCAACACTTCAACAAGGAAGTGTTGGCAGCCATGTTGAGCCCCACTCCCCCAGGGACTGCCACCTCCCCAGTGCTATAATAAAAGAGGGAAGGGATCACCATCTCCCTGGGACTATGTTCGTTGGAAGGGGGGCCCCCCTCAAGGAACCACAGATGGCCCTGGGGACTCCACCCCCGGGACATGCTGTTTGCTTTTGCTTGGTGGGAGTTGACAGCTCCTGCCAAGCAAAAGCAAACAACGTCCAGTTTTTTAGCAAGAGAGAGCTGTGAAATAGCTCTCACTTGCAGAAAGCAGAGTTTTCATCTGTCTTCCCTGCATGCAAATATGAGGGTTCTAGTCCAGGTGTGTCTGTGGTCATTTCCCCAATTACTTTATTTTGAACTTAAAAAATGTAAGACTTATACTGAAAGGTGATCTCACTCTTTTTAATTGACAAATATATTTTTCTTTTCAATTTGTCCAGAAATATTTTATTCTAAGTATTTCATTCACCAAAGCCTAAAAAAAGTCTAAGTTACTCCCTCTCACTCATTCTTTCTCTCTCTCAATTTCTCTTTTTCAGTTTTTCTCACACTCAGATCCTTATGCACCCACTCGTGGACCCACTCAGACTCTCACACACCCAGTTACAGACCCACTGAAACCCTCACGCTCTCACTCACAAACTCACAGAGACTGACGCACCCACTAAGGCCCTGATACACCCACTCTGACACCCTGACATACACTGTCAGCACCACACTCACCCCCAGATAGGTCCTCTCACACCTAGAGAGACAGGCCACAGCCAAAGGGCCATGTGCAGCATGGGGTTGGATGGTTAGGGAGGTTGGCCCCAGGGTCCAACCGTAGGCCAGGCCCTGCGGGCAACCACTGCTGTGCACGGCCAAATGCTGTGCACAGAGGTGATTGGATTAACGTAGACTAATGAGCATTTCTTTACGTTAAAAAAACCATAGACATTTACTAAAAAAAACACTGGTTACAGGGACTTTATAGTTAGGAAATAGAATTAAAAAAACAACCCAGAAATTAATTTATAAAAACAAAGGTTACAGAGACGTTATAGTTGGGCTCACATTTTAAACGTACCAAACAAGAGAAATTAACCTATTATAGTTAGAGCTACCTCAATTAACTATAACTCGTGCCCTAAGGTAACTATAACTAGCACCCTCACCATGCACTGCTAATTAGCCCACAAATTACGGCACTCATGACACCTTTGATAATGTAATTGATAATATCAATGTAATATGTGCAGTAAAATATTTGACAAAAAAACTGTGGGTCGTGCGCTGCACAAGGTTGGGTGGTTTTGGGGATTAGCCACAGTGAGATCTTAAGTTCTTAATCAAGCACTGTTACTGAGAAAAATAATTTCTACCAAGTCCTATTTTCCAAGCCCAGTTCACAATTTTCATTCATCATTCTCCAGATGAAAGATCACAACCTTCCATAGTTAATTTTGCTTTATAGTCGTAGGACTGCTCTCTACTTTCTGCACAACTATACAGTTCTCCACAGTGTAATGGCAGATATAATGGGAGAAAGTTTCTTAAGATCTGCAACTTGAGTACGATCAGAAAGTCCAAAACTTGATAATTTTGTATGAGATGTTAAATCCTATAGAATTGCTAAAAGTGCCTTGTAACCAGTAGATGAGTTGGTTTGCCACATATTGTCGATTGTACAAGAGCAGCCCTGCTCTTGACTGCCCATGTCTACCAGAATGGAATTGGCCTCCTTGTACGTTTTCACAGAGCGAGTTTATTACTCTTGGAGAACTTTAGGTGAAAAGGGAACTTCCATTGGTGTGTAATATTCTCTTGTCTGGGAAATTCTGGGGCTCCTCCTGTTGCCCTTCTAGTTGTCAGGGTAGTTTCTAAAGCATCTTGGATTAGGGTTATCCTTTCTTCTTTGTGTTGGCTGTCGACCAGTTTTCTGGCTCCTGCAATGATACCCTGTCTAATCCGGTAGAAATTTACTCTTGTCAGCGCATTTGTAGTTAGTTTCTTCTTGATGTGATAGTCTGTCGATTCTGTTGCGGAACACTTCTCTGTTCTGAGACTCCAGAAGGATGTCCTTGAAAAGGCCCATTAGATGAATTTAGCAGGCCTTGAGAAATCTAAGTGCCCACTCGCTATGGCAAGTCAGATTTTATACAGGCAACCTATTTTTAGGACAGCTCCCACCAAGCAAGGTAAGGATAAATGGGTGTACAGCCTGCTGTAATTTGTACAGCAATGCTTAGTAATAACATGTGCAAACCTAACTTATTTATGTTGCCCAAGGATACTGCAAGAAACACCAGAAGATATGGGGGAAATGGTGGGCATACCGCGGACTGTGCACTACGACCATGGGCTTCTAAGGGGGTGGGATGCGTTAGGGGTGGGTGAGTACAAATACAACTACTGGGACCCCCTTGCACAGGGCGACACTTCGATATTGGGACCACCTTCTTATTGGCAAGTAGGGCTATTAAAGGCTAGGACTCAGGGCGTCTCAGCAAAGGCGGAGAGGACAAGGGCAGCTGCCTGTTTGAGCCTGGTCGGGAATGGTAGGGACTAGGGCCAGAAATGCTGCCCAATTCTCAATGGACCAGGAATGGTTCCAGCCCCTTCACATCCCTCAACATGCAAACACATTTTCTACAAAGACATCCAACTCATGCATCACAAACTGACCACAGACAGATTGCATTGTCCCATTACCCAACACAATACCCTTTATACAACACATATACATATATCGCCCACAACTACAACAGTCAAACACCTGCATTCTCACAGCAAACACTACTCTGTCCACTCCCACTAACACAACCTGCCATCGCCCATACAATACAAAACCACAGTATACATTTCTCTCAGTCTCAGCCTTCCAGATACACACTCTCTGCTCATACTAACCAACAACACTATCCGCTGTTTGCTCCACACAGACCACCTGTCATCAGAACAATGCCCAAACCCTGCCTTCAAACACACCATCTACAAACACTCTTCCCCTCTCTTCACAAATTACACACTACCATACAATCCCCACATTTCACTCCGCCACACATATTACCTCTTCCAGTCATGGCAACTAACACTAACTCCCCTGACACACATCCATCACTTCTTACACACCTCGTACATTCATCTCCAAAACATATCAACACCCCATCTGACACTCAATTTCCACCCACCAGCACTAACTCACATACAAATCCCTCACCAAAAACAACTACACTAATATCCCCTCACACTATTTCACAAAAACAATACAAACCACAAACATCAGCACATCAAAGCAACACAAACTTACATTACACTTATCGTCATACCCATTCCCACCCTCAGGACTACACAAAGAATACAAATTCCATCCTATCTCCATCCCTACTTTCTCACTCTTCACAAACACCTACCACAAGCACCCCAACCCAGTAACTTTCATTCACTCGCCTCTCCTCCATTGCACAATTTAGAGCCTTACATCATGATCCACATGCTCCTCCACCATCCCTAACCCATACTCTATCCACACTAAACAAACGCAAACAAAATAAAAAACATGCCACTCATAGCAACCTCGCATCCCCTTGTCTATTACATAATTAGACTACCCTACAAAAAACAGTACACTCTTCATGGCTCTCTCAGCCACCAAGTCCACCACCCACACACGCAGACCCAACAAAATGCCTCCTTAACCTGCTGGAAGAGGAACACTATATTGAAAAGCAAGACTATTGTGAGCCTCAAACAGTTATCACAACTAGCAACACTCCTGCTTCAAGCTCACATTATACTACTTACCCTTCTCCTAAACAAAACAACACTACCACTAACACACCTTTTCTAAACTGCCAGCTCATAAATGCTCGATCACTCTCAAAAAACAAGCACCACATCTACGACCTGCTCACAGACACACAACCTGACTTACTATTCATAACTGAATCCTGGTTGGGAGATGACATGGCCCCAGTGTTGCACGAAGCCGTTCCTCCAGGCTATCAAACCATCACACAAAACCGTATAGGCAACAGAGGAGGTGGACTAGCTATTATATTCAAACAGGTATTGAACCTCAGTAAAACAGACAACATCTCCATACAAGGTTGTGAAGCCCTCCTTACCAGATGCCACCCTATTCCAACTTCCTCCTGTAACTTTCTCCTCCTTTACAGACCTCCACCTAACAACTCCACATTCCCAGATGCTTTTCTAGACACAGTCTCAAACCTTATTACACTATACTCCATCCTATGCATTCTTGGGGATCTAAACATTTGGTTTGACAAACCCAATAAGCCCCATCCAAAAGCTATCACCACTGGCCTAGTCGCATTGAACCTACATCAGATTGTACACAATCCCACACACATCGCTGGACACATCCTAGATGTTATTTTTGCTAAGCCTGAACTAGTTACTATTCATAGCATAACGCCAATCACTTGGTCAGACCACCATTTGATAACTTTCTGACATACAACTCCACAAATCAACACACCCCAGAACTACTTCCATGCATACTCCTATCGACCATGGAGCAAACTCAATTTGGATGACTTAGAAACACAACTAACAGCCAACACAGATCTAGATACAATGAATTATGTGCCAAAACTTTGAGTGGCTACAGGAAGCTTTTGATATCCTAATGCCAGTCAGAAAAACTAAACACGACAAAAGAAAACCAACACCTTGGAGAAACACAGAACTTAAAAAGATAAAGCAACAAATCAGAAAGTTGCAGCGGACCTGGCTCAAAACAAACAACAGTCAAGACAAACTGCAGCTACACAAACTTAACAGAATATAGAAATCATCAATCAAAAAAGGTACTACTCAGACAGAATTCAAAATGCTCAATCTACAACCAAGGAATTTTATAAAATTCTCAATGAATTTCGAAAACCTACATGCATGGAAGGAAGTCATCCCACTACTCAAGATTTCACAAACAAATTGGCAACTCACTACACCACCAAGGCAGACACATTGGACTCTTATTTAAAACAGAAGAAAAACATCAGCACCAACCCCTTTCCTAAAATACCCTCAAAGAATAAACCAACCCAACCTCTACAGTCCTTCAAACAAATATCCCAGGGGGAATTTATGGATTTGGTCAAAGCAAGCAGACCTTCCGGTTGCCCTTCTGACCCTTGCCCACCACAAATCTTCAAGAACATTCTTATATCTACTTCTGCTGCCACACCTGTAAGAAGAATCATCAACAACTCTTTAACTTCAGGAACTTTTCCTGTAGGCCTGAAAAGGCATACATACGACCGTTATTAAAGAAAACAAACTTAGACCCGCAAGACCCCAACAACTACAGACCAATCACAAATGGACCTTTCCTGGGCAAATTGATAGAAAGAGCAGCATTCGCCCAGATGTCACAATTCATTGAAGACAATTCTATACTTTCAGACTTCAAACTGGATTCCGCCCAGGAAGAAGCGCTGAATCGGCACTCATAGCAATCTGGGATGATCTCAAAAACACAGTCGACCGAAATGGAGTTGCTGCACTACTTCTCTTGGACCTCTCAGCTGCCTTTGATACGGTTGACCATGACACCCTAATTCAAAGACTCCACAAAGCCGGCATACAAGGGATTGCTCTCGACTGGATTACTTCCTATCTTCAAAAAAGATCTAATATCATCCACTCGCCCCCCTTCTCGTCTGAACCCTACCTCACAAAAGCAGGGGTCCCACAAGGATCAATCACCTCACCTTTTGCTTTTCAACATCTACATGATATCTTTACCAGAACTGATCAATGATTTCCATCTCACATGCTACAACTATGCAGATGACACACAAATACTACTTAAATTAGAATGCCCCAAAAACATTGAAAACTCACAAATCTTCAGTTGCCTCAGAGGCGTTGATCAGTGGATGACCTGGAGCCATCTCAAACTAAATACCTCCAAAACAGAAATACTCATATGTGGTGACTGGAAAAATTATGACCCTCTGTGCGTCTGGCCTGACGATCTCGGACCACCTCCTCAATTATCCAAGGAAGTTAAAAACCTAGGAATCACCATGGATTCCAAGTTAACTATGAATGCCCAAGTGGACAAATTAGCACAAACAAGCTTCATCACCTTGAAGACTTTACGACGCATCTTCCCCCACCTCGGATTTCCACACAAGGTGCAAGCTACTATCTCGCTTGTACTATCCAAACTGGATTATGCCAATGGCCTCTACCATGGATCATCTCTATCTATTATGAAAAAACTACAACATATCCAGAATTCCGCAGCCAGGCTACTATTAAATGAAAAGCCGCAAGCCCACATCTCCCCTGCCTTGAGAGCACTACACTGGTTACCCGTTGCCAGAAGATGCACTTTCAAGCTGCTTTGTATCACCCACAAAGCTATACATGGAACAGGACCGCTTTTTATCAGAAACAAAATAACCAAATACATCCAACGAAGAAACCTCCGCTCAAGATTGGCACCCCGCCTTAGAACACCACCATACAAGAAAAAGACTATAGGTGGTACATCCTTCTCCGTTCAAGCAGCCAAACTATGGAATTCATTACCCCCAACTATAAGAGCCACAGATAACTTTCTTGTCTTCAGAAAACTACTCAAGAGTTGTCTCTTTCCTTCATAACCACCATATTCAAACAACTATGGACTGCATATGCCTATGTTGATAAATATTTTTTTCTGATTATGCGTAAATTTCTAGTTATGTATAGTTCTTTAGAAAATATGTATCGCTACTATTTCATAACAATAAAATACACACACACTCTTTAAACCTGTTTGAATAAGTATATTTTACCCATGGTTCTAATTATGTATTGTATGTGCATATGTGTGTGTATTCATGTGTGTGTGTGTACATATATATATATATATATATATGTGAATATGTTGTTTCTGTGCTTGGCATGTTTGTGGGTCATTGCATGGCTCCTGGGTGGGTTGTTAAACTAGATATCTATGAATTCCTGCTCTCATCTTATCACGCTTATCTACCCATCATCATATGTCATGTCTCTATCAAACTATCCTCCATTCTCACGCTGACTCATCCCAAATCCTTTCTACTACTTTCATCTCCTAAATAACTCTGCCTAAGCTCTTCCCTCCGCTTCCACATCTAACTCACCAAACCTCACTCTACTACCGTGACCTCCCACACAACCCTACTAAATTATCCTGCATTTATCTCACCCTGCTACTATGCTCCCCCTAACCCTGCCATATACTCTTCCCTCCTCCATCTCCCTTTACTTATCCCAAGCCTTTGGGTTGAGTAAATGAAGGATATTCTCCCATTTAACACTGCTGGACTTCTTTCCTCCTCCACCCCTCCATTACTCCAGTCAGTCTAACTAACAAACTCTCATATCCGCGGCTCAAATTAACTCATAATAATACTAAAACTGTACTCATTATTTCCTGATATTAATACATCACTAATTCTTGTTGGGTTCCAGAGTAGCGTGCTACTCACCGAAAATCGCTTTGACGCCTCTTCAGGGGTAGTAAGCGCTATATAAATACAATTACAATACAATACAATACAATGATCCTGAATAATGGAAGCCTGTGGGATCCATTTTCCAAGTTCCTGTGTGCAAAAGATAGAGTGCCCAGAAGACTGTCGGCTGCCTGATAGCCAGCTCCACAAAGGTGACGGGACATCACCTGGAGCCTGACCTGAAGGAAGATCCTGTCCCTGCCCTGAATCAGCAGGAGCTGATGAGTTTGGAGAAAAGAGGAGGGCATGAGTAATCTTTGAAGGAGATGCTGATTCCCAGGACGAGCACAGCAGTTGACACCGAAGCAGGGGCCAGTCCATATCACATAGACCTGAAGGAGAAAGGTGCCCATGGAATGGAGCATCATCTCTCCTGCCTGCTGCAGCTTTGTGCTGAAGAGGGCCTTTGTTATGGCTCCCGCTGGTCCTGTTTATTGCAGGTGGGGTCCAGTGCGGGTAATGTTCCTCTCTCCTGGGCTGTCCGGGCGTAGTGAGCATATGCCGCTCGGCACAAGTTGGGACGGCTGGGTGGTCCCTAAGCTAAGGGCCTGGGTGGAGATGCTCTGAGGGCAGAGTAAGAAAAAATATGCAACAGAGGGGTATGGCTCTTGCCTGCCCTCAGAGCTTGGCTGTTCACTAAAGGGGATGAGATACAGCTGCCTGATATCTTGGCTTACCTCTACGTACCACACACAGTGAATCCACTATATCCAATGAATCAGTGGATTGAGCTGTGGGTGGAGGCGGCGGTCACCTAAGGGAGGAGGTAAGTCAGAGTGTTTATTAGCTTTCTGTGGATTCCTGTGTATCCCTGCACCATATCTCCCATGGCAGTAAATGTTTGTAACTCATAGTAGTAGATTCATTGCCCCATCAGCCCAGCACTCTTATATGGATTTGCTGTTTTAACTTTTGGCTATCGGACTCCAGGGGATGTTAAGGGACATTAAAGGAGGGCATTGGGAGTGAGGAAAGTCGGAGGAAAACCTGCTTTTTTTTTATCTTTGGTCCACATTGTTCTCTCCTTTGTCACTATTGGGAAAAACAAGGCCATATCTGATACACCAAAACCATCATCCAAATCCTCTCAAAACAGTTTTATTAAAGGCACACTAGGCGTAATTAATGACAAAGTTGAACTGGTTGAACGATGCCTGCCCATCACACCTGGGCCTGCAGCTCAATTACAAAACCTGCTTGAGGACCTTCCAGCAACAGAATCACTTTATCCTTCCTAACTTCTGTGTCTGCTACAAAATCTCAATACCTGATTGGGTAACTGTTATCACCTGGAGCACCTTACCCTGAAGAATTAATTGAATCCCGATCGGTAGAGATCCAATCATTGTGCGACTCTTCCATCTTGACTATCGCACAGGGCACTTTGTTCTGCCAGGTAGCATTATCCCAGATATGGGGAAACCTGTGAGGGGCAAAATACATACTTTTTTTCCAATACAGAAAAAACGACTGCTCCTTTGATTAACCAAAATCAGCAAGTCTCTGCTAGTGTTGCGTCTTCGGCATCTTCTGCCAAATTTATAGACAATTTTATGGACAGATCTGATGATGCTGCAAAGTCACCCTTTTTTCCATTTCATGAACGTTTGGCGGTCACAGAACAGAAATAGGCATCTTATAGAGTATATAACCATCCTCCCTCTGAAACGTATTTAGGTGGCCATCTATCTGCTGAAAGATTGGGGGAGAGCCAGGTGACACCAGAGCCTCTAACTCTGTGGATAGGTTATCATTGGATATGGGGGCTGTTGTTCACTGTACTCTGTCAAATATTGCCATCCTTCAACTTCCTTTGGACTGTACGCCTGGGGCATGTAGTAGCGGGGTGATGAACTTGGAGCTGTTACTCTTTCTGTTCATCCTGGCTCATCATCTGTACCAAAGGGGAGAGGAGGTAGGTGTGAAGGTAACACCCAAGGCCATGATTGTATTAACTTTCCACCAGCTGCCAGCCTGTATGTGGTAGTAATCGTGAACGTTCCTTCTCTTTCGCTAAATACCATGGAATCTTATGTACAACTGAAAAATAAGGCAATTCTTTGGCTATAATCTAAAACTAACTTTTCCTTTTCTGAGGCCCATAACATCTTGATCATACGTAGGTTTAAAAGAGTTGGCTTGTCCATTAAGAACTTTGAGGGTGACAGTGTGGTAATTAATTTTAGACATGGAAGTCTGATTAACAATCTCTTAGAGAAGCATAATTTGAGGAGTCTTCCACAGGGCTACATCAAGTTATTCCTATTAGGGTATTTTTATAGGCATCTACAGAGTAAACACAGGATTTCCTGTCACTTTACACACTCTCATCATCCGTATGTGCCAATTCCAACTAAGAATAGCTATGCTATATTATGTAGCCTTTCTGATAACGACTGACAATCCTTTGCCCTCTAATCCAAGCAAGAGAGCTAATCCCTGATCCTACGGAGAAGAAAAAGTATAGAGAATTTAGTTTGCATATCTAATTCCACCACTACTGTCAAGAGTAGTACACCTTTTGGCAAGGTTAACCTGGGTAGCAAACTTGAACCTAGGGTCGTCTTTGATGATCTGGCTCCATCAATGGACACTCAAAATTTGCCCGTGGATTCTACTGCTATGATCAAATCAGCAGGTTATTTAGTGGACATCCCAGGTTACCTTAATTCTCTTCTATTGGATTCCATAAATCAATCACTTAATTTACGGTGAGCTTTGAATGTTTTCATGAATTGTGTCATACTCTGCAGTTATTGTTGGTGATTTACTAAGCCAAATACAATGTTGTTATGATGAGGTATTTTTTTAGGGTCGAGCCTGTGAGTGCATGTGCTAGCGCATGCGTCTCTCTTGCAAGACTGTTGTGTTCAGTAAAGGGCTTGGAGCATCCCTGTCGCTCACCATTTGTTGGTTTGCACGGCACTCTTCTTTACAGCCTGGTAATTCGTCAAGGCACGCCTGGCATCATTTCAGTTTCTCTGTGTGGAGCAGGGATCAAGCACTAATTGATTCAACTTATTTAGTGCCTGTCTGCTGCTCCCAACGTGATCGAGTTATTATTTGTTATTTTGAACTTCTCGTGCCGCGCAAACAGAAGGCTTGTGACTGGCAAAAATGTACCCAGCAGGACAAACAAAATTGCTACGTTTTTTTTTAAAGCTAACTTTTTTTATTTTGCCAAGTCATCTTTTCTGAGTTTCCATGCATGTTTCTTTTGTTTTTGCTCGTGGTTGCTGTCGTCAAAAGATGACAATTATCTTGTTCTAAATATGCGAGACCTATTGCATTGCAAATGCTTGAATATATTATGGAACTGTATTGTGTACCTTCATGGTTGTACTTAAAAAATGAATGAAGATTTTGATTGGAATCAAATAGATAAAGTAACCTTTCTGAATGATGCTCAGCACCCATCAATTTGTAACCAAACTTTACCAAATACGGTAACATTCCATGCTCCTTCCTCCCACTGCTTCCAAGGTTGGAGGACTAGTATAGTCAAGAGCGCTGATTAGATGATCCAGCTTTGCTGGACACCTTATACGATTTTTCTGAGTTTCTTGATTGGTACTTGTGTCTTCTGGCAGAATAGGACTTAGACTCCATCTTGGAATACTCCCAGGAATCTGTGTTCCAGGGCCTTTAATTCCTGACAGAAGAGAACAGATATGATGAGGAATACTTCTTATCTTTGAAAGCTTTCCCCATCATCTCAGATAGAAGATCTCTGAAGAGCTTCTTGCCTTTGAACAGGATCTTCAGTAAAAAGGCCTTATAAGAGAAGTCAGCCTTCAAATCCCTGAGCCATATATTTCTTCTAGCCATAATCACTGAGTCTGATGATTTCAGAGGAAACATTGGTTGAAGATTTTGATTGCTGATCCATCTGAACCAGGATGTCTGAAACATCTGTACTCTCCAGCATAACCGCTGCAAGAGTTTTAAAATTCTTGACCAAAGACTGCAAAGTCAATGAAGCGTAGGAGGCTGGCTTCACCGTTAGACCTGCTGCTCTGAAATATTTTTAAGACCACTGCCCACCTTTTTGTTGATCGGGTTCGTTGGAGAACAATCATCTGGGTTTAAAGATGATCTCTCAATTATGGATGGACTGAATCAATTTTGATGGAATGAAGAAGTACAATCTCCACCTCCTCCAGAGAAAAAGGTTTTAAAAGGGCACCAATCTAGTAATGCCAAAGCCCTACTATGGTTCCATAAATTGCTGTTCTTTCCTTCCAGCTCCCAGGAGAACTCTGCATCTCCCTGCTAAACTGTATAGTTCATTGGGTGAGAGAGGCACAGCACAGACCACTGACACTTTAGATGTTTTAAAAAGGCTGCTTTATTGAAACAGGTGCACATCATAACGATTCCTAGGCATTCCGCTTTACAAAACTAAAGCCTTACAGCAATTTCTCCCCTCATTTCCACCCCACACCTAAACGCATTACAACAGGGCATTATATGCCAAAAATAATTTGACTTTTTCAATCAGACACCCACTTGCCTTCCCGTTATCTATGGTGTCCCTAAAACTCATAAAAATGAGACGGATCCTCCTCTGTGCCCCAAAGTATCCAGCATTGGGACAGCCATAGAACTGCTCTCTAAATTAGTTGATGTATTAATGAAACCGTTGGTTTCCAAGTTGCCCTCCTTTATAAAAGATACTGGACACATGATCACTAAAATTGAGAGTAGAGAGTTCAATCCACGAAGTGACTTTCTAGTCACTTTAGATATTGAAGCTTTATACACAAATACCCCTCACCAGAAAGTGTTAGCTGCTATTGAGGATACTCTCAACAAAGAAGAGAGGCTACTCCAGTGTGAATTTATCCAGCAGTGCTTGAAAACTGTCTTATCTGAAAATTATTTTGAGTTTGATGGTGAAATATACTGCCAAATAAGAGAAGTCAGGCTGGGGGCGGCTTGCGCCCCAAGTGTGGTGAACTTATATATGGGAGAATTTGAGGACAAACACATTTACAATGAGATTGCTCCATTCTATGAAAATATTAAGTATTGATCAAGAGACATTGACAACATCTTTTTTGTATGGAGTGGCTTAGAAGGGAACCTGAATGAGTTCCTCTCCTGACTGAATTTACGTGATCGAGGTTTGAAATTTGCGAGTCACATAGTCATATGCAAGTGGAATTCTTAGATATTGTGATCAAGCACCATGATAATACTCTCATGGTTGCACTGTATATTAAACCTACTGCTTGGAATACGCTCCTCCATTTTAACAGCTGCCATCTCAGGTGCCAGAAACAAGGGATTCCATTCAGTCAATTCCTTCGGTTGCAATGCAACTGTACCCAGATTAGAGAATTCCTTCTACATGCAGACATTTTGAATTGTAAATTACTTAATCAGAGCTACCCCAAGAGATTAGTCAAAGATGTATACAAAAGAGCCAGATATTATGACTGGAAGAGTATGTTTGAAGGTAAAAAAAAAGATCAGGTCAACAGACTAGTCTGTGTCACATGCCATTCTACATTAAACAATAAGGTCAGACAGATTATCAATTCACAATGGCAGATCTTGAATGTTAATTTGGATGATAGCCTCCCTGAGAAACCGTTGTTCGCATTTTGGAAGAACCAAAATCTGAGGAACTTGTTGGTTAAATCTCGCACCCCGTAGACAGGAAGATGATGGACAGAGAACTTTAAAAGGAATGAGTCCAATAAAGGGTAACCATAAATGTGGCACCTGTCATGCATGTCAAGATGCCATAGCGTCCCCAAAGGTGAAACTGAGAAATCAGATGAACAGATTCAAATCTATGATGAACTGTAGAACAAGTAATATCATTTATCTTATCTTTTGCCCTTGTGACTTGGGATATATTGGTGAGACAAGTAGAGAGTTTAGATATCAATATAGTGAGCTCAAATCAGCTATACGCAATAAAAAGGAGGAAGCTCCTTTGGTTGAACATTGGTTACAAAGGAACCATACAGAAAAACAACTTAGATGGACCATAATGGAAAAATTGTGTCAAATGAAAGGTGAGGATATATACAGAAGGAGGAAAATGAGAGAGGTGTATTGGATTTATATTTTGGGGACACATTCGAATGGTCTCAATGAGATCATCCATTGTGAAAATGCGATAATAGTAGGATGAGCTTCGCCTCTGCCTATGAAATAAGGGTTTTACTTCTTGAGGGTCAATATTGTTTCCGATAGTTTTGTGAACCTGTGAGGGTTAGCCTCATGGACGCTCCGGTTATATATGGATAGGGCCTTATTTGGTCCCCCATGGATTTAGGAATGCCCTCAGGAACCGTTGTTATTTTTTTTTGCTTTTTGGGCAGATCCATTATTTCCAATTTTTTTATATTTGGAGCAGTACCTGGATTTATACTTTATACTTACTAGGAAAATAATGTCCTTCTCTACTGATAAAAGGGTTGGTCTCCTAGGGCCCCCCTTCTTTTGATCAGTATAGTTCTGTGAACCTATGAAGGATTTGTTTTGTGGACATTACCTGCTTCCATTGTGTTTATATATGGATATTGGGGCTCTCTGACTATTTTGTTTACCTTCCAGGAATGCAGATTTGCATCATGATTGTTAGGCTAAAGTCCAGAAAGGTTTTTAATGAAATAGACATCCTCTTTTGGGGGAATTGGGTACTTTCAGATAATCTATACATATTTGTAATCTGTGATAATCACTGCCTAGTCTAGCATTACGATCCCAGAGTCATTGTATTTTAGTCATTTCTGTTAAATGGAATAAGGTCTGGATGTTATCACCTGCTAGATATTTAGTATTTTGTCAACTTTTGGAATATTTTGATTGTTTACTTACCAGTTAGCCATGCCTGGTCCTTGTTCTTTTCCAATATGGCGCTATCTTTTAGCCCTTCTTTTATGAAGTTCATCGATCCTTATGTCCCGTCGTTCAGGAGGCGAGGATTATGCATAACTTTCTTCACTTTATTAAACTTTTTAATGAAAAAACTCTATGTAAAACCACAGGTCCCAAGAGGCTCTGGGCATCACAGTCCAATCAGAGACCAGACCAACATATATAAGCATATGACGTTGCTTCCTGTTCAATCTTTCTTCACTGCTCGTCAGTTAAGTGATGTGTTTTTTCCTTATCATTGAAAAACTGTAATATTTATATTGGTTTAAGCGTTAATAGCGTTTCTTGTACCAGCGCAGTAGGCTTCTGCCCAAGCGCTCATTTATTATTTTCTTCACAGGTCCGACGAGGGCGCATACGCCCCACTCGACGTCCTGTCAGGCGTGTCAGCAGTGCCTGAGGTGGCTTCTTGAGAATGCTCCAGCTGACTGCTGCGCACGTTTTGGGGGAAGCCTGACAGGAAATTCTTCGAGTTTCAGAAGCTTCGGTATCCCCAAACCAACCCTCGCTCAATGCACTGGTTGGTGTATATTTAAAGCAAAAGTACCACCTAGTGGTGTTATTTCATGAAGCTTTAAATTTATGAAGTTATAAAATATATATCTTATTTAGGAGCACCAGCGAGGGGGCTACCCATATTAAACTTGAGTGAATAAATAGTTTTAGAAAATTCTATTAATATTCTAATACAGCATAAAATATATTTTACCACTTTAATCAAAATATTTTCTTTTCTTTGTGCTCCCATCCTCAAAATGGACCATAATAATGGTAATGGAAATTCATCCTATTAGGATGCCGAAAAGGAG
The DNA here is from genome assembly GCF_031143425.1 of Pleurodeles waltl. Lineage (NCBI taxonomy): Eukaryota > Metazoa > Chordata > Amphibia > Caudata > Salamandridae > Pleurodeles > Pleurodeles waltl. The sequence goes on from NC_090446.1 coordinate 493,964,735, forward strand.
TGGCCTCCTCAATGTCTTTCCCTAGAGGTGAATCAAGCGCTTTCTATCGCTATTGCAAATGCGCTGGCGCCTCTTCGAGAACAGGTTGACAAACTCGCTAAGAACATTCCAGCGTTTTTTAGCGACCCTATACAGTCTAAACCGGGCCCTAGTGGTCTTAAATCAGGGAGAAAGAAGGCCACTAAGCAGGACACGTGGCACCTGGAAGGTTTTGATAAGCCATAAGAGTGCGCACACGCTTAAACATCTGCCATACCGGCAGGAAGATCAAACTGGGGAAATGAGCGACTTTGTCGCAAAAAATGCAGACCCTTTCTTTGGGGTCCTCCTTGGAGGGGAGGGTGTATCATATGCCAAAAATTCCTCAGATGAGGAATATGAATCAAATATACTCTGGAGTCCTAGTTCTGTTTCCCCTGATATCATAGAGGAAGAATCTGACATGTTTGATCCATCAGAAATGTATCATCCCAGATCCTCAGAATGGGTTCCTGAACCTAAGGTGGCTGATTATATCGCCAATAAGATTCGCCAGCCTCTGCAAAAAGAAGTAAGGGCTAAACTTAGGGCGGAATGTCCCAGACCTTCCCTTCCCGGCAAGGTTGCCGCCACTCCTGACATTGACCCAAATGTATGTACCTTTTTGCAGCAAATACATTAAAGACCCAAAAAAGGGGATTGATACATTTTGGAGGGGTTGCCAGGATAAACTTCTAGATGTGGTTGGCCCTCTCACTCAAATTATTCAACTAGCAGAACAGGCAAAGCACACCAGAGCTCCATTATTGGTGGATATTGTAGTTGGCTGAGCACAAAGGGCCATTTGCCTGCTTGGAAATGCAAACTGCGCTCTGGCAGCAGAAAGCAGAAGATCACTCCTCATAAAAATAGACCCTAAGCTCGGGGAGTTAGCTACTTCAAAGGCAAGGGCTATTGCCCAAGGCAACCTTATTGGGGATCCTTTTGTTAAGGAGCTAGGGAAGTTCGTTGCAACTTTCTCCGCCTTACATAAGGCTCAAACTTCCATAAAAAAGATTTTCCCTAATAAGGTTTTTGCTGGGGCTGCACGAGGAGGGGGACGCTCTTCCGGCTGTCTTTATCACCAAGGCCCCTCGAGATCTTACCCAAAAAGGAACAATGGCTGGAACGATGGTCGTCAAGGAACCTTCTATCCTTCCTGAGGTTCCGGCAGAGCCAGAAACAACCGTGTCAGAGGGGGACTAATGCACCAGGAGGAAATTCCGGTAAGCTTTATCCCTTTAGATCTTGGGGGAAGGTTTCAGAGATTTGCTCACAACTGGGAAATGTATTGAAGGATCCCTGGATCCTTGAAACAATTCGGGGTTTTCACATGGAGTTTTATGGATCTCCAATCCAACAGACTGGACCCTGGCCTTTAGTTTTCTCAACACAGGAAATTAATCTTATAGATTTGGAAGTGCAGGATCTTCTACAAAAAGGAGCCATTTGCAGGTCGGTACTTCACCCAAACAGGTTTCTGAGCAATATTTTCCTTGTAGAAAAGAAGGACAAGGGCTTTCACCCTGTCATAAACTTGAAAGAATTCAATGAATGGATAGTTTATCGCCATTTCAAAATGGAAGGTATTCATCTTTTGAGGGACACCCTTCTTCCGAAAGACTGGATGGTCAGGTTGGACCTCAAGGATGCATATCTTTCAGTTCCCATTTTTCACCCTCACCGGAGGTCTCACAAAACTCCTACGTCCACTAGTAGAATTCCTCTGTACCAGAGTAATACGGATGATTATATACCTAGACGACATATGGATCAGTCCTTAGTTCAGCTCAAGTTCAATCTGAACACAACTATTATGCTCCTTTAAAATCTCGGCCTTGTAATCAACTCATCAAAATCACAACTGATTCCAACCCAACAGATTGTATTCTTGGGGTTCCTCATAAACTTCATCATGGCTTCTTTCAGCCTTCCACTAACAAAGCTTACCAAGATTCGGAAAGAACTCAAGAAGGTTCTCAGACGAGAAAGAATATTTCACTGCCAACTGGCCAGGATAGTGGGACTTCTATCCTCGTCAATTCAGGCCATCTTTCCAGGTCCCCTTCATTATTGTGCATAACATAGACTAAAAGCGTCTCATCTCCGGAGAGGACTGACTTATTCAGAGACTTACTCTGACTTACTCTTCTTATCTCATGAAGCCAAGACGGAACTCCAGTGGTGGATAGACCACATAGAAGCTTGGACCGGTACAGCAATATTAGGCACAGCACCAGACATGGTAATAAAATTGGATGCTAGTCGTCTGGGATGGGGAGCCAGTTGCTGAGACATATCAATGGGAGGCAGATGGTCAGAGGAAGAACTCTCTCTCCATTTTAATTGTCCGAAACTCCTAGCGGGTTCTTTTGCAATCAAATCTCTCACCAGGGACAAAGTGTGTTGTTCCATTCTCCTGAGAATGGACACCATATCATCAGTCCAGTACATCAATCATCTGGGGGACACTCGATAGAAAGCCCTCTCAGAAATAGCAAAGGATTTTTGGCATTATTGCCTGCAGAAACAGATCTTGGTAACTGCAGAATATATCCCAGGAAACAAAAACATTGTGGCAGACTGGAACTCCATGAACTTTGCGGACAATACAGATTGGAAACTGGATCGGATCATTTTTCTAGCCCTAATGAAAACATGGGGTCCTTGCAATCTAGATCTTTATGCCTTTCGACGAACTCACCAACTGATGAGATATGTCAGTTGGAGACCAGGGGCTAGATGTAGCAAACATTTGCGAGTCGCAAATGGCCCGAATGGGATGCAAAAATCCCATTTCCGAAATGCAAATAGCGAAGCGAGCCATTACTGACTCGCAAAATTTGTGACCTGATTTTGCGACCCGCAAATAGGAAGTCGCAAATTGCGAGTCGCAAGCCAGTCGCAAAAGCCAGTCGCAAAACCATATGCAAAAGCCAGTCGCAAATTGCGACTAGTCGCAAAAATCCCATTTTGCACATCCAGATTACCACTGATTCAGAGCAGGTTGTAACCAGAACCAAAGTATAAAAGGAGACCCAGAAGGCATCTGGGTGACTCAAAATGGCTGAACTGTATGTGATAGCATGGAGGAGGAGAGTACAGGCTGCCCAGCAGAGGAGGAGGAGGAGGCAGAGACAGGAGAGGATATACCGAACCAGGCAGACACTATTTCAACAAACTGAGGAGGAGATATGTGACAAATATAGACTGAGCAGTGCATCAATTTTAGAATTAATTGAACTACTTAATCCTCAGCTTGAACGACAGACAATGCGCCGCAGCGCCATTCCTACACATGTGCAAGTGCTATGCTCACTGCACCTCTTGGCCTCGGGTAGCTATCAGGGGGTGATTGCTGTGGCAGGTGGGGAATCCTAAAGTTCACTCTTGCGATTCTTCAGATCATTCCTAGATGCCATACTCACACACATGTCCAGATATATATACCTACCCAGGAATGAGGCAGAAATTAACAGCACCAAGTTGGACTTCTACAGAATTGCCAACTTCCTCCATGTTATAGGGTGTGTGGACGGGACACATACACAAATCTGCCCTCCTGCAAATCTGGAATATGTGTTCCGCAATAGGAAATGTACTCACTCTCTCAACATCCAGGTGGTATGTGATGCACATAATGTCATTCCTGACATTGTAGCTAAATTTCCAGGAAGAAACACATGACTCATACATATTCAGGCACAGTGGGATACACCAACGCCTAGAACGTGGGTAGTTTGGAGACGGATATCTATTAGGTATCGCTGGCTACACCCTGAAGCCTTACATACAGGTCACTGTGGAAACCATTCATGCCCCTGCTAAAATTGCTTATTTTTGTCAAACAGGTGACACTGCATATGCCCTGAGACCATGGATACTTACCCCGTACCTAACACCTGGCAATGTGAAGGAGAGGCGATATAACAGTGTACATCGGCGGACCTGAACTGTCATTGAGAGGCCCTTTGGCTTGTTAAAGGCAAGATTCAGGTGCCTCGACAAAAGTGGAGGTGCACTCCAGTATGCCCCAGAAACAGCATGCAAGATTGTCACCGCCTGTGCAATCCTACACAGCATGCGCCAGACGTGGCCCACATCTCACCCCTGAAGACACAGACACAGAGGATGAGGAGCAAGAGCTACCACACCGACAGCCTGGGGATAGAAGCATCGGAAATTAAGGCAGACAGAGACGGAACCACATTGCAACCCAATACTTTGGCAGGTACGTGGCAACTGTCACCACACTCACTAATGTCAGACACACATAGCCCTGTTGTGTAGTCAAACAAACAAACTCTTTTTATTACCAAACTATATTGAAAAAGAATATTGCTGTATATCACAGTCTGTAATTGTCCAATTGCAATGAAGACACATTATAATTCATGTGCCTCATGAACAGTGCTGTCTGGTGACTCAGACCCTCCTCCTAGAGCGGCCACCATGGCTCATCCCTTGTGGGTCCCCTGACCACTGCCGTGCACTACCACTCCGTAGCACACAGGACTCACTGGCAGACACGCTACTGATGGTTGACCCCTCCTCGCTGTCCTGAGGGGTCTCCCCAGTGCCCCTTGCAGCATGCCTACTTTCCATAAGGTCCACCGCATGGCTGATGCGGCCAAGTCCTCGCGCCACATCGCCAGCAAAGTGCCCAAGTTCCACCTGTAGGCTGACTGTCCGTCTTGAGAGGCCTGTAGTATTAGTGGCAAGACGCCCAATTGATGCAGCCAGGTGGTCAAAACATGCCACTGTGTGGCGCTCCCTGCGCCTTGCATGTCCTCGTCTGCCACTAGTTCAGTCACCAGATGTCGGATGGCCTGTGTCAAATCCCCCGAATGTTCATTCATTCTGTTGAACTGACTGTTCACATTCACCAGCCCATGTGTCATGCTGCTCTGCATCCTATTGAGGGTTCTTGTGATGGTCCTTAATTGTCTATTTTGCAGGCGCTGACCATGGATGAGGGATGCCTCCAAGCCCGGGAAGACTGCTTCTCCTACCTCCTCCTGGGGCACCGACTGAACTCTGTGCCGGCGTCTGCGCATTCGTCCAGCTGCTGGCTCTGATTGCTTCTCTGTGGGGCTGGGCCCTGGGGTTGTGTCAGCTGCCCCCATGTCCTGTGGTTGTTCCTCTATGGACCCTGGTGGTGTCCTGCTGGGCCCAGCAATTTCACCAGCAGCCTCCTGCAGTGTCTCTGGCCCATGCTCTCCTCCCTGCCTGATGTCGCTGCTGGGGGTGTCTTGTGGGAAACCTGTGGGACATAGGGAATACACTGTTAGTCTCTCACATCTGTTTTATGCCTCATAATAAATATTTGCCTATATTCTGACTACTGTACTATATTGCCCATAATGCACTATTCTAGAGGTTGCTAGACTGAAATGGAGCTAGTCTGGTGGTGCCTGCTGCTGTGTACTGGGATAGTGTATATACTGCATTTGTGGGTGTCAAAGCATATCTCATGGTACTCACTTTTGGATGTCCCTGTCCACTTCTCCCATGCCAATGACGGCCTCTGGCTCCAGGGTCTGCTCAACCATGCTTTCCAGGGCTGTGGGTGGTGGGACGGTGGATGGGCCTCCTCCGGTGCCCCTCATCTCCCTCATGCGCTCCGCAACCCTCTCCTTCGTCCTGGAGCGCAGGTCGTACCACCGTTTCCTAATTTCCTCAAAGGTGCAGTGGCTCACCCCTATGGCAATTATCTTGTCTTGGATCTGCTGCCATATCCTTTTCTTTTGAGTGTCTGGGACACTCATTGCTGCCTTCCCAAAAATTTCATTGTGGTGCAGGCATCATTCTGCAGTCAGCACATCCAGCTCTTTGTCGGAAAACTTCACTTTCCTCCTCCTGCCAGCACTGCCTGTCTCCTCCATTGTTGCAGCAGCTCCTCTCTCCTGCGTGTGGCACAGCAGTTTGGAATGGGTGTAGTCCTCCCTCCTCCCAGGTGTATTTGATGACTTCCTGGTTCTCACCAAGAGCCAGGAAGTGGGTTTCCGAACTGTTGTGCTGCACCGGCAGGCAATTTGCGAGTCAGTCGCAATTTGCGACACCCTTCTTGCAAATTTCGACCTTGCTTTTAGTGAGGTCGCAAATTGCGACCTCGCTGAAAGCGAATGTCGCAAATTGCGGTGCAACACCTATGCGACTCGCAAATTGGTATCGCAAATATTTCTTGAATTTGATTTTGCGAGTCAGAAATAACGATTTGCATGGAGTCGCTATTTCCGATTCGCAAAATTTTACCTACCTACATCTGGCCCCAGATCTGGGAGCAATAGCGATAGGTGCTTTTCTTCAGGACTGGTCAAAGGACCTTACATATGCATTCCCTCCATTTATAATGATTCCCAGAGTAGCAGCTCAGGTAAGACCTCAAATTTCATCTTTGGTGCTAGTGACTCTGATATGGAAATCTCAAGCATGGTTTGCAACTCTGATGGAGCTATCTTGGGATCACCCAATAAAATTACCATCATTCCCTTCAATACTTCTAGATCATCAAGGTTCTCCTCACCTGTTTGTTCTCCACTGCCATTTTTCCCTCATGGCCTGGAGGATTTCAGGGGACGTTGGAAAAACAAACACCTATCAAAAGAAGCTACTAACTTCATTCAATAAGCCTGGTCTACAAGTTCAACCAAGGCATATCGATCAGCTTAGAACCGATGGAATTGTTAGTGTATGAAGAAACATCTTGATCCCTTGGGGGCAGAACTTACCTACATCTTGAACTTCTTAGCTGAACTTGCCGAATCAGGCTTAGCTTATCGCACAGTCAACTCTTTTAGGTCAGCAATTTCTGATGGACATATCACCATTGATTGGAAACCAGTCGGCGAACATCTGTGGGTATGTAAATTAATGAAGGGCATTACCCTTTCTAAACTTCCAGAAACCAGATATTCAGGTCAGTTGGATGTCAACATAGTCTTACATTTTCTATCTCAATGGCAGGATAATAATTTCTTATCCCGGAAACAATTATCAGCGAAATTGGCTATTCTTTTATGCCTCATCTCGTGCAAAAGAGTTTTGGATGTTAGAGCCCTTGATTTATCAGTCTTCACTCCAGAAGGTGTTACCTTTACCATTTCCAGAAGGAACAAAACTAATATCAGGTTAGTATCTTACCCTGCTTTCCCAGAGCATCCTAAATTATGTGTAGTCAGATGTATCAAGGCACACGAGGACATAACACTTGATGTGAGACCTGCCGGTGAGAATCAACTTCTTATTGCCCTACAGAAACCTTTTAAAGCAATTTCATCTCCTTCTATTGCTAGATGGTTTAGATGGATCATGACAGAGGCAGGTATTGACATTCGTAGGTTTGAGGCACATTCCACCAGAGGAGCAATGTCCTCTAAGGCCATCCAGGTAGGAGGTAGATTGGAGCACATTATGAATTCAGCGGATTGGTCATCGAAATCCACTTTCAAAACTTTTTATTTGAAATCAATATTGGAGGCTGCAACTTTAGTTGTCAATAAGCTTTAAACATGCACAATCCCCGCCTCCCGTCATAGAATGAAAAATTTCCTAGCTAATGAGAAGGAAGGTTTCAATTCTATTAAGGACAAGGAGGCGAGGATTATCCCTCCCGGGCAACTTTTCTTCTTAAAGTACCTCTCCCTCCCGTAGGCTAAAATACCTGTGTTTATTCAGTAAGTAATATAAAAACATACCTCTCTTATTGTATACCTGAAGATAAGCTTCTTTTTTCATGTGTATGTTATAATGTTTTAGTCTAAACTGATACTGAATCTGCATTTGAGTAAATTGAAAGAAATCATAATGATCATGCCCAAGCAAATCCGTGACCACTTCGAACAAACCCCATGAAGATAAACAGTCCCTTCGATTATGCATTTGAGTACTTTCATTTACTGAATATCCGCAGGGACAGTGAACCTATTGGGAACACATCCAGAAGCTGGAATGCTAACACATCTCGTGTGGGGTTGTAACAACAAATACTCCTGCACTCATCAACCATAGGTGTACAGGTGTAGAAGTGTCTGTGGCCCGACATAAGTATCTTGTATGTATTGTTCTGTATGTATATGTATAACTAGGGAAAGGGAGGAAATAAAGTTCAGCTCAATCCCAACCCCAGAAAACTCAAACACAAAACAAATGATTTCTGTATTGAGCTGATTATTTATGGTATACTTTGATTTATTAATAAAAATGTCTTTGTTTGCCTAACTTTGCCTCAGTATATTCTGGACTCCAATGAGAATATAAATATATATAATATTTATTATGTTCTAATTAATTTGTGCATTAGTATTCCTATAGGCAGTTTAGTAAAGGGTTTCTTTGGTTCTGAGGTGTAAGAGAGGGGAGGGTGGCTATAACTTGTTTAGTTCTGTCATTGAAGAAGGAGGATCTCCACTTGAGGGCTGGTGTGCAGATACCCAAGTGCTGAAGCTTTCTGAGTGAGTTGTGGGAGACCATATAGAAAGCTGTTGAGAGGTTGAGGAGGATGAGTGTGGCTGTTTCTCCTCGCTCAAGAATGCTTCTCATGTCATCAGTGGCCACAATGAGGGCTGTTCCTGTGCTGTGTTTGGTGCAAAAGCCAGATTGAGAGCTGTCTAGGAGTTTATGGGGTTCTAGGTAGCCTGCCAGTTGGGTACTAATGGCTTTCTTCATGACTTTAGCTGGAAAAGGCAGGTGCAAGTTGAGTCTGTGGCTACTGTAGGTACTGGGGTCTGCTGCGCTGTTGGTTTCTTTAATGGGACATTGACATCTGCAGTTTTCCAGCAAGTCAGGAAAGTGGTGGTGTTTATGGAGGTGTTGATGACAGCGGTAAGAGTGGGGAAGACTATGGTTCCTCCAAGGTTATACATGAAGTAGGGGCATGGGCCTGAGGGGGCTCCTGAGTGGATGGAATTCATCAGTGATGTGGTGTCTTCTTTCGAGAGGGGCTTTCATTCTCTTGCCAGCTGTTTGGTGATGAGGCATTCATATCAGTAGGCTGTGGGTCGAATGCACTGTAGATCTTGGCAATCTTCTGTTTCAAGACGTTTGAGTGGTTGTGGCAAAGTGCTTAGGATGGGATGATGTTGTTGGCAGCTGTGGGGTTGTAGAACTCCTTGACGATGGTGAAGAGTTTTTTAGCATTGTTTGAGCTGGCTTCGAATCTGTTAGGGCCCTTATAACTTCCCTTGAATTTGTGAATACAGATAAGTGTTCTTAAATTGAAGTCCTGTTGAGAAAACAAACTTTGAACTAGTTGAACTTTGAACAATTTTTATCATTTTTTTAACATTGCAAAAGATGTAAAAATTGTTACATTATAGTTGTTGTTGATCCTGTAACTTATCAGGGAGAATTCTCAAATCAATATAAAGCTGCACATTATGAAGCCAGCATAGAGGGGGCTGCTCTTGACTGGATCACATCCTACCTTCAAAACAAAACAAATGTCATCTACACTGCCCTTTCTCAGCCAAACCGTACCTCACAAATGCTGGGGCCCCTGAAGGCTCTATCACCTCAGCCATGCTTTTTAACATCTACATGAAGTTAATTGCCCAGAATGATCAATTAATTTCAGCTCACAAGCTATAACTATGCAGATGACACACAAATACTACTTAAACTGGAAAGCTCCAAAGACATTGGAAACTTACAAATCTTCTTATGCTGAAATAATAACATGTGGCGATTGAAAACATTAGGGCCCATTCTGCACCTGTCCTGATGATCTGGGACCACCTCCTAACATATCTAAGGAAATAAGAAACCTTTGAATTACCATGTCCTGCAGGTTGTCAATGAATGCCCAAGTGGACAAATTAGCAAGATCAAGCTTAAATTCTATGAAAACTCTGCGACACATTTTCCTCCACCTGGGATTTCCACACAAGGTCCAGGTTACTATCTCTTTTGTACTATCTAATCTGGAATATGCCAATGGCCTCTACCATAGACCATCTTTATCAACTATGAAAAGACTACAACAGATTCAGAACTCTGCTGCCAGACTATTTCAACATGTAAAACTAAAAGCCCACATGAAGCCCTTACATTGGTTACCGGTTGCCAAAAAATCTATCTTCAAGCTGCTTTATATCACCCACAAAGCAATACCTGGAACAGGACCACTTCTCATCAGGAATATATTCACCAAATAAAGAAAAGTAAAGGACATAAACAGAATCGTTTGCACTACAAACTATTTCAACATTAGTAATAAGATAAAAAATGTAATAAATAGGAATTGGACACTCTTGAATGAAGGAAATGGAGGAGATCTAGAGAAACCACTGTTTGCATATTGAAGAAATAGAACAATAAGAAATTCTATAATAAGGAATCTAAAGAAGCCCAGCAGAGAGACATTCGAGATGGGAGTTAAGTGAAAGGAAATTTCCTATGCGGGTCCTATAGTAACTGCAATACTGTTAGAAATGGTGGTGGAATTAAATGGGATGAAACATCATGTCATAGACATGGTAAAATGTAAAACTAAAAATGTGATATATTTGATAGTATGTCCATGCAACAAGGAATATATAGGAGAAACAGGAATGCTCCTCTAGTTGAACACTACTTGGAGCAGAACCATAGTGAAAATAATTGAAGGTGGTGTATATTAGAAAAGGTGAAGGGAACATGATGAGGATGAGACATTGACAAAAAAAGAAAATGAAGAGAACAGTTTTATATGAGTAAATGTAGAACATATACGAGGGTTTAAATAAGAGAGAAGAATGGGAATGTTTGGAAAAATGAGGATTTAACAGCACCGTACTTTGTGGAGGACTGATTTAGAAGGGAGACAAGACGAAACTGTAAAAAATAGAACGAATTGAGCCATATATTAGAATGCCGAATAAGTAAGGTCAGTGAAGAGAACATATATGCTCTGACAATTTTAAAGAAGTATAAAAATGATTAAAAAAATATCTCAGGTCATATGTCCCTTATTAGGAAAGAAAGGGGGGCAAAATAATAAGAACAGTATACAAAAGGAGTGTACTAAAAATAGGATAAAAGAGCCTGATGTTAGAATGGCCGACAAACAGGAAAAAAGAAGAAAAAAATGGAGAGGAGTGAAAGAGTAAGATCTTAAAATTAAAACTTATTTTTGCCCACTAGGAAAATCTTTTGTTCTCTATTTAATATAGAGAGCAAAATAGATAAAAAACCCTTATTAGGGCTGAGATACGGGACCTATTGAGACATCTGTATACCGAATACCCACATAGAAGTGTACAAGAAACCAATTCCAAGATGGCTGCCACCTGTGACAGGGAAAGCATATAGTTAAGCATAGTTAACATGTGACTATAAATACGACCTCCAAAATGGTGGATGGTGTTTGTCACTGATAACAAGCAAGAAGGAACAAGCTGATATACAGGTGACCGGCCAAAAAAAATAATTAGAAATGGAGAGGGCTTACAATAAAATTATGTTAAAATTTAAATAAGGGAGTTTTGTCCCTTCTAGATTTTTGCCCTTGAGGTGCAGTACACAGGAGATAGAGACGCACCACTTTAATGAAAATAGCTGGAGTGAGCACGCTATTTGAGAACGGTGATATTACACTCAGAAGGTGAAAGATGAAATCCTTGCAAGAAAGGAACGCGCTACGCTATCAAAAACAAGAAGAGGAACAGCGCGAAAACCTAATGAAAAGCATTGCATGTAAGAACACAGGTGAGACAGGATACTAGCACATAAAATGTGAAGAACAATAAATATTTATAAATTAGAACTGGTAATTGGAAAGACCAACGAGGAAGTTGAAATAATTTAAATATATATAAGGTGGTGCTTATTAAGCCATTGTAAACTATACAATTTACCCTATGAAAGGAATTAGTTGACTATTAACAGAATTGCCTAAAGTAAGGATTACCTACCTATGAAAGTAGGAGATGAAAGGGTAGTAGTAATTGAAAAAACTCTACACAAAAGCAGGAGATTATCCGAACATGGGGAGATTGGCATGGGAGTTAACTTGTTATAGATAAGAAATTTCTCTAAAGATTCAACAAGATACATTGTGAATATTAGAATTAGATGGCGGACTGTTTTTAAGAAGTAGAAAGGTAGCAGTGTGACAAGAGTGATGAATGTTGGGTAACAAATATATGACTGTTTTTTAATCTTGAGCTTGAAATATTATGAAATTGTTAAAACCATTTTTTTCTTGTATTTTTTAGTTAAAGTGCATCGAAAATGTATATATAAATTGATGAACTTGTCCTGAAGAAGGTGGTGTGAACAAACTGAAAGACCACCGAAACGCCACATCAACGGTTTTTATAGTTATATGAGAAATATATTTTTATTGTGATTATGGTTTATTATAAAGGATAAGAGGAAAAAAAAATGTTAAAGTTTAAATGTTGTGAAGTATTATATACATTGAAGATACGTTTGGTGTATTTATTTAAATATTTTGAAAAACATAAAAATAAAAGATAAGAAATAACAAGAAAAATAATATGTAGATTATGGTCTTCAAATAGTAATGTTTGGAGTATAGTAACATTCGAAAACGGTCACTAACCCTTTATTTTTTCACTTTATATATACATAACCTTTAATCCTATAAATGTAGAAAATTGCAAATTCACATCCAAGGGGAATTTGTGTATGTGTATAAAATCACCAAATACATTTAACAAAGGAACCTTCTCTCCAGATTGGCACCCCGCCTCAAAATCTCACCATTTAAGAAAACTACCATATTTGCACAAATATGCATAATCATTATAGTTTGTTTTAAAATATATAGGTACTGTTTGGGACTGCATATGGTTAAATATATTTTTTATTTATATTATTCTATGCTTAACATTTATATCGGTCACTACACAGTTTTCATAAGTTATTTCAATAGATGCTTGTGGGTCTCTGTTTTATATATCCATCACAATATGTATTATAGTATCATAACTATTTTTTCTACAAGTGCTTCACTATTTAAATATAGAGGACAATATAAAAAAATAGTTATACAAATATATTAGCTTAACCTACAGCAAAACTTGAAAGTCTGAGTTTATAAAATACTACTTTGAATCTCAATAGAATATCTTCCTTATACATGTATACCCTCACTATGTACTTATGTATCTATATATTTATTACTTTACTCCTACTGTAGAAGAAAAAACATTTGGCTCTATCCAATGCACTACTCTGTGTCTCACCATCTACCTCTCTCAATATATCCTTTCCCTCCACTCTCTGACTCTTCCCAAACCTCATTCTACTACTATGATCTCCAAAATAACCCTTCCGAGACTCTTCCCTCCTTTATACCTCCTTGGATCACCCCAAACCTATTTTTACAATTATGATCTCCCAAACAACCCTTTCTAAATTCTTCCCTTATGTATCTGCAGTTTGACTTATCCCAGACCTCATTTTACTGAATATATTCTCTCTAATCCATTTCTAGAGACTCTTCCCTTCTCCATCTTTCCTTTTACTCATCCCAAACTTCATCTTACTACTATGATCTCCCAAAAAACACTTTCTAGACTCTTCCCTCTTTTATCCCTCCATTATTCTATGTAATCCAAATAACAGGCATTGCTCAAATTAACTCATATTTCCCAATACTAATCCACCACTAATCCTTTTAGTGTTCCAGAATAGCATGCTTCTTGCCGCTAAGCCCTTTGATGCCTCGTCTGGGGTAGTAAGCACTATATAAATACAATTACAGTATCAATGATTGTTGAGACAGCAAAGTCCCTCACATGGTTATGTATGTGTACCCCTGCCCTCAGTTCCTCAACTGTGGTCATATCTGGTTCCTTGACAACGATTTTTGGCATGTGTGAGTACAGACCATGTGCGTGCACCATGACCTAGGCCTGTCTTTCAGATTTCAGTCTTGCTTAGAGCGACAGGTATGACCAAAGCATTACCCTTGTTTAGTGGGAGGTAACTGCGTACAAATGTAGTTAAGTATCACAAGTGAGCTGGTGGCAGAATACCTTGTTTTAAATAATTATGATCAGTAGAATGAACAGGCCTGTTTTACCTGTGTTACAGGAGTCGGGCCTTTTGGCCCACTCGTGTTCAGCTGCTGTGTGTCTAACTCACCCATGGCCTACATTAGGATGAAAGTAGCACTGTACAATTCACCAGTGTTTGTGAGCTGAAATGTATGGGTATCTGTGAGTGGTGCCATATAGGAAAGGCAGCATATGTCTGCCTATACACACTGCAGTGTATGGGTACCTCTGTGCTGTGCCATACATAGCAGACAGAGTTTGGCTGCTTAAGTATGCACAGACGTATGGATGCCTGTGAAGTGGTGCAGTACTTGGAAGCCTGCATGTGTGCATGCAGTGATGTATGTGTGTGTGTGTGTGTGAAGGGTGCAATGCATGGAACCCCCTGAGTTACATTGTAGGAGACCCAGGGCCTGTTGGGGAAGCATGTGCTGGTGCCCCCTGACAGATTTGAGGATTGTGTCATTCCTGGGAGGTGGGTGGGACACACACCGGAGGAAGGAAGAACCAGGCTCTTCAGTTACTGCAAAAATTATCTTTGCTCCTGAAAGAGGTCATTAGTCAACAGGGCCTGGACAAATCTCAGGAAGGAGTCTTAGCTGATAAGATCATCATAAAGAGTAGGGATGTGGGCCTTTGTAAACTTTTGATAAATATGTATTTGTGAGGCTGACACCCAGGTGTGATCATGTACTCACATCCATGGCCTGTGTTTTGGGGCTTTCAAGTTTAGTGACACTCCTTTTGTGACAGGCTGCTTTCTGGAGGAAGGATAAGACAGAGGAGTGGACAGTTCAAAGTGACCAACAACTTGACAGGAACTTCAAAGACTCTGACAATAAATTACATTTATGTCTGAAAATAGATTATAAAAAAGGGAGCTTGAGCCTCTTAACTTATTCAAACTGAAGCTGCCCATCAGCTTGCTGAAGCTCAGCACAAAGTCTGCCTTTGTGACCACAACTGGGGACTGAGGTCTGCCAGTCCCCATGCTGGGTGAGGGAACATTACTCTGAAGAATAAAGCACACTTACCCTGGAGCCTGAGATCAGGGAGCTCTGAGAGGAGCAGGAGACCCTTTGAAGGAAGTGAGGGCCAATGGGGATCCTGCGAAGTGAATCCTTGGAAGTGGAGTGTGAGATTCTGGTCCATTAGAATCTGTGCACCTATTGGGTTGCCTACCCATGTATACTCTGGGAACCCTCGTATGCCAAGTGGCGTCTATGAAGAAGACTGGACTGCTGCACTGATTGGGCCATCTATCTGTGTGTGTAGTTTGCAAACCCCATATGCTAGGTGGAGTATGCAATGAAGAGAAAGGGTCATTGCCCCTGGTGCCAGCTGTGATGAGAGGAGGTCATAGGCTTGTACAGCGCCATGACCTGAAAAGGGCCCTCTCTCTATTGTGTTGTTGCAGTCCCTTTATGCTAGGAGGGATCCATGGCGCATGGTTGAAGGCCGTCACCCTATTGCATGGCTGTAACAACTGGGGGGTGTTGCCCAGTGCACTGCTGAGCCTGAAGAGGCCATCGCTCTGTGTGTGACCCCCATATGCCAGGAGGCAAGCATGGTGAAGTGAGAGGACCATTAACTGGAAGCAGCGTACAGCTGTAAGAAAGAAACAAGTTGTGACCCATGCCGAAAGATAAACAAGTCATCTACTGAGTCCATGATTACCCAGTACCTGATGCCTGATTGAGAAAGACTTAGGCCCAGATTTATGTTAGAGTGGGGCAGTGTGCTGCTGTGCCAAAAATAGCAGTGCCGCACTACGCCAATTTAGAAATGCAGAGGTGTGCCGTATTTAGAGGAATATTGCTCACCCCTCGTTTCCCCCTGCGCTGGCGCTGAATTAAGCTGCCTAGCGCCTACGCAAGCATCCTTGCACCATAATGCAAGGGTGTCTGCGTTGATGGGATAGATTGTTTATGTGCAGGACGGTGTCCCTTCCTGCACATAAACAGTCTATGATGGTTATTTGGCACTTCTAAATGTGCTGCAAAATGCAGCACACGTAGAAGTACCAAAGTGTCATTTTGAATGTCATCATTTATATGTTGATATTATTTGGAGTTATGGGTTTGATGGTTTTTGTGTGTTGAGTTATGTGTGCATGGGTGAAGGCCTGCTGTGTGAGAGTTACTGAGTGGATAGGGGGGTATTATTCATTTTTATAATATGTACAGTTTGAAATAATGATGTATATATACACATATACTTGTGTTTAGATTAATAAATGTTTGAACATTATGGAGGCTTTGTTTGAAAATGGTTTGCTTGACTGAATGCTTCAGGGTTTAAACCTGAAGTGCCCAGGTCAGAGTCAATGGGTGACGCTTCCCTCGTCACAGAGGGGGGGGGCCTTGAGGCACCTTTGCTGACCTGAGGAGGTCAAGCCCATAGGAGCTGTGACCTCTTCAGCCCAGCAAAGTTCAGCTCAGGCAGTTAGGAGCCTGCACAAAGCACGCATGTCTAGCTCCTGGCTGCCTGATCTGAAAATGAAGAGTGTCTGTCAGGCTGACCTTTGATCAGCCTAACAGGCACTCTTCATGAGGGGCAAAGGGTGAGGTGGCGTGACCCCTTAGACCCAAAGGACGGGCCGCGGCTGATGAGACTGAATACTGGGACTTGGAGGAAATTTTCTCTGACTGACTCTCTAACTTTCTCAAAGCTATTGTGGAACTTCTAAGACTTTAGCTCCATATGGGGCCTAGCTTTGATCTCACCTCACATAAATGGGGAATACCCATGTCCTTAGATCTGGAATTGTGGCTCGAGAGCTGACCCAGGTAAGTCAAGTGTGCCTGACTTATGTAGACTGTGTACATTACTTAGTGTGCTGTATTGTACTTTGTGTTTGTAGATAAATACTCCTATCTACATAAAAGCAAGTATTTCACTTGATAGACATTTATTGATGGTAACTGGATGTATTTAGAGTTTTTAGCCTGCGTTCATCCCTCACCTACCTCCTCTGTAAGAAACCTTGGACTGATCGACAACAGTTACCACTGAGACTGAAGTGCTAACAAAGTACTTGGCCCAGTTGCTCACAGCCCATAGCAGGCTGGGCCTGGGGACATCAGGAATAAAATGCTTCAACCACCATGGTTAGGCACTGTAGCTCCTACTTTCCCCATGGCCCTCTTAACAAGGTTGAGATAGTGTGATAAAGTGTAAGCTACTAAGGCTTACGGGGCGATTTATGGTTTGGTGGACAGAGTACTCTGTCCTAAACATGAAGGTGTAGCTGCCTGGTAAAATGAATGTCCACTCATCCTATTTAAGTGGGCCTCCAGATTTCTGCAGACTGAGCTCCTGTCGGCTCACCTCAACAGTAGGGGCTGCCGAGGTAGGGTATTACACTGCCCATCATAATTAGGGTAAAACCTGCCAGTGAGGCACCAACAAAAAAATAATGACCCCCACAATAAAGGCAAAACTCCCTGGGTGTGAGGGTCTAGTGTTTTATATATATCCTCTGGGGGTTTATATTTCGTCAGATGGGATATCCGTCACCGTTGTGATAGAGTAACTTGTTCGCCGAGACTTAAATTAGGCCCTTAGTTAGATTCTGCACTCTTGTTTAAATTAAAATTATATATATAGGCCCTCATTATGACATTGGCGGTAAGTCCCGCTTACCGCCATGCCGACTGCCGCCAACATACCACTGCTGCGGCAGTTTACCGCTACCCATATTATGACCCACACATAGCAATCCGTCACTATACAGACACACACACAAGTCCGCCAGCCCAAAGGTCAGTGATAAACTGGCGGTAGAAAAACCCACACCGTTACGCCAACAGAACTACGCCCATCACATTATGACCCTCGAATCACCATGGCAGACATTCAATTGCGGTAAACCATTGGCCTTACATACCGCAGCACTCAAAATACACACACACATAAAAAACACCACCACATTGGACAATTCAAACTACACACACCTGACATACATACACACACCACACCCACACCACTATAAAACACACGCAGACATTACCCACAACCCTTTACGACTCAAAAAAATTGGCAACTGAGAGAGAGACACACCAAGAGCACCCACAGAACCAGAGCCACAGAACACCATCACCCATACACCATACAGCACACACCCTAACACATGACCTGACACACCCTCACACACACCACTCACACTACACCCATGGCACCACAAAGACACCCCAGGTTCTCAGAGGAGGAGCTAAGGTTCATGGTAGAGGAAATCATCCGGGTAGAGCCACAGCTATTCGGATCACAGGTGCAGCAGACATCCATTGCTAGGAAGATGGAGCTATGGCGGAGAATCGTGGGCAGGGTCAACGCCGTGGGACAGCACCCCAGAACAAGGGATGACATCAGGAAAAGGTGTAACGACTTATGGGGGAAGGTGCGTTCCATGGTTGCAAGACACCAGATAGCTGTACAGAGGACTGGCGGTGGGCCCCACCGCCTCCTCCACGACTAACAACATGGGAGGAGCAAGTCTTGGCAACACTGCATCGTGAGGGCCTGGCAGGAGTAGTAGGACGGCTGGACTCTGGCATGTCAAATCTCTATTACCATCACCCCCCCACCTGCATGCCATCACAAACCCTGCACATACCCTCACCCCATCACTCCACCACCTCACATACACCCCACCATCACAACCCACCAAGCCCTGCATGCACCACCAATGCATGGACATCACTCAAGCCCTGCATGGACACCGATCACTAAAGCATGCACATAATAGACAATCACCTAGCCCACAAAATCACTACTCACACAAGGCAAAGCTGACAGGGCAATCACAACCATACAGGGCAACACACTAATGCACAAGATGTCACACACAGAAACAATAACACTGCATTTACATCCCCACAGGTCCCCCACACATCACCGGAGAGGAGGTGCCAGCAACATCCAGTCCCTCCCCAGAAGAGGCCCACAGTGATGACAGCAGCTCTGGATGCAAGGGATCTGGATGACCAACCTGGCCCATCAGGGTTCTCCGGACAGTCGGTTACCCAGGCACAGTCCTATACCACCACAGAGCCTCCCCCCTCAGGACACACCACCACAGCACCCACCCAGTGGGCCCATAACTCTGTCCCCAGGACACGTCAATCAGCAGTGTGTCCACCACTACAGGGACCCCCAGGCCACCCCACAAACACAGGACGATCAGGGACCTGGGGTCAGTGGCAGTGGGCAAACGGTTCAGGGGACAGAGGCACAGGACAACAGTGAAGCTGGGAGGACTGCAGTGCGATAGGGGGAGGACAGGCCCAGGGAACCGACTCTCCAGGAGGCACTCACCAACATACTGGGAGCATACCACCATTCCCAGGAGACAGATACTGTACAAGTTGCAGGAGACCCAGCGGCTGCAGGAGGGACAGTACCTGGAGATCAGGGAGGACCTGAAGGACATCCACACCACCCTGGTCACCATTGCAGGGGTGCTGGCAGACATGGCCAACACCATGAGGGAGGAAGTGCCACACCACCTGGCCCCTGACACTAGCCACACCGATGAACAGCCCTCCACCTCCGCTGCCGCTAGTGGACATGAGGCCCCGCCACAGGAACAACAGGCCACCAGCACCCCTCCCCCTGCAGAAGGAGAACCACCCCGCAAACAGTCCCTGAGATCCAGGAAGAAGCCAGAGAACATTGCCAAGACCCCGTCAGGAAATAAGACTCTGCTGATTGTCACCCTAGTGTCCCACTCTGTCACCCTGTCCACCTTGAACTGCCATTGCTCCCCTTTCTATGTCCCCTTGGATGATGCACCTGTGATACAAATAGACTGGACTCTATCCTGGACTTTCCTCCACCATCACCCCAGCCCATTGCACATACCCCTCTACTTATTAGAACTTAAATAAACACCCTTTGAAAAAATAAAAGTGTGGAGCATGTCAACTGATTTAACTATGTGTTTGTTTAACAAGGTTTAAACACTGCAATACAACTGTACAGTAATGTATACATAGGAATGACCTGTAGTTGGCTGCAGTCAACACACAAGGTGCCAGAGTGGGGCACAGATATCTGAAAATAGAGATGACAAAGGGTACAGTAAGTGGCCATTGGATTGGGAGAATCTGCCTGCCATGTACAATGTCAAATACAAAACTGTCAATGCAAAGTGAAGTTAGTGTCTTACCTGTGTGTCACTGGAAGTACTGTCGTATAATAGCTGTTCTTTTGCCTTCATCCTCTTCCTCTGCCTCCTCATCTTCACTGTCCACAGGGTCCACTACTGCCAAACGCCCATCTCTAGCCTCATCCTCCTGCAGAAAAGGCATCTGGAGTCTCAAGGCAAGGTTATGCAACATGCAGCATGCCACAATTATCTGGCACACCTTCTTGGGTGAGTAGTACAGGGATACACCAACATACACTGGGTGGGAACAAGGGCTCACCTATTAGCCACACCCGGTGCCTCTGGAGCTGAGCTATCACATATGGGATGCTGCTATTCCTCAGGATATAGTCATCATGAACAGAGCCAGGATACTTTACATTGACATGGGAGATGTACTGGTCCACCAGGCACACTATCTGCACATTCATCGAGTGAAAGCTCTTTTGATTTCTGAACATCTGTTCATTTCTGAACAAATGCAATATGTGTGCCATCAATAGCCCCAATAATGTTGGGTATATGTCCCATTGCATAGAAGTCAGCTTTCCGTGTGGCCAAATCTTCCACCTGGGGGAAAACAATGTAGCTGTGCATGTGTTTAATCAGGGCAGACAACACTCCGGTCAGCACTGTTGAGAACATTGGCTGAGACATTCCAGCTGCCAAGCCCACTGTCACTTGGAAGGAGCCACTTGCCAATAAATGGAGCACAGATAGGACTTGCACAAGAGGGGGGGATCCTGGTGGGCTGAGGGATATCAGATATCAGGTCAGGCTCCAATTGGGCACACAGCTCTGTGATTGTGGCCCTGTCCAGTCTATAGGTGAGGATGATGTGCCTGTCCTCCATAGTTGTCAAGTCCACCAGGGGTCTGTACACGGGGGATGTCTCCATCTCCTATTCATCCGCAGCAGTTGTAATCTAGGGGGCAAAACGGGGAGCAGCTAGTCAGTGTACCACATTTCCAAACACTACACTGCATTGCAAGTTGTGACTGTAACAGTATGTTGTTGCATATGCCCAAATGGTGCCTATGTGTACTATGACACAGTTAGGTGCCATGGCCTGCCCCCCCCTGAAATGTCGTCCATCTGTCCTGTGTAGATGGACATGTGGAAATGATGTAATGCCGCTGACGTTGTGCGCTGTTGCGGGAGGCAGTCGAGTTCCGCAGTGCAACTCCTCATTGGTTGTCATTGGGCCCTATGGGTTATAGTGGCCAATGGTGATGTACGCTGGTGGTGACGGTACGCACCGCCGTGGACGTGACCGTCGTTTGCTATCTGTTCACTCACTTGCTACTTGACCTTCAACAGGAGAGGACCTACACTGCAAGTGCTGCTATGACCTGTGTCTGGAACCAACCATGGCTCGTGTCACTGGGGAAATGGCCCCTGCTTTCACCGCTGTGGAGCTGGAGTGACTGGTGGATGGGGTCCTACCCAAGTACCGAATGCTCTATCGGCCTCCAGACCAACAGGTGAGTACACTGAGCACGATGCAAGGTGCATGGATGCATGGAGTGCTGTATGTGAGGGCCTTGTGTGGGGTGGGGGTTGGTGGAAGGGTTCTGGGCAGCGTGCTGCATGTATGGGGGGCAATGTCTGTGCATAAGGGGATGTGAGAGCTATGGTGGGCCATGAGTGTAACAGGTCGGACGGTATGAATGATACCTTTTTCTATGTTTCTTTTCTGTAGGTCAGCGCCCATCAGAAAAAGGGTATATGGCGTGCCATCGTCAAGGGCGTGCGGACCCTGGGGGTCTACGGCAGGTGGAGCACCCACTGTTGGAAACGGTGGGAGGAACTGAGACGCTGGGCAAGGAAGATGGCCGAGGCCCAGCTGGGGATGGCCTCCCAAAGAGGAAGGAGTGCCCATCGCACCCTGACCCCCCTGATGGCCCGCTTACTGGCGGTGGCCTATCCGGAGCTAGATGGGCACTTGAGGGCATCACAGCAGCAACAAGGGGGTGAGTACAGTTTCCCAATATACTACTTGCGCTTGGCGGGGTGGCCTCTGGGTGGGGGATGTGGGCCGGTGGGTGCCCCTAGGCCAGGTCGGACATTGCGGTGTACGTCCCATGCTGGACAGGGTATGATGTGAACCACCTCCAATAAATCTACTAGGCATCCACTACTGGGCGGGGGTCTGTGAGTGTCAGGTTTGCTGCTATTGACGTTAGGTATTCCTGTCCATGGGCTGGTGACTAGCATTGTGACTGGTAGTGCATTACTTAGTGCATATGGCTGTTTCCTGTGTGTGTGTCTCGTGTACGCCAATGGTGGTGTTGTTGCTGCCACTGACCAAGTGTATCCTTTGTCTCTTCCCCCTCCCTTTTTGTTTTGTCAACCTGTCCTTATGTGCATTAGCATCATCTGGCGGAGGACCAGAGGCACCGGCGATGGAGGGAGCTGCATCCCACATGGCCCATGAGGCTGAATCCACCGACGGTGAGGGCACCAGTGGGACGGAGGGCGAGGGGAGCACCATGGCGGAGACGGGAGGGGACAGTTCTGACAGTGATACCTCCTCCGAAGGAAACTCCCTGCTGGTGGCGGACACCTCTGTGCCCACCCCAACTACAGGTACAGCCGTCACCCCCGTACCAGCACTGTCCTCCCAGAAGCCCCTCAGCAAGATTCCCGTGCCCGTTCACCCAGGACGGTGAGCATCTCCTTCACCCCAGGCACCTCAGGCCCTGCCCCAGTGAGCCCTACTGCCCTGAGTGAGGAGGCTATTGACCTCCTGTGATCCATCTCTGTTGGGCAGTCAACCATATTGAATGCCATCCAGAGGCTGGCAGGCCATTTGCAACAAACAAATGCATTCCTGGAGGGCATTCACTCTGGCATGGCGTTCCAACAGAGATCAATCCAGGCTCTGGCCTCCTCCCTGATGGCAGCCATTGTCCCTGTCTCTAGACTCCCCCGCCAACTTCCTCTACCCAATCCCATTCCCCTCAACCCCACCCTATCCCAAGCACACATTCAGACCAGCATGCACCCAAGACAACACACAGGAGTGGCTCAGGCAAACACAAGCACTACACATCATCCCACAGACATTCACATAAACCCTATCCAGATGCAGACATACCAACATCCACTGCCTCCACTGTGTCCCCCTCCTTCTCGTCATCCACCACTCTCCCAGTAGCGTGATACACTCACAACTGCATGCACTACATCCTCCGCCACTACCCCATCACCATTACGCCTATCACTAAACACCCCTCACTGGCAGTCACCACCCCCACAACCATGCACACGTCCCCTGTGTCCTCTCCCACTGTGTCTGTGTCCCCTCCTCCCAAAGTACACAAACGCAAGCACTCAGACACCTAACAGCCATCCACCTCACAACAGCATTCAGCCCATGCACCTGCCCCCAAACACAGCAGACAGACACCTCCAACAACCACTCCCTCTTCCTCCACTCCCAAACCTTCACCCTCTTCCTTCCCCAGTGTCCCTAAGAAGCTTTTCCTCTCCGCCGTTGACCCCTTCCCTACCCCTAACCCCCACGTCCTTCACATCGGGTCAGGGTGGTCAGACCCCAGGTGAGCACCTCAGCCACCCAGTCCACGGCCACAG
Source organism: Pleurodeles waltl (assembly GCF_031143425.1). Classification (NCBI taxonomy): domain Eukaryota; kingdom Metazoa; phylum Chordata; class Amphibia; order Caudata; family Salamandridae; genus Pleurodeles; species Pleurodeles waltl. The sequence goes on from NC_090446.1 coordinate 493,988,504, forward strand.
TAGTGTCGGCAGCTACTGCAGGTGTGACAGGTTCCAAGGAACCAGCCATCAGCACTGACAGTGTGCCTGCGCCAGCTGCCAAGGGGAAGGGCAAGGAGGCACCACCAGCTGCCAAGGGGAAGGGCAAGGAGGCACCACCAGAGGCCAAGGGGAAGGGCAAGGAGGCAGCATCAGCTGCCAAGGGGAAGGGCAAGGAAGCACCACCAGCTGCCAAGGGGAAGGGCAAGGAGGGGCCACCAGCTGCAAGGGGGAAAGGGCAAGGGGCCTGCACCTGCAGGCAGGAAGGACAGGAGGCCTGGTGCTGGGACTGATTCTGAGTCCCCACCACCAACCATGGCGGTTCAGCAGTCTGAGGCTGCAGGGGAAGGACTGGAGCCTCCCCCCACCACTGCCTGCACTGCCACCAGCACTACCACCAGCACCACTGCCAGCAGCAGCAGCCACAGTGGGCATCCGTTCGAGGCTGCAGGGAAAGGGCTGGAGCCTCCCGCCACCACTGTCATCCCCGACACCAGCACCGCCACCAGCACCTCCACCAGCACTGCCACCAGTACCACTGCCAGCAGCAGCAGCCCCAGTGGGCAGCTGTCCGAGGCTGCAGGGGAAGGGCTGGAGCCTCCCCCCACTACTGGCATCCCCAACACCAACACCGCCACTGCCACTACTGAGCAGCCGTCACTGCCGGCGGGCATTGTGTAGTCCTGCCTCGATGGGCTGTAGTGCGTCCTGGACCCTGCAAATCCTGTAGGTGTGACACCCAGGTGGGAGACTGTGACCTTGCACTCAGCAAGTGCTGCATCACAGGGCACAAGGCCCCCTCCAGTACCAGTAGAGAAGCCATCCACTCACCCCTTCTTTGCCAGGATGAAGCACAGTGGGCACAAGGCCCCCTCCAGAACCAGTGGGGAAGCCATCCACTCACCCCCTCCTTGCCAGGATGAAGCACACTGGGCACAAGGCCCCTTTCAGAACCAGTGGAGAAGCCATCCACTCACCCCCTTCTTGCCAGGATGAAGCACACTGGGCACAAGACCCCCTCCAGAACCAGTGGAGAAGCCATTCACTCACCCCCTCCTTCCCAGGACAAAGCAAACTGGGCACAAGGCCCCCTCCAGAACCAGTGGGCAAACCACCCACTAGAGAGACTGTGGCTTTGCACTCCCCAGAACCAAGCAGTGGGCAACCCACCCACTAGAGAGACTGTGGCTTTGCACTCCCCAGGACCAAGCAGTGGGCAAACCACCCACTTGAGAGACTGTGGCTTTGCACTCTCCAGGACATCACACAGGGCATGTAGCCCCCTCCAGGACCAGTGGTGTTGTACCATCTTCCGGATGAGGTGCCTCCGTTCCCCGTCCCCCTGAGGTGCCTGTGTATTTTCAACCTGATGTCCCTGCAGTGTTTTCTCCATGTTGTTGCAGGGGCCAAGTGGGGCCTTGGCCTATGTGATGTGGCCCTGTGGCCCACGGATATTGAGGACTGGACAGTGTCCCTCCATTTCTATCTTATTACACTCACTTTAATCAATTCCTTTTGTCCTTGCATTATTCCTGAGCGGTACGGGGTGTATATGTAATGTTACTGCATCTGTTTGTGTGTATGGTGTTGGGGGTGGGGGTGGAGGTGTTGTGTGTTGTGTGTGTGTGTCACTCTCTTTTTCCTCCCTCCTCCCTTCTGCACTAGGCGGCAGTACTCACTGTGGTTGTCTTCGCCGGCGTTGCTGTTCGTATTGCATTAGGAGGTGTACAAGCATGGAGAAGATGTGCAACTCGGGCTCCATGGCGTTGTGGTTCTTCCTTGAATCTCCAGAGGTGAGTCCTTTGTCTTCTGTGTACTATTTCCGCCGTCCTTTTGATGTTGTTGGTACCTCCCCGGAAAAGGTGGCGGATAAACCTGTTGTAATACATTGGGCGGAGCATTTCCTTCTGCCTGGCTGTTGGCGGTTACCGCTGTGGTGCTTTGTTGCTACCGCTGTGGCAGTCAGTGTGTTAAAGTGTCTGTCTATGTTTGCGGTTTCCGCCATCGTCATAATTCCATTTATTTACCGCCGGCCTTTTGGCGGTATTACCGCCGCTTTATCACCGACTGTCAGGGTTGTAATGAGGGCCATAATCTTTATTTAAAGAAGATTACAAAATCAAAGTAAGGGCCTGATTTAGCTCTAGGTGGATGACGAACAAAGGGCCTAATTTAGATCTCATCGGACGAGTTACTCCGTCACAAGGGTGATGAATATCCCTTCCGCTGAAATATAAATCCCATGGGATATAATGGGATTTATATTTCGGGGAAAGGGAAATCCGTCATCGCTGTGACGGAATAACTCGTCCGCCAAGATCTAAATCAGGCTGTAGGTCTGTACAACATATCACTTTACATCAGCAGAACAGAACCGAGCACCCACAAAATCAGAATGACGTTATCCAGTATTTACCCCAACAATGGGCTACAGCAATAATATGCAGAAGAAAATTACTACCCGCAAAAAACAGGGACTTGTGAACAGACTTGTGAAAATGTTAAAATGCCACCTCCCTCCTCCTCAGACACCCCAATTAATCCAACTTGTCAAGTCCAGCAAAACCACAAGTGGTAACATTGCCAATATATAATCCAGCTCTTATCCAGAGCCATCAGATTCTACCTCCCATCCACTACTCATTAATTCTGTCTCTGTATAGAGCAGGTTAATCATTTCTACCCATGTTGTCATTTCATGGACGCTTTCTTGTCAGTTCTAACTTCTTTCAGACACAGTTCCTCTGCTAACGGTCATAACTGTCAGCCAAGCCCCAGACCTGGGCAGTTTCGCTGATAGCCAATGTGCCATGTGTCTCTTCCCAAATTCCTACCCCAAGGTAGCAAATTTGCGGGGGTTTTCATTCTTTTTAGGCTTAGGGGAAGCCCTAAAACACAGTGTTTCACGGTAGGGACTATCTCAATCAATGTAATTCTTGTGAGAGTGGCAAAACTCTCCTGCCAGTAAACCCGCACTGGTCTGCACTCCCAAAACATATGTAGGAATATAGCGCTACAGCTCCCCATGTTGGGCAGGCGGGTAATCTGTGCAGAACTATTTTATGTAATCTCATTCGACTCAGGTACGGATGTGAAAAAGCGACAGTTTACACCTAGGATTACTGGCTATCATATGAACCAGTGCACAGGCAATCTCCCATTCCTTGTTTAAAGATGCTCCCGCAGACACTCTTCCCATTCTGACGACCTCCTGTCTCCTTTCCTTTCTGTACCGGACATCATATGGCACTCGCCACCCCATCCAACATCACCTCCATTGTTGCAGACACCTCCGCTGTAACTAGAAAATCTGTCCACATCGCCCTGGCTAGGTTACTAACTTTAGCAAATTATATAAACTGCCCCTGGCTGACTCCAAATATCTCACACGCTGCAGCAAATGTTATGAACGAGTGAGTCACAAACACGTCTCCCAGCATAAGGCATCCAGTCTGCTCAATCTCTTCAAAGACACATCTCCAGCTACATCCTGATTTTTTTTATCGACAGAGCTTCAGTGATTTCAAAAACTGCAGCCTCCGGATTACCCCCTAAATCGCCACATCCCTTCTGGCCGCTACCCTGCATACATTTATAGGGAGCTATCAGTTGACTGGTTTGTCTCATTTATCAGGCAGCGTGGATGCTTATCTATCTCTCCTTGGAAGTTTTCCCCTCGCTTGCTCCCTCAGCACACCACAGTGCCGCACGTCAGACCTGTGTAGCTATATAATATAGCTCCATGTATGGGAGGTCCAAATCCTCCTCCACTTTATCTTGTTTCACATGTGGTAGCTGCACCCTGCTTCTCTTCTCCGCCCACACCAAAGAAGTTAACACATTATCCAGTGCCTTGAAAATGAACTGTGGTTTGAGGCAAATACACTTCTGCAAAGTGTAGAGGCATCTCGGGAGGAAGACCATATTTGCCAACTCTACCCTACCCATCACAAAGACAGGAAACATGTTCCAGAAGCTAACCGACTATCCAGTACCTAATCACCCTACCTATATTATAACAGTATCCTTGCTCAGTGGTGTGTGCTGCCTGCATCACCCACAATTCTTCTGTTTCCCACGTCAGTCCCACTTCCAGTAGGCTTAGTGGGGGCATTCTACCAAAGGCTGCCAGTTGGAATAGAACCATTTTACACGTATTAAGAACCAATAGCCTTCCAAATAGTTGTAATTGCTTGGAAACATAAAATGCACTACTGTCCGCGTACATAGATACCACGTGTCATGCCTCCAATCTTTATACCCCACTCCCTCATGCGCTCCTGAACTTGAATGGCAAGGGGGTCACTGCTAGGGCAAACAATAATGGTGAGGGGAGGCAACCCTGTCTGTACACCTCACAATAATCGAGCTATTGGAGATGTAATCCCCAGACTATACTCTACCCACGGGATCAGTATGAAGCAGCTTAGTACAGCCACGGATTTTCAATGTAAACCCCATTCTCGCCAACACCACATGCATACATGCCAGCCAAGCCTATTGAAGGCTTTCTCAATATTTAACATACCAAGAACTACTTCAAGATCCTCACCCAAAAACCTCACCCGTGACATGAGGAAGGCTGCAAAAGTTTATTTTAGTGTTTTGTATGGAATTAGCAACAACCAAGATGAGTCTATTCACCAGGGCCTAATAACTTCACATCAGTCTTAATCATCGAGCAGGGTCTATTAGATCTGTCTGGTTTTAACACCATCTGGATCACAGCTTACCCCATGGGGTCGGGAAGCCTATGTCAAATAAACAATTCTTCGAAGACTCCAAAATATATTTTGTATTAGGTCTCATTGAAAGTGAAGATAAAACTCCAAGCTGGAAGTCTTTCTGGCTGGCAAATTCTTAAGGGCCACCAGAAGCTCATCCTTAGTAAGGCATTTTATCAACTCACAACCCAGCAGCGCTCTCCTGATCAAGTGTGGGAATATTAGGGGCACCAAAAAAGTCAAGTCTGACCCGCAGCAATGGAAGAGGTCTTTTAAATAGGGTTGCCACATGTTGTGATAACATGGAGTTGATAGATATCTAGGTATTGACTATTGAACTGCCAGGAAGAGTCAGGGATAAGATAATAGAAGAGTGCTACTCCCTCTTCACCAGCCGCACAATCATTCTATCAGGTCAATCACGGTCTCTTTAGAGCTTCTGCCTATAAGCTCTGTGGGTAATTCTGTCTAATGCACCCCAGCTGTCTCCCATCCTACGCTGTGCAGCTACCAGATGTTACAGAGTGCAGCATGCCATATCAGGTCGTGCGCCTGCCAGTATGTTACTCAATCTGCAAGTGTCACTCTTCAAAAATGTATGTAAAAACATCCTTAACTGCATATTGTTCTCCCTGGTCAACCCCCCAGGAACACACCAATATAACTTATGTCTACCCATTGTCCCTCTCAGCAAGCTTCTACAGAAGTTCCAAAAATGTTGCGGATCAATATACCAATGAAAAATGTAAAGTAGTAAGACATTAGTCCATAGACAATGGAAGAGAGGTACAGTGTCAAGTGGTCGACCACAAACAACAGGGGGCGGAGAGGGCTGTCCTAAACCCCATCCCGCCAGTGGTTATAGCCTAGGTAACCTAGGTGGTCCTCCAAGGTATCAGCTCAATCTAAATCATACAAAGATAAACTACACTCCACCCACAACCCAATCGACCAACACCACATTGAAAATTACACTTTCAGTAGCATCCTTCTTTAGCACAGGAACGACAAAGCACTATACAACTTCTTATCCATCCACACATTAAACCATACTGTCTCCACTGATTGCATCCAGTCACATTCTCAATTAAGTTGCTTCCAGAGACAGTTACGTCAATAGTGCCTTTGGTGGTATTTTTCATGTCTGATCAGCTATGGAGGAATCCACAAGGTGTTCAATATCCATTGTGCCATCGTCTGCCACCACCACTCAGCCCACTGAAGATTTGACGGGGTGAACGTGTCCTCTCTCCCCAGCTCCTAAACCACTTTGTTGCCACCTCCCTCGCTGCCTTGCAAGCCTGTCTGAGCCAGCTTGCACCTCAAAGTCCATTGCTCACCCATCATGAACCAAGTTAAACTTTGCTGGATACAGTAACATACATAGCAGTCCCGTGGCTCTCAGTTTTTGTTTTACCTCCACATAGGATTTTGTTTACTTTCAATTGCTTGCGTGCAATCTGGGAAAATTCTAAATATGTGATTGTCCTACATCAAGTCTCCGGTTCTTCAAGCAGTCTGTAGGATACAGTACCTTTCGCTATATCTGACGATTCTTGCAATCATAAACTTAGGATGGGCACCCGGAGGTGGTACAAGCTCCTTATGTGCTATTTCAGTTATAAACAGGGGACACTGACCCACAGCTTTAAGTCTTTGTTCCACTTTTCAAGGAATGCTTCAGGATTCTGATCTTCAACATGTTAAGGGAATGTCACAACACGTAAAGGATTGTGGCAGAACCGGCCCTTTGCATCCTCAAGTCGCACCTTAAGCCTTTGTACAGTATCTGAGCAGGGGGCATGCACCAAGGCATAGCGTGCCCCTACGGCAGGTGTGGGCCAGATCGGACCGGTTCCAGGTGGCGGCCCAACGGTGGGTGCAGCGCAAATTTTTAAAATCATGCTCGCCCCATGGTGTGAGCCGATTGGTTGATGGGGGCGTGATGGGGGCTCCTGGGGCGATCAGCAGGGGCAGCCGTATTGGATTGGAAGTCCCTGGAGGGTCATGTTGTTTACTTGACCCTGGCTGCCCCTGACAATTCATCGAGTGCACACCTCCAGAGGACTGGAGGAATTCTTTGGATGCTGCCTTCGCCCAGCAGAGGATTGTTTCTGCAATGCCCTTGTGTTGCCTTGACCCCTGCTGCCCTCGGCCTTGTCTTCACCTTTCTCTGGTCTGGGGCCAAGGCAGCTGGCAGGGAAACACCAGCTGGGTGATTTAAGGTCTGCCTTGACCTTTGTGACCGGCCCTTGCTGCTGTGCCATCTTTGTTGGGGCCCTGTGACCAGGAGAGGCATCACAGACAGGGTAAGGAGTGGTGGGGGTCGTGGTGGTATTCTGGGGTGGGCAGGGGTTTGTTCTATGCTGGTTTCTGTTGAGAGGTGGTGACTTTCTCAGGGGCGGCAGGGACAAGAAGCAATTGAAATAATGTTGTTGTACCTGCAGTTTTTACACTGTGCAATTTTCTCTGTATACTTTTAGGCCAGTAGATGGCAGTATTGGTTCTTTAGTAATCCCAGAACTTATTATTGCATTTTATTTGGAGAACCTTTTTTGATATTGCCAGCCTAAAATAGTTTATAGTTGTTATTTTTTTTACTATATTATTGTTGTGTGTGTTTGCAAACCTTTTTTGACTTTGCCTATTTGGAAGTATTTATAGTTATTACTCTTCTTTTACGGTATTATTGTTCTGATTGTTTAGTGGGGCAGCTGTGTGTGTTAGGGCATTTTAATAGTCATGCCACCAAAACAGGTAAAATGTAAACTTGATGTGGAGGCAGTTATGGGGTGCCCAAATGCTATGGACCGGGTGCTAGCTCTCCTGTCACTGGCGCAGAAGGAGGCGGGGACAGTCAGCTGGGTGGTGAGACTCCAGTAGTAGAGGTGGTCTCTGCAGCAGATCAGGGCGGGCACCCAAGGCGGGCTGGGGTCCCACCAAAATCAGCATTTCCCCCGGTTCCTAAGAGGGCTAATAAGGTTACACCCAAACTGGGAGGGAAAAAGTAAGCCCAAAAGAGGTCACTCACTGAGGGGGCACGGGACCCCAACATGGGACAGGCAGACACACAGTGAGAGGTTGCCATCATTGGAGCGGTGTCAGGGTCAACCTTGGAGGGAGCCAATTCTTTCAGCGAGCTGGAAGCTGGAGGGGACCTGGTTAGCAGCTTAGCAAAAGTGCTGCCCTGGCTGGCGAAGTTAGGCAATTCCCCGCGGATGGATTTGGCAAGCGAGGGGTCAGCATTGGCCACATTACAGGGCTTAGCAAGAGTATTAGTGCAAATCTGCAAGGGACTACAGCAGGAACATATGAGCCCCCTAGGGCCACAGCCACCACATCGCACAAGTCCCCCCGCCTACAACATCCTCCATCGCCCCGCCGGCGGTGGGCGGCGCCGCTGCAAGTACATCGGCGCCAGAGAAAAAAAGCGAGGGCGCTACCCAACAGGGTGGGACACATGATCAGGTGCTTTCTCCTGTCGCGTGGGCTCTCATTATCCTAAATGAGACTACTGGATTTCTAGGCAGCAGGATCGATAACGGTGTGGGGGACTGAGTCTGACCCACGTGTAAAGAACTCTGTCACCCTAAATCTGGTTGTTGCTCCGGCTAACTAGCAGTGCCTCATTTCTCCCACGGGGAAGAAATGATTGGGCAGCCGAGCGCATGACATCTTTGGAACTTCTCAGGGAAGTCGTGGTCACTCAGATCCAAACCAACTCTCTCATTCACAATATGGTCTCATATACAAATGAAAAAGACAGTATAAGTTTTATATAATGTTTTAATAAAACGACTGTATTTTAGATATTAAGGCGTGAGCCGCAATAACCAGAACAATACAACATAGTAGGATTGATATAGTAACCAGGAGAGTAAAACATAGAAATAAAGCTATCATAATTCCTTACCGTTTCTACTCTCCCTCTGCTTGTTCTATTTAGAGCACAGCATGTTAAGCTTCCAGCTTGCCTTTCTGTATCACTAGGGAGACGGACACACTCATACCTGAGCAAAGGCCTGTGATCTGGTTCAGCATCTGCAACGAGGCAGTCAGCATCTAGTTGTGGTTCCCTGGTCGGAATCTCCCTCTTCCATGTATTGGGACAAGGAAGTGATTTTATAACTAACATGTCATCGTGATCACAAAATGTCCCTACGCAGGAATGGCAAGTCTACACTCCTACCACGCCTATCGGCAATGTACCAGACTGTATCCTTGACTGAAGCACAGAGTGAATATGTTATGAAGAACTCCAGTGCTGAAGTAGGCAAAACAGTGTGATATGAATAAAAAAAAAAACACCGTAGAACTGGCTATTCTGAAAAATAACAGTACGAAGCCTAATAAAAAGCATTTAGAATAAAGGGCACAGAGGCTCTAAGCTGTTAGCAAATGAATAAAATATATTTAGGGCAAAGTGCACAGAGGCCTACAGCCTGAAGCTAATGCGCAAAATATACGTAAAACTGACCATACTACACTCCTAGGGATCAGCTGGGCACTCACATATCTAGTGAGATAAGTGCAAAAATTTAAAAGGGCACATTTGTGGATATTTTTGAGCTAACAGTAGTGAAGCCAGCTGATGAGGAAAGTAAGGACATTAAAGATTGTTCCTACAAATGGAAGAAACCTAAGGTAGATGAGACCATTATAAACTGGATAAAAGGGTTTCCATTTTATCAGTCCATTTTGATAGAGACATTTCCTGAACTAGTCCTCAAACTGCATATTATTTGAATAAAATAGTGGGTGCTCATGAGGAGTTTGGAGGAACCAGTTGGAAAGATTATGACAAAGCGTTCAGGTTGAAAAAAGTGTCAAATCCTGCTATGTGCTGGGATCAGACTGCTGTTAATGCATGGTTGCACTGTATGATGCTGAAGAAACTGAAAGCCAATGGCCAGTCTCTTTTTTGGAGGCCACAGCCAGCGGGGATCATAAAGGGGCGTGTTGGGCTTTCAACGAGAAAGCATGTTCTAGGCAGCAGGGTTCCTGGACATTCAAGCACAATTGCTCCTTTTGCGGTACGGCAGGGCATCCTGAGTTCAAATGTTTCAAGAAGTCCAAAGAAAAGGGGACCCTTCACCTGTGTCTCTCTTGGCTATGAGCCCTTGGCTTTTAGACGTGACACAAGAGGTAGCTGAACGCAAGATATTGAAGGAATTGGGTTTGAATAGGATTGCTGGGCCATTTGACAGCCCCCCACTTGATGATTTTGTTTGCTCTCCCCTGGGGTTGGTTCCCAAAAAGGACCCCGGTGAATTTCAGTTGATACACAATCTCTCAGCTCCACACGGAGCCACTGTGAATGACTCAATCAATCCAGTGCTCTGCTCAGTCAAGTATGCATCTCTTGTTGGCGCCTTGACTTTATTGAGGGAATTGGGTCAAGGGTCTCTCATGGCAAAAGCAGATATAGAATCAGCCTTCAGACGTTTGCCTGTTCACCCCGATGATTATCATCTGCTGGACTTCCAATTCAGAGGTAAGTTTTATTATAACAAATGCATGCCCAAGGGTTGTTCAATCTCCTGTGCATATTTCAAGCAATTTAGCACATTTTTGGAATGGGTCTTTACACAAGTTTCAGGGTCATCTAATGTTATTCATTATCTAGATGACTTCTTGTTCCTGGGACTGAGCGGATCAGATAGGTGTGCTAAGTCTTTGACTGCATTCAAGTCCCTGATGGATGAATTTGGCATTCCTTTAGCTTAGGAAAATACGATAGCACCAGCCACATCCTTGGTATTTCTGGGAATCTAAATTGATTCGGTGATGGGGGAGTGCAGATTGCCCCAGGATAAAGTCATGGCTTTCCAACCATCCTTAGAAGCCTGCTTGCTGCCAAAAAAGTCACCCTGCATCAATTACAGGTGTTGGTGGGTCAACATAATTTTGCCCTCCATGTCATTCCAATGGGGCGCCCTTTCTCATGCTCTATTGCTCAGTCTATGTCTGGCGTGAGGGAGAGACATCATAGGCCTCGGTTGTCTGTTGAAGTAAGACATGACTTAAGGATTTGGTTGGCTTTCCTCCAGGATTTCAACAGGGCAGTGGTGTTGCTGGCCCCTTGGCAGTCCAATCAGGAACTCGGTTTATTTACTGACTCGGCGGGTAATAGTGGTTTTGGGGCCATTGTGGGTAAGAGGTGGTGCGCACAGGCCTGGCCTCAGGCTTGGTAGACATCCGGGTTGGTTAAGAACATCACATTCCTTGAGTTATTTCCTACAGTAGTGGCATTACGCATATGGGTAGACCAACTTCGCAATCAATCTGTGTTTTTTTGGTCTGACAACATGGCGGTGGTCCAAAGTATTAATTTTCAACATGCTAAATGCAGAAGGGTGTTAAGACTGTTAAAAGAGCTGGTGTTGATCTGTTTGAAGAATAACATTCTTTTTCAGGCGAAACCTGTACCAGGTATTTTTAATGATGCAGCTGATGCATTGTCTCATTTCAAGTTTCAGGATTTTTGGCACTTCCTCCCAGGGGCCGAGTTGGAGCCCACATATTTCCCAGGGCACACTTGGTGGAACTCACCCTTGGTGGCTCTAGTGGCAGCCAGCCTTGCACCAAAAACAAGAAGGGCAAATGAGAATGCATTTCATAGTTACATAAATCACACATCTACCAACCCCCTAGTGCAGCCTGGCTACTTGAGCAGTTGGTTGGGTTTTCTTGAGCATTTGCAAAGCCAGGGTAAAACTGCTGCAAGTGCCAGGCACCACATCTCAGCCGTAGCCTTTTTTCCCAAACTGGGGGGGAGGGGTTTGGGTGGGGGAGCGGATCATTCTCGATCTTTTCTTATCAGACAGGCACTCAAGGGATGGGAAAGGTTGGAAGGGCCAATTCGGGACCAGCAGTGCCCCATTGACGTGGACAAGCTGGAAAAGATCTTGAGGGCCCTGGCTGGGATCTGTGACTCTGATTTTGAGGCCACTCTATTCTCAGCAGCCTTCGAGCTTGCCTTTTATGGAGCTTTTCGAGTCTCAGAACTTGTGGCCAGGTCTAAGCAGGACATTCACGGCGGAATTTTGGTGACTCATGTTCTCTGGAAAGGGGGGATTTGGTAATTACTATACCACGGTCCAAGACAGACCAGTCTGGGAGGGGCGAACAGTTAGTACTGGGGAGGGCTGGTGACTTCAGTGGGTGCCTAGTGCGTTCAGTTCAAAGGTACTTGCAGATTCATCCCCAGGTTTCTTCCTCCTCTTTATTGGTTAATGCATCTGGTGTCTCCCTCACTAGGTATCAGTTTACCAGAGTATTGAGAAAAGCCTTGCTGGTGGTTGGCATGCATGGCAAATTTAGTTCCCATTCATTTCCGATAGGAGCGGCAACATCAGCAGTAGGAGCAGGGTTCAATACCGAGACGGTCAAAGGAATTGGGAGGTGGAAGTCAGATTGCTATTAGCGCTATGTTCGCCTTCATATGATCTAGGAACAATTGTCTGGCACACTCCAATGATCACATGTGTAATGGATTTTCCTTTTTGTTCCTAGGATCTCTCAATTTACCATTGGGCACATGGCTCCAGCCAGTGTTTGGGTTATTGGACATTCCTTTGTGTGTCGGGCGTGGCCGTTCTTCAACCTGTACCGCAGTTGGGCGCAGGACGCAGGTCCCCAATTTCTTTGAATAGCAAGAGGGGTTCTGCGCCTTGATGGTCTTCGCCAGCTCGTCGAGGAGGTTCTGCTCATGGCAGCTACTGCCGCCGGCGGTCATCATCCTTCATGTGGGAGGCAATGATCTGCCAACAATCGGGAGGAGAACAGTTTTTGAGGACTTGATGGTGGAGATCTCCTGGTTACAAAATGGTGTCCAGGGGCTATCATAGCGTGGTCCCATATCATCCCTAGGTGGATTTGGAGGTCGGGCGCTCAACGAAGGCCCTTAATGAATCAGCCAGGCAGCTGAGCAGCCATATGAAACGGCTTCTGAACACATCAATGCTAAGGACTGTTGCGCACGGGTGCCTTCGAGGAGAGGCAATGTTTCACAAAGATGGAATACACCTGTCAGATGGTGGAACTATTGTGTTTGTTGAGAACCTGGTAGCATTTTCAATACAGTGTCTCTGTCTGCACCAAGCATCTTAGTCTTTGGGAGAGGCCTGGTTGGTCGGGAAACCAACTAGGCCTGTGGGAGGGAAGGAGTCATGTTTAGCAGGTGGCTAACCTTGGCATCAAGAATACTAGTGCAGGCTAACTCAAGACGGTATCAGAAGCCTTTTGGCTCAAACCAGGGTGGCGGTGCTGTGGGTGTAGGAAAGGGGCTTGGGATGACCGCTACCGTGAATGTCCATAGCTCCCCCATGGTACTCCATTACATGGCCCTGGAATTTGAATTCAGGGATGGGGATTGAGCCAGGGGACCAAGGAATGGCCCAGTTACCCAGGACCATTCCCATTGGGTGCTAGGGGGGATCCCTTGCTTAGGGTTTGCCCTGGCATAGTTGGATTGGGGGACAGTTTTCATGCTGGTCCATGCCCCCTCTATCTTTAGGGGGCAGGTGAGTCTCGCATTGTTAAGTGTAATTTGTTTGGGGGGAACACGGCCCCTAGTCTACAGTCGATGCCACAGGTGCCTGGTGTGTGAACAACCATGACTCCATTTAAAGAACCAAAACTATGACTTGAGGTGTACTGTAAATAAATATTGGAAATTAAGGATGAAAGAAAACTACAGAAAATGTGATGATGTTTTTTATGTCGCGTTTATGAATAAATACGTCCTGAGAATTGTTGTATTCTCTATCGCAGGAAGGTTTCAGTCTGTTGAAGTAAGCCTCAGCAAGGCCTACTAGTGCAAGGGGTTCACCTTTCTCTGCTCAAAGTCCTTAGACCATGTAGGAAGAAGTTGGCACAGGAACTGAAATAAAAGACAAAGTTTATTAACCTCATGAGGTGGTACTACAGTTCAAACAGCACCCTTAGGTAATGTCTGAAGTAGCACACTGAACTGAGAGAGCATGGTCCTTTTATACCCACGCAGGGGCTAAAAGGAGGTGGTACAATTATAGAAGCAAGACTTGTTATACATGTAAGGTCATGTGGAAAATGCACAGTCGACAGGTAGGAGGAGCTAACAGTTTTCAAGGACTAACAGCTGTAGACCTTACTGAGCATGTGCGAAAGTGGGAGATGCTAAATATAACTTGTCACTAGGCAGATTTCAAGAGTAGTTAACAGAAAGGTAGGACAGAGCATATGGTGAGCACATGGCAGCATGTGACAGAGAAAATGGCTGCCATGAATACAAAATGGATTCTGCAAAATGTTCACAACAGTTACTAATACAGATGTCTTCTGCTAATGCTTAATCTAATCGCTGCTAAACTACAACAGACGACCCTTTCAGCATTAGCTGAAGACATTCGTCTTTCTGGGATAATCTAAATATTCATCTTGTATATTTATGCTCATCATTTCAGCTATTTCCTTATCTAACATATGTTGTGCTTTCATTTCTGTAATATTTCTTTTGGTAGGCATACAAGCAGTAATACACATGGAGCAGAACATTGGACCACACTGAATACAGATACAGCATGTGAAAAATATTGCAATCATTACTCACAGGATAGTCAGTAGTTTCCAGCCCCAGGCGGAAACAAGAGCCCAAAACCATCCAGAAAAAGTCCAAGTACCAGTCTCTGTGTGGATTTCTGCAGCAATTTTATGCAATTTAGATATTGCATCATATACTGAAGGTGAGTGATCAGGAATGAAAACACAGCAACTACTACCGATGATGCGACATGCACCACCTCGGTCAGCTAATATCACATCTAGTACCATACTATTTTGGAGCGCTACAATCCTCGCAATTTGTAGCTCCTCAGTAATATTCCCAAGTGCCAGAGCTGCCTGATTGGTAACAGCTTCCACAACCCTAGTCAATCGTCTCACTTTCCTACTGTTTAACGCAGCACCCACAAAGGGGAACAATCCTAAATTAAAATCAACATATTGTTGCAGGCTAGTATCCGTTTGGTCTACCTCATTTGTACTTATTTCCCTTTTATATCTATTGTTAATGATGTCATTGAACAGTTTTAAATCTCGGTGCGATGATGCAGGGGCCAAAAACACAGGAGGTAATAGAAAAGATACATAACACACACCTGACCACCCAACAGGTAGTTGATAATATCCATAGTTACCACAAACAAAATATGTATTATGTGAAGCTGTAAAACTACTATTATTTACACCCTCAATAGTTAAAATCAAGGTACAATCGCTTATCCCTACTGGAATTCGCCCAATGCTACGTATACATAAATCTGCTTTAGTTTTTGTAACAGAAATCACAAATTGTTCTTTCTTGTCAGGGTCTCTTATATTTGTGAAGACATACGGTATTGAAACATTGTCCGGTTGATACTCTTCCCATTCCCATTTAGTTCCTTTGGCTTGGGGATACCCATCTTTGTCTTGGTAGCATACTTTATTAAGACGAAAAAGAAGTCCACCCTCTGTACGTTTTCCAGATGCAAAGAAAAGCGTGTACCAAGCTTGACAAGAACCATTGTGTGAAAAAGGAAGAGGAATGAAAGGTGTTCCTCCTTTCTTTTGATGCGCCGGTATCATTCCACATACCCAACAGTAAGTAGTATTTGTAGCATTATGAGTATGATGCAACATCTGAATAAAAGTATTATTGAAGTACGATTGACGGTGCTTCTGCTCCTGATAGGGAAGTGTAAAGTAATAGTGATCCTCTGGTACTGGAGTAGTGGCAACAAAAAAACTCAAGAGCAGGAGCCTTCTTTTCAACAAACCAGGTGATTGTTGCTGTAACCACCAAAACAACAACAAACCCCATAGTACTAATGATCAGTTTGTTATTCATTTTAGCAACAGTGATAATCAACCCTTTCAGAAATGAATTAAAAACAATCGTTGGAGCTCTTATCCCTGGGCAGCCGCTGATTTCTTCACCACGGGCCAAGACGGGTGTCACTACTCTAATGCATGGCTGATTCCCCCCCCCCCTTTGCCACATTGGCTCTCCGTTTCACTAACCCAGGGCGGTAGCTCAACCAGTTTATTTAAAAAAAAATTAAGATTCTTTCCTCGGTCTCAAATTATATCACGACACTCTAGAAGTCGTATGGTCCGGGAAGACCTCTGCAGATTCGTCAGGTGATATAGCACGGCCTTTCTCCGTAGTCAAAATCTCTCGATGATTGGTCAGCACAGCAGGTTTCACCAAGGTAGGTAGCACTCTCTTGCAGTGAGTACTATGGACCCAATTCTTTCGGTTCGTCACTCGAACTGCTGTCCTTGTCGCAAGGAGCACCTGTTCTGGGCCTCGCTACCTTGGTTCCAAGCTGCTTGATCTTTCAAAAGACTTAATCATCACCTGGTCACCAGGTCGGAGTCTATGGCCTTCACCTGTAGATCTGTCAGGAAGTGCTTCTCGAACCTGTTGATGAATAGAAACCAAATTGTCGGTTAACTGTGCCAAATAATCGTTCATCAGGACACAAGGTACATCATATACAGATTTTGGCTTAGGAACTCCCCAAATATTCATTGGCCTCCCGAATACAACTTCATAGGGGGTCAGGCCTGTTCGAGAGTGTGGCACTGACCTAATAGACAATAATGCCAACGGTAATGCATCCGGCCAAGTTAAGGATGTGGAAGCCTGTATCTTCGCTAACTTCAGCTTCAAAGTAGCATTATACCTTTCCACCAACCCTGCTGATTGTGGGTGGAAAACCGCATGGAACTTCTGTTTGATCCCTAATCCTTTCAGGACATACTTAATAACTTCCCCAACAAAATGAGGTCCGTTATCACTCCATAAAAGTCTGCAAACACCAAACCTAGGGAAAAATTATTTCAAAAGCACCTTCGCTGTGGTAATGGCAGTATTATCCTTTGTGGGGTACGCCTCTATCCATTTACTGAAGGCACAAACCACCACCAAGACATACTTTAAATTTTTGCAGCGTTCAAGCTAAATATAATCCATTTGTAGAACTTCAAAAGGTGCAGTTGGTGTAGCAAACCCTCCCGCAGGAGTACGTGTCCCTTTTCCAGGATTGTATTGTAAGCAGATCAAACAAGACTGTACTGTCGCGTTGGATCTCATTATCCTGAGACTACTGGATTTCTAGGTAGCAGGATCGTTCACGGTGTGGGAGACTGAGTCTGACCCACTTGTAAGGACCTCTGTCACCCTAAATCTGGTTTTGCTCCGGCTAACTAGCAGTGCCTCATCTCTCCCAAGGGGAAGGGATGATTGGGCAGCCGAGCGCATGACATCTTTGGAACTTCTCAGGGAAGTCGTGGTCACTCGGATCCAAACCAGTTCTCTCATTTACAGTATGATCTCATATACAAATGACAAAGGCAGTTTATGTTTTATATATTGTTTTAATAAAACGACTGTATTTTAGATATTAAGGCGTGAGCCGCAATAACCAGAACCATACAACACAGTAGGATTGAAATAGTCACGAGGAGAGTGAAACATAAGAATAACGCTATCATGGTGTTAACAATTTCTACTCTCAGCTAGTTCTATTTTGAGCACAGCATGTTAAGCTTCTAACTTGCCTTTCAGATTCCCTGGGAAGCCATCAACCCTCATACCTGAGCAAAGGCCTGTGATCTGGTTCAGCATCTGCAACGAGGCAGTCAGCGTCTAGTTGTGGTTCCCTGGTCGGAATCTCCCTCTCGCGTGTATTAGGACAAGGAAGTTTTTTTATAACTAACATGTCAGTGTGATCACAAAATGTCCCTACGCAAGAATGCCAAAGACTAAACTCCTACCACATCTATCGGCAATGTACCAGACTGTATCCTTGACTTGAAGCACAGAGTGAACAAGAATGTGTTATTGAGAACTCCAGTGCTGAAGTAGGCTAAACAGTGTGATATAAAAAATAAAACAAGACCGTAGAACTGGTTATTTGGAAAATAACAGTACGAAGCCGAATAAAAAGCATTTAGAGCAAAGTGCACAGAGGCTCTAAGCTGCAAGCAAAGGAATAAAATACATCCAGGGCAAAGTGCACAAAGGCCTAAAGCCTGAAGCTAACGCGCAAAGGATACATAAAACTGACCACACTACACCCTCCCCTTGTCGGTAGCAAGTGGTTCTAATATTATAAAAATATGCCCCAGATACAAAAAATACATCAAATATATTTCGACAAGTTCAGAGGACAGCAAAGCAGAAAACTAACTTAAATTGGGAAGCATGTGACGTTAAAGCCAAATTTGATACAATGTCAATTTAACAAAAAAAATCCAGTTCTTAGACGGAAGCCACGGAAATCAGGAGATCCTCCACCTCGACAGATGTCAATATCGGAAAATCCACGCCAAAAACTATCATGGAGCAGGTGTGTTCCAATCCCCAGAACCATCCCGGGCGGCACCCCGTGTGGGGCCTATGAATGAGACAATACCATCTTCCTCCAGGAAGGGAATCTCATAAACTGCCTCATGAAGCAAACGCAACTGTACCGCACAAGTCTGGGAATGAGCCCTAATCGGGAACATCAACAGATCAGTATCGACCACTGGGGGGCGCTGCAGTGAGAGACAGAGAGCCAGTGCATGTTCAAACGAGCACCAAAGGCACCGAAACACGGGTTGCACACAATCCAAAACCGGTCGGAATGACAGAGACCAGTCACACTCCAGCTGTCCCAGGAGTGCTGCTCCAAAATGCTGCATCATGCGTTCACGACACAGCTGCGCTGGCGGGAGCGCCAACATGGGATCTCGTCGCGGTGGGATAGCCATTGCGGAAGAACAACAGCAACAGCAAAACCCCAGCCAACAAAGCCAAAGTAATCGGAAATCCCCCAAAAATGCTTCCGAAAATAGAATGAATAGCCGAAGGTATTAAACCGAAAATGGAGGAGAAGGTATGAGCAAACCCAAAAGCAACAGCTTTGAAAAAATGTGCAATTCCAGCAGTGCTGGACGCATTAAATATACGTCCCACGAGTTCACCAAAGTGACTCGGAAAGTTAGTATTTAAAAGGGACTGTATTTCCGCTGATGACCTTGCCACCTGAAGTGCGTAGGTCTCGCTAGCAGATGTAAGGGCCACATGCTTTTGAAACAATAGAGCTTTCAGTCGACTCAACTTGTCGAAATTCACCTTGGAAGTAGCAATATGAGGCCAGATGTCCGCTACCTCCTTAATTTGAGTGGGGGGAAACAACACATTCCCGCAGCATGTAACGGTCTTGGTGACAACGACCACGTAAACTATTCCGGCACGCATGCCACAACAGGGTTCACTGTTAAGAAGGACGTAGCTGCTGTTTGAAAGCACCTGGAAAGTGGTTTTAATTACCGGGACTGGAACTCCCTTAAGATAACAAGCTAAGTTAGCAATCGAGGCATTACATGCCCTGTGCAAAGACAGCTGTTTACAAACCATCAAATGGCTGACAGAAGTTTCGCATTCGCTACCGCTAAGAAAAACCTCCCTCATACCATTAAGACATCTGTATCGAAAGGGAAGCTCCCACACCTCATGTATGTAACTGTCTCCCAACCGTTCATATCTACCCACCGGAATGTGCTTTAAACAAGAAGTAAATTGCAGAGTGGAGATAGGCAAATTAATAACCCCGTGAATCAACCACTCAGATGACGGAATCTCAGCCACAGTAAAAGATAATTTCTCCAACTTTTCAATATTTAACATAACATACGTCGCTTCCTTCTTAACCATCAGTTGTTGTTGACGTGTCAAATTAAAGGAAATAAGTATCTCCCTGGCACGAATGTGCTGCCACGGAACGCGACCTGCCTTCAAGGTCTGTAGAGTCCAACCCAACTGCATGATGGACCGTGTTTGACTCTGCCCATGATATAAAGAAGGCATATCAGATTTAATAATGTCTATAGCAGAGGAAACAATGTTGTCAATTGTATATACACAGTCTGAAAGGGTATGCATCCCATTATCCACAACAGACGAAGCCTGTATCAAATTATCCTGATCAATTTGCCTCAACCGGGCCGCTGCCTCCTGCTGTGAAAGTTTCCAAATCTCATTATATACCTCATACAAAAAACGTTTCTTCCGTGGTACTCTTGGTCCTGACAAAAAATCTTGCAAGTCACTATCATTAGACAGTAACGTGAGATGTGTCTTAACTGCATCCAGCGTGGATGACTTCAACCATTGTTGACAAAGTTTCCCCACGCTGTATGTAGTAATGATATCAGCATGTTCTGGTGATATGTAGCGAGGGTCTGCCCTACTAGTCCTGAACCCCCCCGAAGAGGTGACAAAACGCTTATGACACCCATTAGTGTCTATGGGCCACAATAACCACCCGCCCGGACGTATCAATGAAGTGTTAAGCGTACCATTCTGGACCCAGTCTGTAAGCTCACTAAACGTGGCATTAAGATATTGCTGCCAATTTTTCAATTTGGAAGGGACAGGTATGCTAGGCAAATTCAAGTTCCTAATTGTTGCTAAGCCCAAACAGCTAGTCTGTTGTACAGTGTCATTTAGGAAAATCATTTGGACAGGAATAATACATGCCCTAAACAATGTGTCCCTACCCCGCATTTGCCAATTTTTCGGTCACCAGACACTTTTCAAATCAACAGTTTTGGACCAGTATTCATACCCCTCAACTGAAAGTTTGGATACAAACACATTTGAATACAGTAATTTAGTATCAGTCAATAACATTTGCTTATTAGTATGCAGAGTAACCTTATAATAGTAAGACTTAGCACCCTGTTGATTATGCCCAGAAAAATATGCAAATTTATCAGAATAAGTTTTAGAACTCCCCTGTGGAGGAGTCGGACAATGTTCCCATTGCATATATTCAAATATTGATTTAGGGCTACTAGCTTTATGAATAAAGTGGTGTTGATAATAATTGTAGCAAAACATGTCACCATAATTATCTCTAAATTGGTAAGCATCTTCATTTTCATAGACAGTATAATATTGCAATTCCGTCAACATAGAATCCACTGTCTTTACATCCCAATCATCAGAAACAATGCCTGGTATAACGATATCATTCATTGACAATTTGAGAACATACAGTATCTGAATCATCTCAGTGGGACCATATATATCAAACATCACTCTATCCCACACAATCCCATCCGGAATTGGTACAGCAGAAATGTTCACAAAGGACAAGTCTCTTCGAACCATATGTGACGAAAAATGTGGTTTCAACACCGTCTCCACGTGCTCAATGTCAGATCATTCAGGAAGAAAACCCCAGCCACAAGAAAAGAGTCATCACAGTCATAAAAAGCCACAGATAGTTCCAAGGAAAAATAAAATACATGTTTCTGAGCCAACACAGCAGCCGACGTGGACCCAAGGCTGGTGCTGAAGAGGACGAGGAGTCCGACACGGTATCATCAGTGGAGTTGAAGCAGCCAGAGGCAGTTCTCGCAAAAGGTGCAACCGTAAACAAAGAAGTGGATGGTGGCTCTCGCCTTAGCACGCTATAAACCACATGTTCAGTAATATCAGTAGAACTTACAGCAACTTGATCAAAAGATTAAAAAAATTTTGTCGTCAGTGGAACAATCGCAAGATCAGCTTCCACCCTCCCCAAGCTCGGAGAGGAAATAGCGTCGGTGCAAATCACCTGCAGCGGGACTTCTTCCCCAGTAGTGAGAGGGATTCTGGAACTACTGGGTGTCCCTCTTGGTCTGCTGTGCAGAATCGGCCACATGTTGTAACTTGACATTGTCAATGGAAACAAAACGATTTCCTTTGGCCCCTTGCAACGGTGGCAAAATTACAGTTCTTGTGCCTTGGATCCCTAGCACAGGGACAGGCACCCGATAGGAAGGACCAAACTCTTTTTTCACTGCGACCTTTTCACGCACAAGATCCCCAATCCTGGGAATCCAACCAGTAGGCATTACTGGTTCATCCTTAATTCCTGTGGAGGCAGCACTGGCAGAAGAGTTATCTTCACGGAATTGTTGTAAATCCTGCAAAACAGTGACACGATCATTTATGTCAAAGGGCGTAACTGCCGTCTCCACACCAGGACCATCTAGATCAGGAACATACATTCGTGTTCCAAACAGGCACTCATATGAAGTACGACCCCCCTGGGACCTTCTAGGCAAGTTATTAAGTGCTCTCTGTACTCCATATAGGTGGGCTAGCCAACTACGACCTGTACCTATAACTCTGGCCGTTTAGGATTGCTTTAAATTGCGATTTAAACGTTCCACAACAGAATTTCCCTCGGGATGAAATGGAGACGAGAACTGGAGCTGGACCCCCAACGAAGCCATGGTGTCCCTGAACGCCTTAGAGGCAAAAGCTGGGCCCTGGTCCGAATGAAAAGCCGCAACTGCATATGTATCGACAAAGATGCGCAGATCTTTAATAACAGTTTGAGCGTCAGCCGAGCGCTGTGGCCAGACCCACACAAATCTGGAGCACGAATCTACAGCAACCAATATATATTTGTATGCACCATCTGGTGACAGCGGACCACAATGATCCAAGTACACACACTGTAAAGGTTTATTTGATATCAGAAGGGGCATCTGCTGCGGGCGTCTAGCCGTGGAAACTTTAATTTGTTGGCAGACATCACAACAAAGGACATACTGCTTTGTCTCCTTATAGAGACCAGGCCACCAATAACGAGCCTGTAAGAGTGAAATGGTGGCAGCCACGCCTGCATGTGCAGAAGCCGCCCCCTCATGTGCTGCAGTAATTAATCGAGGTCGCTCAATTTTATTGGGCATTTCACGTATACCAACGCCTGGAATTTTAACTACAGCGTTCAGCATACCACCCATACAGTAACTATATTTAGAAGGGAATCCTTTAGGAAATAGAGTGCCATCAGCCGTAGCTTTTACGGCAGCCAAAATCTCTGTGTCTGGTTTGGAACTCGAACGAGTTACTGCGGCCACAGTGGCAACTGCCACTGCCGATTTTGCGGCTTCATCAGCCAATGTATTCCCAGCAACGTGTATTCCAACGCGCTGGTGTCCAAGTGTATGCACAACATGGACTTTAGGAAGCTTTTCCTTCAGATCCGCAACCTTCCCCCACAGCAATTTGTGTTTAATGGTGTTACCTTTGGAATCTCTGAACCCATTCAACCTCCAGTAGTGCAAATATTCATTCAAAGATTGAACACAGTAATAGGAGTCACAAACAAGCAATGTAAATATCGCCGGATCCGCGTGTTCCAAGGCTAACAGTAGAGCTTTAAGCTCAGCCAACTGTGCCGTACAGTCTCCCAAGGTCTGTGTATAAGTATGTTGGGGGCAGAACTCTTCCCCCTCCATATAGCCGCTCACCACCGCACATGCAGCAGAATACTGTTGTTTAGTCCCAACCGCTGGTTGCACAGAGCCATCGGTATACATGACCACCTGATATTGGTCAATAGGCAATGTGCCAGCGGGAACTGGGTACTCCATTTCATATTGAAGAAATTCTTGAGTCTGCAGTTTAGGGTCAAATATGTAATCTACATCAGTGGCTGTCAAAGACGTTGCCCATTGTATCCATCGCGGGTGTAAAGCTTTCGAATTAGGAACACTCGCTTTTGTAACAGCCTCTAAGGCTGGAATCAGGGAAACGACAATGATGCGTTGGCCCTGGGCAAGAGGTCGTTCTTTAATCACAGCCATCTGTACAGCAGTGAGAATTTTCTCAGTTTGTGCAAAACGTTGTTCAGCAGCAGAATACAAGTGCGACTTGTATGCTATCGGGACTGTCTCACCCTCATTAAAGGTGACATATGTAAACCCAACGGCACCAGGTATAAACCTGATGACCAGATGCGTTTCATTGTCCCGAGTATGTAAATGCTTTACTGCTAAGAGATCAGTTTGCAAATCTCGAAGAATATGTGTATATTTATTCGTCCAAAATCTACTCGAAAAATTCGGGCGAATCAACACGTATAATGGTTTTATACGTGTAGCGTAATCAGGAATGTAAGTTCTGCCAAAATTTAGAAACCCCAGTAACGACTGGAGTTTCCGAACAGTATTAGGAGGTTGCAACTGAGCACATTTCTCCAAAAAGTGTGGCGCTAAGCTCTTGCCCTCATTCGACAATTCATATCCCAGGAAAATGACGCTGAGGAAGGCAATCTTTGATTTCTTAAAATTAAATTTGTAGCCGATTTCAGCAAATCCCACAACAATGCGCGCTACCCGCCTTAAATGTTGCAGTAACTCGTCGTCTGTCAGATAGATATCATCAACATATGATAAAGCTTCAGGGTCCAACTCGTGCAGAATTTCAGTTACACGAGCCGAAAATAGTCCTGGGCTATTCTTATACCCCTGAGGCAGACGATAAAACTTTTTTTGAGAGCCAAACGCACTAAAGCTCGTATAGTCCCTACTTTCGGGGGCTATATTTTGGCAGAAGAATCCATTCGAGATATCTAATGTTGTTTTGTATTTCTTACGCACTATATTATTCATGAGCGCTGCGCTGTGTGAATTTTGTATTGCATACGTGCGTGTATGTCTATTTAAATGTCTGTAATCCACTACTATCCTATAAGAATGGTCCGGTTTAGCTACTGGAAATAAGGGATTATTCATCGGCGAGACACAGGATTCAATTACTCCCTGGTACTCCAATTGTGTAAGTATTTTCCTTACCGATGCCCTCGCTTCAAATTTATAGGATATTGCGGTTGCGGCTGAGGTTCGCCCTTTATCGGAATTACATGATAAGGTGAATCCCTATCCCACCCCACATTATTTCTATATAAGGCGGGTGCCTGCGCCAGAGCCCATGTTTTACTATAGGACCCTGCTAGTTCTCCCGGAACAAGTGGTGAGAATGAAGGCGTAATAACCTCCTCCCCTACTGGACAGTCATGAACAAAGTCAGGGGGCCAATCCTGTTCGGCCAGCAGAATGTCATACAATTTGACCACACGGTCCCAAAAGATAGCCTTTATAGTGCGCTCAATGTCCCCTTCTAATTGTAAAGTTACTGTATATACTCTATCGGGATCAGAGACACGCATATCTGCTGTTTCGACTTGTATGAAGTCATCAGTTGCTTTCACCTCCAGATGCTCTAGAAGATTCCGGCGAACTATTGTGACTTCTGCCGCGCTGTCTAACAGTGCTAACGCCCATGTCTTGTTCTTCAAGAGAACTCTCTTCTTGAGTGGCATGTCTAACTGAGACTGCCGCCACCTTCTTCTTTTTAAACTGCTGTTTTTGTTGGATCGGTTTCTCTTCTTTCTTGACAGAAACCTCTGTCGAGCGTTGTGATTCCTGTCTCGGTTTCACGTACTCTGTTCTCCGCTCTGACCACCCACCTCTCTCATTTCTCTTTTCCGATGAGTCCTGAAAGGAATGAGATTGGCGTGTATCAGTATATTGATATCTATCAGGCGTCTTCAAATTATCCCTATTCCTGAGATTATACCTAGTCTGTGGGGTCTCCGGTTGTGGAGATTGTCCCCTGTCTTTTTTAGGTGTTTGTTGTTTTTTCTCCCAGCGCTTTTTAGTACCCTTAGGTTGCTGTTGTTTAGTAGTATCTTTACTACTCTTACCCTGTAACTGTGGTTTTTGTGGTCTAACCCCAAGGCTATCACGACCGATACTCGAATACGTTTCTGCTATTATTCTCGGCAGCTCCCGCTCCTGATTAAGTTGCGGGATGTCTCGAAGACGCATACGCACCCGCTAGTGCCACTGTCTCTCCTTTGAGATTACTAAAAAATAATAGAAGAAACTGCGGCAAAATTGCCCATCAGCTGCATCCCTAAATCTAAGGCCGGGGCAGCCTCATATTCATCTTGAATTTGTTTCAGCACTTCTGGTAGATTAGCCAATGTCGGTGTACCGTGCGCTGTAGTGTAGAACGCGGCAAACACCGTGCCCCATGTATTACAATGATCCACCGTAGGAACCATTCCATACGGCAAACACATCGTCAATATTCTATGTTTATCCTGAGGTCCCGTATGGGGAAATACTGCTTCCAGCGTATTAATTTTTTGCGCCAGCCAAAATGGAGTTTCCTCACGTTTACCCGGTACTTTGCCCATAACTGAGTGTACAGTGGCCGGATTGATACCCGGAACCACCGCATGTGGTTGCGCCAGAGCAGCACGCGCTGCGTTAGTATTTAGTGTCTGCATTACAAACTGAACTAATCTTCTATATGTAGTCGCCAAGCCGATATATAAACGACGAACTTCAGCCACTGCCAAGTTAGCAACCGCAGGATATGGTGTGTATGTAGCCAATAAAGGCCAGGTAGGACCATCATTACTCAGTGGACCTAACCTAACTTGTGCTACTGTGTGTGGGAGGGCGCCATCAAGCCAATTATGGTGTTCTTGATAAGATAAAGGTATCTCTAAGTATGCATATGCCCTGTATTGTCCAGGGACATTCGCAATAGTGTAATCATGAAAAGTATTAGTACCCCCATCAACTGCTGGAAATACGACCCAAGAATAAAAAAGCTCTGTTCTATAAGCTGCATGGTTCGTCAGACCATGTGCTATCAGATGTCCTGTGAGCGGTTGTCGCATATTAAGCGCTATATTCACTACATTTGGATTTGCCATTTTAAAAACAGCATCAGGGCAGAGAAGGCACACCAATATCAGGGTTTTCCTTTCAAAGTTCAAGCTTGAACAACCGACCACAAAATAATAGGACGTACCTAGATTGTGGTGGCGGAAATCCTCAGCGCCACGGACGTCTCCGTTAACGGAACCGAGGAATCAATATATATATGAGACTGAGAGAGTCAGCGGACCCGAAAATTAGAGCCAGACCAATCGTTGAGCGCCATGTCGCGTTGGCTCTCATTATCCTAAATGAGACTACTGGATTTCTAGGTAGCAGGATCGTTCACGGTGTGGGAGACTGAGTCTGACCCACTTGTAAGGACCTCTGTCACCCTAAATCCGGTTTTGCTCCGGCTAACTAGCAGTGCCTCATCTCTCCCAAGGGGAAGGGATGATTGGGCAGCCGAGCGCATGACATCTTTGGAACTTCTCAGGGAAGTCGTGGTCACTCAGATCCAAACCAGCTCTCTCATTTACAGTATGATCTCATATACAAATGACAAAGGCAGTTTAAGTTTTATATATTGTTTTAATAAAACGACTGCATTTTACATATTAAGGCGTGAGCCGCAATAACCAGAACCATACAACACAGTAGGATTGAAATAGTCACGAGGAGAGTGAAACATAAGAATAACGCTATCATGGTGTTAACAATTTCTACTCTCTCTCAGCTAGTTCTATTTCGAGCACAGCATGTTAAGCTTCTAACTTGCCTTTCAGATTTCCTGGGAAGCCATCAACCCTCATACCTGAGCAAAGACCTGTGATCTGGTTCAGCATCTGCAACGAGGCAGTCAGCGTCTAGTTGTGGTTCCCTGGTCGGAATCTCCCTCTCGCGTGTATTGGGACAAGGAAGTGTTTTTATAACTAACATGTCAGTGTGATCACAAAATGTCCCTACGCAAGAATGCCAAAGACTAAACTCCTACCACGTCTATCGGCAATGTACCAGACTGTATCCTTGACTTGAAGCACAGAGTGAACAAGAATATGTTATTGAGAACTCCAGTGCTGAAGTAGGCTAAACAGTGTGATATAAAAAAATAAAACAAGACCGTAGAACTGGTTATTTGGAAAATAACAGTACGAAGCTGAATAAAAAGCATTTAGAGCAAAGTGCACAGAGGCTCTAAGCTGCGAGCAAAGGAATAAAATACATCCAGGGCAAAGTGCACAAAGGCTTAAAGCCTGAAGCTAACGCGCAAAGGATACATAAAACTGACCACACTACAGTACTACTCTCTTAGCTGTTCTGGAAATTTCTGGATGCTCCCAAACTTGCGTAAGCAACTTCGTTATTGTTGAAGCTCCAACATGTGCCAGCCCATGTGCCATCTGAACCATAGGTTGTACAAAAGCTATAGGCAATTTCCATTTATCCATCTGCTTATTCCGCCAACAGCCCTCATCATCCAATTCTCCATCTTCAGACCATTGCTCACGTTCTTTCACAGAAGCAGATTTCTGTATATCTAATACGTCTTGTCCAGCATTATGCCAACGTTCAGCTTGTGACTTCACTGCATACATAGAAGTAGTACTTCGCTGCATCGCAGTCTCATGTGCTACGCCGTCTGCAAGAGCATTACCTTGCCCTATCTTATCGGTCACTTTCTTATGTGCACTACATTTCACAATAGCTAGTTTCTTTGGATATGTCAATGCAGTCAAGAGGTTATGCACTAATTCTCCGTGCATTATCTGCATCCCGTGGGATGTGAGAAAGCCTCTCTCCTTCCAAAGCAAACCAAAATCATGAGCCACTCCAAAAGCATAGCGGCTGTCTGTATAAATGTTCACACTTAAGTCAGTACTAAGCTCACATGCTCGTGTCAAAGCTATGAGTTCAGCTTCTTGAGCTGACTTCTGTGGTATACGAGCTGTCTCCACTACCGTGTGTATTGTGGTGATTGCATATGCAGCTGAGGTCGTACCATCTGGCAACTTCAAACAAGACCCATCAACCCACAATTCCCCGTCTACATCTAAAAGGGGCGTTTCTTGTAAATCAATACGACCCTTTGTCTGTTCTTCGGTAAGGAATATACAATCATGTGTTTCTTGTGACTGAGGCTGAGTCACCGGATATGGCAACAAAGTGGCTGGATTTAGTGTTGCACATCTCTTCAGTGTAATGTGAGGAGCCAATAATGTCAACTCATATCCCGTTATACGGGCGCTAGTTAAATGTTGTGTCTTTGTTTGATTTAAAAGAGCATCAACCGCATGGGGTACTAACACCAACAGCTTATGTGATAAAACTATCCCTTCACTCTGACGTATTGACACAGCTGTTGCGGCAACTGAACGAAAACACCCAGGCAACGCTCGAGCGACAGGATCAAGTACTGCTGAAAAATATGCACAGGGACGCTGCTTATCGCCATGTGTCTGTACTAAAACTGACAATGCGCATCCATCTTTCTCATGTACGTAAAGTGCAAAAGGCTTCATGTAATCTGGAGTACCTAACACTGGTGCGGAACAAAGGGCTTGTCGCAGCTGCCTGAAAGCAGTCTCACATTCATCTGTCCATGGGAGGGGCATTGGAGTATCTTTAGTCAAAAGTGCTAGCAAAGGTTTGACAATGTGTGAAAACCCTAATATCCATTGCCTACAAAAAGAAGTAAGACCAAGGAATGCCCGAACATCTTTCTGAGTAGAGGGTACTGGTGTGTCTAAAATTGCTTGAATACGATCTGATGTAAGTGCACGGCCCTCCTTAGACAAAAGCTGACCTAAATAGGTTACCTTTGGTCTATAATATTGCAATTTCTTTCGTGACACTTTATGATGGTGTGAAGCAAGAAAAGAAAGCAAAGACAATGTGCACTTTTCACATTGCTCAGGTTTATCAGCCGCCAACAAAATATCATCGACATATTGTATGAGAGCCACACCTTCAGGCAAAACAAAAGAATCAAGTTGTCGTTTTAACGCTTGACTATAAATACTTGGACTCTCCGTATAGCCTTGAGGAACTATGCAAAATCTACATGATCGTTTATTCAAAGTAAAACCAAACAAATATCGGCTGTCAGGATGAATAGGGATCGAAAAGAAAGCATTCGTCAAGTCTATCACAGAGAACGTAGTTGCTGTCGGGGGAACTAAAGTGAGGAGTGTCGTGATGTCAGATACCACAGGATATTGTGGTATCACAATCTTATTGACTTCTCGTAAATCAATAATGAATCGGTAAACCCTAGTATCAGTATCCTTTTTCAGAATAGGAAGAATCGGACTGTTACAAACATTATACAGAACTTCCTCAACAACTCCAACTGCAATAAGATCATGCACAATTCGTGTGAGTGCTTCTTCACCCTCCTGTGAAATTTTGTATTGAGGCAAACGTGGCAATACAGCTCCCTCCTTGACACTAATATGTACCGGTGGAATAATCATTTGTCCCACATCAGTATCTGAAGTAGCCCACAAAGTACTAGGGAGTGAAGCTAATGCAATATCCTCTTTAACAAGACAAACTCTTTCCATCACAGGATGATTATCATTTAAAATAACACGCACCCCTTCAGGAGAGCATCGTATTGTAGCCCTGTAATACTTGAGCATATCAAGACCCACAATATTGTCTGGTGTATTTGGAGAAAGCAAAAATGGACATGGAGCAGTAAATTTATCAACATGGATTGCAAGTGGTTGTGACAATGGGCTAGGGGAAGGTGTTCCATCGAAACCTATCGATGTAATGGTTAAGCCAGACAGGGGAGCCCTTGGAATCAATTGTTTAGACAAGGCACTATGAGTAGCTGCTGTATCAACCAGAAACTGATCAGTAGAACCCAAAACATGTGCTGTAACATAGGGACCCCTCTGATCTACTGGAACTTCAACTGATTCCTTACCCCATCCTAGGTAATCCTATGCATAAGCAGAATCTTGGAAATCAGGCTGCACATGGTCAGACATCTGGTATTGGTTCCGTCTATCAAAAGTGTTAAACCCATCCTGCCCTCGTACATTAGCATCAACCCTAGCATGATCATTCATGCTTCTTCTAGGTCCTGAATATCCTGAGCGATTTCTCATTTGTCCCCGACCACGTGAACACTGCTGAACACGTAGTGCTGGACAATCGGCAGCCCAATGCCCAAATTTCTTACAATACGCACACTGATCAACAGACAAATTCGAACGAGTGTAAGAAGAACCATAAGATCCACGTCTACCTCTATCACTACCTCTAAAAGGTGGACCATAAGCTTGAGCCAACATAACCTTCGTCTTTAATTCTTTAATCTTTTTGTCCTCGCTACCTTTTGCTTCTAATTCCTGACGTTCATAATACTGAGCCATAGTCAAAAGAGAAACCGGAGTAGAGGTAGTCCATGAACTTTCACTAGCTTTTAGACGACTAGCTATTCCTGGTAACAGATTTGCGACATATTTATCGACAAACAAATGTTTGCCCGTATCATCTGACAATAACTGACCGCTAAAATCATGAAATGCTTCTTCAAAGCGTGTAAAGAAATCAGAGACCGATTCATCTGCCTTTTGCTTACAAGACGCTAAAACAGTCCAATCTATCTTTTTAGGGGGAATAATCGTCTTTAACTTAACTAATATGGCTGCAGGAAGATCTAGAATCAACTGATATGGCTTTTTCGCAGGTTCCCTATCCCCGTCCATCTGTTCTAATTCTTTCCATGACGCCCCAAAAACTGCACGATCATCAATTTTACAAACAGTTCTCCACATATCTGGCGGTAATATCAATCTGAAAAATAAATCAATGTCAGCCAAAGTCATAGTACAAGAACTAATTGCTCCCTCAACTTCCTCATAAAAGGCAGCTGGATTTTTCTGCGGGTCAGGTAATGCTGTTTTAAGTGCCATTACATCTGCCCTATTCCAAGGAGTATACACCCAATTATAAATAAAATAACCCTTAGCATCAACAGAAGTTTTATCATCACTTGTACCCAATCCTTTAGGAGGAACATACAAAGGCGCGGCCTCCCGCATTGGTTTCGCGTGAACTATCATAGTCTTATCTGTTCCGAAGATGGAAGCTTGCACCCCACCGGTCTGAGATGTCCGTGCAACTACGTCCACAGCCCTTTTCTCCTCTTGCAAACGAACTGCCGTAACACATAATTTCACCAACCGCCTGATTGCATTAGCCACCTGGGAGAAAACAAAAAGACCATCACGCATTTGCTTATGATCAGCTGCTACATCATCGGGCTCTAACTCATCAGAATATTTCCGATATAGTTCAATAACTTCTGAGCCAAATGCCTCAGTAAAATATAGCTGCTCCTTTTCCGTCCACCCTTTCATGTTGTCTAAAAGTTCAGAAGCAGAGACAACGCTACAAATTGTTTTACGAGCAATAGATCTAAGCTCAGACGCACGGTCAGCAGGCAACATAGAGCGACTGTCTCGCATCTTCTGTTGCTCCGAACTGGAGACCTTAGCTAACTCATGAGGGGCAGAAGGGACAACATACGGAGGTGGAGGGCGATCTAGTAACAATAAATCATCATGTGGTTTATTAAGGATAGGATAGAGAGGTTGCCTAACGGTGTATTGGCCAGTTACCTGTAATTTACGTTCTTTCTCTTCTAGCTCCTTTGTCATTTATTTCTTTCTTTCTCATTTCCAATGCTTTCACATATACATTCTTCCGCTACTCTTTCTCAAGCAAGGCTTGCTCACGCTTCACTCGTCCACGCACTTCTTTCTCCCTCATTCGTACACAGTCAAACATATCTTGCCTAGACTTTCGCTTACACATACATTGTTTCACATACTCAATCTTTCTCAAATCAAATGGCCCATGCATAGTCCAACGTAACTCAGGATCCGCACGAGTGTATTTTTCATCCATAATGTGCTGTACATTATAGAAGAAAGACCATGTTTAACATACATATCTCTATTTGGCGTCCACTCTGGGGGTGCCGGTTGCGATTCTTCCAGTCTCAAATTGGTACCATTACAAAAGCAACACATCCTACGAAGTGCGCTAAAAATAGGCATGCCAAAAATAGTGCAAAATATGCAATATTATAATCAAAGTAGCACATAAGGTGCCGTTCAAATCAAAATTAAATTGGAGAAAATTCTCCTCATTACCTGCCTATATAAATTGCAATTTATATATCAATTCAAAGGATACAAATTGACTAGTCACCCAAAACACGAGAGCCACAGTAAGTAGTGCTAAACTACATTACCAAACAAAGGCATCAAAACCCACAGCAAGTTTACCAATCACAGGGTGTCCAGGTTCCAACTGCCAAGTTCTAAAATGGACCAAATGGTCACTGCATGACGAATGAACAAAAAGGATCTCAGTCGAGGACCGGCGCCACCTGGATGGTCAAATCATAAAGAAGGGAAAAACGCCGTGGTTGCCAAGACTCGGGTCTCCTCAGGCATTGATCGTCCGGAGCAAGATCCCAATCCTTCGTTGCGACCAATCCGTTGGGCATCCGAGTCACTGATGAGTCCCTGTTTGGGCGCCAATTTGTTGAAGAAAGCCTCAGCAAGGCCTACTAGTGCAAGGGGTTCACCTTTCTCTGCACAAAGTCCTTAGACCATGTAGGAAGAAGTTGGCACAGGAACTGAAATAAAAGACAAACTTTATTAATCTCATGAGGTGGTACTACAGTTCAAACAGCACCCTTAGGTAATGTCTGAAGTAGCACACTGAACTGAGAGAGCATGGTCCTTTTATACCCACACAGGGGCTAAAAGGAGGTGGTACAATTATAGAAGCAAGACTTGTATACATGTAAGGTCATGTGGAAAATGCACAGTCGACAGGTAGGAGGAGCTAACAGTTTTCAAGGACTAACAGCTGCAGACCTTACTGAGCATGTGCGAAAGTGGGAGATGCTAAATATAACTTGCCACTAGGCAGATTTCAAGAGTAGTTAACAGAAAGGTAGGACAGAGCATATGATGAGCACATGGCAGCATGTGACAGAGAAAATGGCTGCCATGAATACAAAATGGATTCCGCGAAATGTTCACAATAGTTACAAATACAGATGTCTTCTGCTAATGCTTAATCTAATCGCTGCTAAACTACAACAAGTCTGCTTTGTTTACTGGAATGTTGGGGGCCGGACGACAAAAATTAAGTACTCTCCTTCAGGTGAGAGGATCACAGATGGGAACCAGTATGAGCTATTTGGCTATCTAGTTGAAGGTCGCGGTACGGTCCCCCACCTGTGTCAATGAGCGAAGTTTGGGTCGGGCCTCCACCATATCCAACTTCAACAAATCCAGGGCGGTTTCAACTTCCATCATTCTTTCACTGATTTTGCAGCAGTCAGACCTAAGAAGGTTAACCTCTGTCACAATGTCAATTTTCATCTCCAGAACCTATTGTGACTCGATTATCACCGTCAAAATCTGAGCTCCCATAGGTTTATGTGCCAGGATGGCTTCTCCTGTCTCACTTTCTCCCTCACAAGTCTCTGAAGACTGTAACCCTCCCCCCGCATACTGATCAATCTTTGTCTCTTGGGATGACTCAGTCGCTCTGTCTTTCCCCATGCTGCTATCGGTGCCACCAACTAAGGTCCTGCAAGGTGCACTCTAGGTCAAGTAGCTCCAGTCCACAGTTTAGGAGTAGTTGTACCCACTCAATCACCAGGTACTGATACTAATTGGCAGGGTCAGGACTCTGTATCACTCAGCCCCACAGCAGCCTACAATTCACAGGGTTTGTAGGCAAAGGAATGATACTTGGCTCTCACCCATGTGCAGCAACTCGATCCCACCAGCAGCCAAGAGGTCCAGTGATCTCTAAGGACCAAAAATGGTGCCCTTACTACTGAGGCCACTATCAGGAAGTGGGCTTTGAGGGCACACAAAAAGTTGTTTTACAACTGCACCATTTCAGTACATATGCCCAGCGTGAACACACAGTGCATTGGGTCCCAGCTTTGGGACATCAAAGTGTTTGGGGCTCCAGTGGCAATCTTCACAGTATCATCAGATGCACGGACAGTCAGCTATACATTCCAAACAATGTCCTTGCCTACACTGCAGCACCTCAGCAGTAGGGATCAGTGGCTGTGAGACCCACAGTTCTGAAGTTGGTAGGCCCCACAGGGCTCCTGCACTTCAAGTGAGACACCTGATGGACCGCTGGAGTCGGCAGATGGGCCACTGTAACTGGAGGCTGATCCTCTTCCAGCACTGCTGCTCTGCCAGAGACTGGACTGTAGATGACTCCAAGTCCTATGGTTGCAGGGGCCACCCATCCCTGGCACACAGCACGGTAGTGGCTTCTACATTACACCGCCGCACACCAAATGGCGCTCCTCCTCTGTCCTCTCAGTCCAATCACCATTATAGGCTGCAGCCGCACTTCATCGGAGTCACAGCCTCCATATGGAAATTGTACTCTAACAAGCAGAGAGGGTCATGCTCAAGTGCTGTTGTTTGTTGTCTGCAAAACCCCTGATGTCAGGAGCCATGGACTAACAGGTCCTGTTGGCCATATTGCCAGACCATGCCCTATAGTTTTTGTTTTATAAAAATTGGAAAAAAATGTTTGTTAGTGGACAGCAGTCAAACCCAACAGCGGACTTCCACCAACTTTCGGTGCCTTGACAAACTGCCATGATGGCAGTTCCTGTCAAGATGCACAAATCACCGCTGGTAGTTTGTCAAGGTAGAGGACGGAATGTGCTCCACCACCCTGACAGATGAAATACTGTCTACCAAACTCTAGCTCTGGCTCTGAATCCTTAGCAAGTGATATTTTGAAAGTCCAATGTTAGGAACCACCAAATTGTACTTCCTGTTAATTCTTTAGCAGAGAGTGTAAAGTAGAAACTAAGCTTATTTCCAGTACAGAGTGCACAGTTAAAAAGCGTAAGGTAGCTATCCTGCTAATAAGTAAGAAGTAAAACTGCTACTGTGGTGATCGTAGATAAATTGACAGGAGTTTCTTTTTATGGTTTATATGAAGGAAATCTACCTTTTTTGCATTCTTATCCTAGATTTGTCACCTTTTGCTGGACCCTATATTTTTGCTGGCTTTACAGTTCTGTGCACTTCTGCTAATCAGTACTAAGGTGCCTATGCTCCCCTTTTAAACAGGGTTAAATTGACATGTTCCTAATTGGCATATTTAACATAACTATAAGTCCCCAGTATATAAAACAAATGGTTCCCAGGGTCTGGGAGTTAAATGCCACTAGTGGACTACATCACCCATTGTGCCATCTATTACAGTGGCAATACAAACAAGGCTTCAGGCCTATCATTGCAGCATGATTGTAGCAGTGTAAAAAAAAAAATTGACCTGTCAAAATGAACCATTTGCCAGGTAAAATCTTCCCTTTTAATTATAAATAAGTCACTCGTATGTGGACCTTGTAGCAAATAAGGCACAGTGCATGGTATTTATACATAGGGCACATGAAATGTAATGTTAACATGTCCTTAGAGTGACTAGCCCCCAAAATATATTTTTAACTGTGGTGGGCCTAGCTGTCCTAGGTAGAAAACCAGAATAAAGATTCAAATCCTGATACTGTAGCTCTGGACTGGGAAAAGCTGGACAAACAATGCAGCAACTGTTTTTCATAGTTATTAAAAATCCAATTAAATGGTGAATTCAGATGTTATTAATTACTAAAGAAAAAACAACTTTTAGAAAGTTACCTTTTCCATGCCTGGTGTTCCTGCTGACTAATTTGTATTGGCTCTCCAGCACCTCCCAGTTAGTAATAAGTTTTAAATAGGTGTGAATAGGCATGAAATCCCCCCCACTCCCAGAGCAAAACAATAATCTGGTCTGAATGAGCAGAGCTGACTCCTCTAAATATGTAGGGTGAGAGCTGTGGGCATCTTTTTTGACACTACAGTGTCAAATCTTGCGTGAGTGTCAAAATCTATTTGACAAGTCTGCTGGGATTAAACATAGTACTTGGGGCACATTGAAAGGGAGAAGAACAGGATGACAAGACAATATTTATGGATCCACTGTCTGAATGCTGAAGGACTCTGCTGTTGTCCTACCAGACTTCTGTCTCTGGGTTTGTTGTTGGTACAGCACCAGCCCTGCTTCAACTGGATTTCAGTGTTCGATATGGGAAGACACTAGGATGATCATAAGACACGCCCCACACCCAACACCAGACCTGAGAGCTAAAGTTTACTTTGGCCGAAGACTTTTGCCATCTGGAAAGTAACCAAATCGGGTAGGTTTGACTCTAGGAACTTTTACCCCATTGGTTAAGAATCGTTCCCACCCACTAGGTAGTGTTAAAGATAAATATGGTTTCTGAACCTGCAGAAGATATCCTGCTGTATTTGACATCAAAGGAGCATTGAAGGAATGGACCTGCTCACTCCTGCAACCAGAACAAAGAAGTGGCCTCCAAGGGTCCCCTGTTCAAGCTACACTGTTACATCAAGCTACAAGAGGCATTTTCCTGGAATTACTCAAATGACCAATATTAACTGGACCTCATCTGGACCCTGCTGCTGCCCTCTACCTGACACCCTGTGATTCTCTAAGTTCCTCCTATGAGAACAAGTGTACTCATGTGGTGGAGCAGGACTTAAAGAACTGACAGCCTGATTTAGAACTTGGTGAACGGGTTAATCCATCACAACGGTGACAGATATCCCGCCGCCGATATCTAAATCCTATTGGATATAATGGGATTTAGATTTCGGTGGATCAGACATGAGTCACTGTTGTGACAGAATAACCCATCCGCCAACTTCTAAATTAGGCCCTAAGTCAGAAGGTAAACATTTTGACCAGGATTAACCTGTTTGGTATATTTGATCCCTGCTCCATCGTGGTCAGCCTCAAATTGCACCTAGGTCCAACTAGATTCCGACCACTGACAGTCAGTGGTGCGTACTGTCATTGGTACTTTGATGTTTTTGGCACTATTTCAACTTAAAACTTTATAAATTCATATCTTCGGTTCCTCTTATTGAATTTTGATCATTTAGGTTCATTTTATTTATTACATTTTGTTATATTGTTCTAATCCGTTTTGAGATATTTAATGCGTTTCATATTGACTTTATTATTGTTTAGGTGCTACATAAATACTTTACAGATTGCCCTAAGTAAAACTTTCCTCCTCTGAGCCACAGTTCCCAGGTGTTTGAGCTCAGGTAATTTAGGGACTTTCAAGGTTCCCCCTGTTAAGGGTTGTGATTATTCCTCACGGTAGGTAGCTACCAGCACTAAATAATAATCCAAATTCTCACATTCGCTGAGCCTTATTATGTATGGGCTGCTTGAAGATCTGTGAGCTATAAGGTATTTGCTCTGTTTGCATTGAAAGCTGAGCAGTGGCACATGTTGTGGACACTGCTTTGAAGTGTGTGAGCTATTATGTTTTTCCTGATATTATCCTGTTGTATTCACTCCTTCTGAGTCATCTAGTATCTTTTGGGTGATATTAAGTAGTGATGGGGTCTTTCTCTACTGATATCAACAACACATTGTGGCCCTCAAGAAGTGGTAATGTGCTACAGAGAAACACATATTGGCCGCTGTGAAGATGTCCATGGAAACTTTATTGTACAGCAAATTTGTGGACGTTTCCACAATGATTTTGAATGTCGGAAAGAGTCCACTATGGCTATTGTAAGTTGCTCAAAAGATGCGTGATGCAATCCTTGTATCTGTAAACCTTCCTAGACAGTAATGGTGCAGATTATTTAATGGTGTTTTTAAATGTTGGAAAGAATGTACTATTTTATAAAGCCAATTACGTTTTTATTTGTTCTTAGTCAACTTCCCACCACAATTGAAGTACCATTGATGCACTTATTAAAATCAGGTTGAAAGGAAGAAGTGCTTAGGAAGGTACATAAAGATACTCATCTCTTGGTATGCTTAGTTTTTAGGAATAGTATGTTTCATATCAGAACACAGTGACCTGGGTACACACAGAGATACAGCTAAGTCATTTTTATTCTGTACATGGTTAGATGCTGGACTTTCACAGTAGTTTACTAACATATCTCCTATTGCTTTTAGATATCCACTCGGCCTGCAGCGATCATTATCAGAAGTGGCAAGTGAGTGATATGATGGCTGTCTCTGTTTTCTTTCTTATTCAATTCCACTTTCCTTATTTATAGTAGTGGCCCTCATATTTTTGTTGTATGTGGTCATTGGTCTAGGTAGACAAGACCTGTGCTTTCTGACATGACTTTCATTTCAGCAAGTTCTTTTGATTGCAGAATTGTACGGAAACCTCTCCCACTTGCATCACTACTACAGTTGACCTTCATGGTCGCCCATAGCTTAAGTACATGGAGAACCCAGGCAATTCTGTAGTGATTGCATCCTTGGTCTTGAGAAAGCGATTACCACAACATTAGTAACAGACACTTGAAAGTCTTCATCGTCAGATAATCCAGCAACCTAGGAACCCTCTTGCTGACAAACATAACTGGCTACTCCAATGGTCAAATGACTCCTTCTCAGTATCTATTATATGGTGCAAGTCACTTGGTCAGGGCAGATGTACTCATAACATGTCCCCATCCTGCAACAATATCCTAATATTCTGCGGCAATGTTAGCTCCCTGACTGAACTTGTGTGCAGACAAACTTTGTAACCTAGGAAGATACAACAAAGGAGAGACTCCTGTATACTTTTTGGGAACAAGAAAATACTAGGAGAACATTCCCACAATAAAAGTTTGAAAAATGACGGGTTAGAGTTGGACCCTTTAAAAGAAAATATATAACCTCTTGTCCTTGACAGAACAAAACGTGGAAACATGGCAATTGACAGGATAAAACGATTTGGCTGAAATAATTCTTCTCGCCTTTATCCAGTACTCATACGCATGTGGTATGCTCTTCCATGTCTGAGGATACAGTGGTAGTCTTCCTATGAATGGTGACACTCAGAGGCATAGAACAGGCAAATGGCTACCAATGGAAGTAGAATATTTTCATTCATGGAACTTTACAAGCCTTGAGATCTAGTTCTATCTTTTAAGTTCAATTACTTTTATCGACCTTTACAAAAAATAAAGTACAATTTCAAACAGGCATACCCGCCTAACTTTTCCCCTCCCGTCTACCCAAACCTCATTGGGCCCCACCCTTACTTTTTGATTTGACTACCCTTCTGTGTTGCAACAATGACTTTGTGGTTCTTGTTAGCCCCGAGCCACCTTCACATAAGATACTTCTACTGATGTGGTAATGTCAATTTGCCCCTTCACTTAGCGTCTCATCTCACCATGATAGTAGATCACAGCCTGTTTTCAGACTCTAAGATCTGAAGGGAGCTGAGAGATTCTGGGTATGCTAATTTTCTGCATTCTTTGGAGTAATAATCTAATACTTGTTTCTACAGGGAAATAAATGTGTCCTCTTCCCCGTGTAGAGCATGTGTGATTGTTTTCTTTTCCCAGTATGTGCCAGAACCATTAATGGGGACGTAGGCAAGCATTTGTCCCCCCAGTTTGACAGAAGTAATTGTTTCCCACAGAGTGTGGCTGACCATGGAGTGCAGTTCCCTCTGTTGGTCTATCCCAGTAGAACATTATTAAGAGACATAGCAATTTAAACCCCTTTCATGGCTGCAATAACTGTGCAGATCTTTGTTCAGAAGTGATTAATCTGGTGGTAGTTTTAGAGGTTGTGAATTACAATGCCCACTGGGTAGTGCCCTTTCCAGCAGTATTTAACCTGGTGCTATGAACCATTTGCAGGTATTTGATCATTCAGTGTAGTATTTGTGCTGCTGTTTCTCTGTCCTTTGTATATGAAATACTAGTGTTGTGCAGAACTGTGTCCCAATGTGGGTCTAGAAAGGTATGGTCTAGCTCCCATTCCCATTTAATTTGATAGTGTTGCTTGTCCTTTGCAAAGTTTCCAGGTGTGGCGTGTCATGACCAAGTGTTGCACTTGAGTGTAGTGAAACCTTTCATTTCCTGCAGGTCAAATTCTTCTTTCAGTCTAAATGGCTTAATTTCCTTTTTGTTAAATTAATTGCCTTTTAGTTACATTTCGGCTTCTGTCACTTCCAGAAGTCCCTTCTATCTAGCCAAGTCCTGAACTGGGAGTTTCCCAAGGTAGGTGAGTACAGAGATAGACACTTGTCAGAACATGTTGTGGCCCTGCTTTCTTTACGATGTTCCAGAGTAGAATTTGTCTCCTTGCTAAAAAGGCAAGAGCAATCAAAAGGCATAGCCATCAGGGATGCTTGGGTATTTCAAGAGAAGGCAATAGAACTCATCCATATTTGTAACAATCTCCCAGTCTGAGCAGTCGGGTATGTCCAAGCCAGAGCAGATCACATATTTTGCTGCATCACAGCCATCCTGGATAGCTTGGATCAGGGATACTCCGAAGTCACCTGGAGCTGTTAGTAACCATGAGCCACCGTGTCCTGTAGGGCATGGGAGTAACAGCCTAGAAGGAAGCTGGCATTTACCAATCAAAGAGCAGGCTCATCAAGGAAAAGATGCACTTGTAAAATGTCTCTATTCGCTTGGATTCACAATCTGGTGGGGTGGTGAGAAAGGCGTTGGGATTTATCATACTGGTGGACATTTGCATCACCAAGCTCTCTGGCATGGGATGTTGTGTAAGAAAGTGCTTAAGAGGGTGTCCATGAGGGCTTCATTAAACGGTAACAGGGGTTCTGTAGGTGCTGGATGAAGTTGGACTATCTCTGTAAGAATATTAGTCTTCACATCTAAAGTAGATAGTTATAGGTCCGATACTTCTGCTGCCCTCTTCATAACAACAGAAAAGGAGGCATTTTCTTCTGTGGCAGGGCTGAGAGGCGAAATTAGGCCAGTAGCTGGAGACATATCTAGGCCACTCGCATCTTGTAAGGCCTCGTACTATTTTTCCTCATCATATTGAGGACCAAAATCACCCACTTCCTCAAAATTGTCATTTTCTTTATCATTCAGAAAAGATTGTGCAAAGTCTGGGCGCTACTGCATGGTAAGAGTAAAGTGTCAGTATTAAAAGGG
Source organism: Pleurodeles waltl (assembly GCF_031143425.1). Lineage (NCBI taxonomy): Eukaryota > Metazoa > Chordata > Amphibia > Caudata > Salamandridae > Pleurodeles > Pleurodeles waltl. The sequence goes on from NC_090446.1 coordinate 494,029,833, forward strand.
TTGTCGGTTGACAGTGTTCCAGTAGGTTCTGGACTCAGCCTCAGTTGAGTCTGGGGTAGATCCTGCTTAGAGTCATAAAGCACAATCAGTTGTAAGTTCTCCTCCGGCATCAGTGGCATTGGCATCAGTGTCAAGGCAAAAGAAACCAGAGGAGCGTGCAACCCAGAACCAAAGTCAGCAACAGAGCAAGTGCTGAACCAAAAGCACATTTGAAGGGCACAGATGGCACTGAGGACTGAGCCTCCATCGAAAGTCAGACAGAAGACCCCTACGGACCCTTGGGGCCTGAAAGCGCAGTGGTGGAACCAGTAAAGTGCTGAAAATGTGCAGCATGGCCTCCCTAAAGGTCTCTACTTACTGCGTTGCCACTGATGGGACAGGAAACTCGGGCTGGAGCAGGACTAGGCTCAGGATCACCTCCAATGGGGATTGGGAGCAAGACCGGGTGGTACACAGACACCTTTGTGCTCTCTTTTAAGTGTGAGAATGGCAGTAAGAGGCGAGCTCTGCCTGATTTTGCATGCTTCTTCTTGGACTTATCCGTAGATTTCAACCACAGCAATGATATGCCACAGGAATGACTTTGGAAGCAGGAACAGGACCTTCCTTTTTACTGCAACTGGTCATAGCATGGAGTCTTCCTATGTTTGGCGTCATACAACTTTGCCTCCTAGTCCTGTATTGTCTCCGGATGCATCTAGGAGCATTTGTTGCAGGCCCAAGAATCAAGATTCGACCCCATGCACCATAAAAATGCCTCATGGGGATCTGTCACAGTCCCTGCACAGCTTGGTCCCTGTTGTCTTAAAAGGTGACACCGTCGCTTGCACACTAGAAATGTTTTTTTGCGAAGTTTCAACAAAAAGGTCTTTAAAAAGACTAAGGAGTACCTTTCAGGGACACCTGATACCCCCATCTGCTGAGGTTGTTTATGTTGAGGCATCTGCCATAGGGCAATTGCCCCAACCACAAGAGAGGCAGTGATAATTGTGCTGCCTAAAGCAGGATGAGATCTTCTTGAGACTTGCTCCCATAGACTGCTCTTGCTCTTTAATCTTGATTGCAAAATATTTGGGAAGATCCTCACCAACTGATTGCTCAAAGTTCTGCATCATCTAGTACACCAGAATCAAAGTGGATTTCTGCTGGGCCGCAGCACTGTCCCAAATGTCCCTCGTTTTTCCATGTTTTAAGTTGCGTGGACGTGGACTCTGACTATCCAGAAGCTGACTCCCTAGACATGGAGGAGGCCTTTGACTCGCTTAGATGGAGTTTCCTCTGGGCGACACTGAAACACATGGGATTTGGGCCTGGGATAACCAAATGGGTACAACTGTAATATATGGCTCCTACGACCAGTGTCCAGATTGGGAAAGTTGTTTTCTGAGGTATGGCCTGTGCAGAGAAGAGACGAGACAGGGTCACCCTGTCTCCGCCTCTGTTCTGCTTGGCGATGGAACCCCTGGTGCAATACATCTGTGATAAAGGTGCGCACAATGGGATCTATACATAAAGCCACATCCACTCCATCTCACTATAAACAGATGACACTTTATTATTTATGCACAGTTATCATACAGGTCTCCCGGTGCTGATGGGAGAACCTGACCACTCTGGCACATATTCGGGCATAACTGTGAATATCAACAAGTTTTCTCTCTTCCTGCTGACTGACAGAGGTGCACGACGTCGGCCTTCTGCGGCGATTCATGGGTTGCCAGTGGAACACACACATTTAATACGTGACAGTCAGGGTATACAAAAATCAACAAGATGTGATTCAAGTTAACCTGGGGAGGGTGGTGAATGCATCGAAAGCCTCCATACCCTTCTGGTGCAAACTCCAGTTGCCAATCATGGGCCGAGTGGCCTTGGCCAAAATGGTACTACTACTGTGAGTTCTTTATGTTTTCGGAAATATCCTGCTTCAACTAAACCAGCATTTCTTTTTCAAGAGTGGACAAAATTGATATGGGATGCAGGTAGGAGGCAGGTAGCCCCTGATGCCCTATATCCATGTCCCAGACTTCAAGTCCTTTAATTAACTGCCCAGCTCCAGAGTATAGCTGGATGGCTCAGTCCAGATGTCTCTTCTGAGCTTGTGTATTTTAAAAGAAGGCTGTCTTCTGTGACTAGTGGGGAATATCTCTTCGACAAACGATGCGATGTCCAGCCGGCTTCATTGCTGCTGTAAACAGCGAGATGCAACTGGCACAGGTACCTGCATGGTAAACAGGGAGGAGCACCCTGTATGCTTTACAGACCACCCTGTGGACACACACTTGTTTTGCACAGCTTGTAAGACAAGTGTACAAGACAATGTGAACCCATGCAGGGATCACCACAGTGGATGACCTGTACTACACTGGAGTCCACTTGCACTTCAACGCGTTACTCCAAACCTATCCCCTTCCCAAAGGGCAGTTTCTGACTTATGCTGCTCTGACAGGTACTGTTAGAAATGGGGTCTTTGGTTGACAGTCAGGTTACCCCCTGTTCAAGCAAAGACCCTCACTCTAGTCAGGGTAAAAGAGAATCACCCTCAGCTAACCCCTGCTTACCCCTTTGGTAGCTTGGCAGAACAGTAGGCTTAACTTCAGAGTGCTAGGTGTAAAGTATTTGTACCAACACACAGAGTAACTTAATGAAAACACTACAAAATGACACAACACCAGTTTAGAACAATAGGAAATATTTATCTAAACAAAACAAGACCAAAACGACAAAAATCCACCATACACAAGTCAAGTTATCAATTAAAAATCAAAAAGAGTCTTTGAGTAGTTTTAAAAACACACTAGCGCTGCTAGAGTGAAAATGTACCTGGTGTGCGTCAAAAATAACCCTGCACCGGCGGGTGTGCGTCAAAAAAAACTCCGCACGGCGGTACTTTAGTCAAAAATCCAGCCGCACGATGATTTGAAAATCCCGCTGCGCAGGTTGCGATCTCCCAGCCTCCGTCAGCGATGCTGCGCGTCGTTTCTCCTGCTCCGTGCGTCGTTTTTTCGGTCGCGTTTCCTGCGAGCATCGTTTCTCAGCTGCGGAGCCAGCGGCGCGTCGTTTTTTCAGCCGCAGCTCGGATTTGCGTCAATCTTTTCCCCGCACAGCGCTCTGTGTGTGGATTTTCTTGTCTTTAGGCTGCCAGCTTCTCCTTTCAGGGTCCCAGGAACTGGATGGGCACCACAGGGCAGAGTAGGAGTCTCTCCAGAGACTCCAGGTGCTGGCAGAGAGAAGTCTTTGCTGTCCCTGAGACTTCAAACAACAGGAGGCAAGCTCTAGATCAAGCCCTTGGAGATTTCTTCTCAAGATGGAAGGCACACAAAGTCCAGTCTTTGCCCTCTTACTCTGGCAGAAGCAGCAACTGCAGGATAGCTCCACAAAGCACAGTCACAGGCAGGGCAGCTCTTCTTCCTCAGCTATTCAGCTCTTCTCCAGGCAGAGGTTTCTCTTGGTTCCAGAAGTGTTTCTAAAGTCTGTAGATTTGGGTGCCCTTCTTATACCCATTTTAGTCTTTGAAGTCACCTTTCTTCAAAGGGGACTCACACCTACTTGTGAAATCCTGCCTTGCCCAGGCAAGGCCTCAGACACACACCAGGGGGTTGGAGCCGGCATTGTTAGAGGCAGGCACAGTCCTTTCAGATGAGAGTGACCACTCCACCCCTCCCTCCTAGCAGAGATGGCTAATCAGGAAATGCAGGTTACACCCCAGCTCCCTTTGTGTCACTGTCTGGTGTGAGGTGAAAAACAACCAACTGTCAAACTGACCCAGACAGGGGATCCACAAACAAGGCAGAGTCACAGAATGGTTTAAGCAAGAAAATGCTCACTTTCTAAAAGTGGCATTTTCAAACGCACAATCTTAAAATCAACTTTACTAAAAGATGTATTTTTAAATTGTGAGTTCAGGGACCCCAAACTCCACATGTCCATCTACTCCCTAGGGGAATCTACACTTTAATCATATTTAAAGGTAGCCCCCATATTATCCTATGAGAGAGACAGGCTTTGCAACAGTGAAAAACAAAATTGGCAGTATTTCACTGTCAGGACATATAAACCACATTACTATATGTCCTACCTTATCCATACACTGCACCCTGCCCTTGGGGCTACCTAGGGCCTATCTTAGGGGTGCCTTACATATAAGAAAAGGGAAGGTTTAGGCCTGGCAAGTGGGTACACTTGCCAAGTCGAATTTACAGTGTAAAAATACACACACAGACACTGCAGTGGCAGGTCTGAGACATGATTACAGAGCTACTTATGTGGGTGGCACAACCAGTGCTGCAGGCCCACTAGTAGCATTTGATTTACAGGCCCTGGCACCTCTAGTGCACCTTACTAGGGACTTACTAGTAAATCAAATAGGCCAATCATGGATAAACCAATTACATACAATTTACACGGAGAGCATATGCACTTTAGCACTGGTTAGCAGTGGGAAAGTGCTCAGAGTTCAAAAGCCAACAGCAACAGGTCAGAAAAAAATAGGAGGCAAAAAGACTGGGGATGACCCTGCATAAACAAACGATGCGATGTCCAGCCGGCTTCATTGCTGCTGTAAACAGCGAGATGCAACTGGCACAGGTACCTGCATGGTAAACAGGGAGGAGCACCCTGTATGCTTTACAGACCACCCTGTGGACACACACTTGTTTTGCGCAGCTTGTATGACAAGTGTACAAGACAATGTGAACCCATGCAGGGATCACCACAGTGGATGACCTGTACTACACTGGAGTCCACTTGCAATTCAACGCGTTACTCCAAACCTATCCCCATCCCAAAGGGCAGTTTCTGACTTATGCTGCTCTGACAGGTACCATAGCATCTTTGTGGGATGGTGGCAGAAAAGAGCAGAAGACAGATTAACTCACATGCACACTGTGGACAGGGTAATGGAAGACACTTTTGCACATAGATCCATTAGAGAGACCAAAATGAAACCACTGCGCACTTTGGATTTAAGAGGGAGACGGAGCTCAGGGAACAGCTGAAAGCTGCAAAATGATCACAGGCAACTCAATGTGTATGCCATGTCTCCATAAAGGCATAACTTATTCAGTTCAGTTTTCTACATGGAACGTATCTAACTCCTGCATGACTGCAAGCTCTATATCCCAAAACACAACTGATATGTCAAAGATGTGGCCAGGAGGGAGCAGATTGTGGTCATATGGTTTGGTCCTGGGAGCTTTTCAGGTTGGGGAGAGATTGAGAGCCAACTATATGATTTTTAGGAAAGATTTGAGGACACCAAAACTTTGCCTCCAGTGCCTTATGCCTAGAACAAAAGAGAACAAGTACACTATCAGGTTCATAGGGTTTTCTCTGGCCTTCGCCAAATGCCAAATAGCAATGAACCAGAGATCTCCTTCTGCCCAGGCTGGGGGTGGGGCAGGTAGACCTATACAGGCTTGTAATAGTGGAACTGGAGGCATACTCTTGTTCAAGCAGCAGCAAACCCAAACTTGCCTCTGAGCCACCTGGGACTGAGCACCCTTTCTTTTGGCCATCAGCCCCAAACCACCTTAGAGTGATCAGTGAGGACATTTTAGACTGTCACTGTATTATGTCACCTGTGACTATGGCTCCTGGATGGCATGTTAAATGCACATAATTCTATTTTTATTTCAAGAGGTTAATGTCTTGTGGGAGGGGGTGGGCGGTGTTACTAGAGGGAGTGTTTTTATTCTGATACTGAGGTTATTGTTTACTACCTCTGCTTTGGTATATCTATTGCTGGATGGCCTGTAAATCCTGGGAAGGGATGTAATTCATGCCGACTGGAATTGTCCTATATGTAAGATTTGCTATATGGTTCTGATGGTCTCCGTTTAACATTTTAACGAGTAGCTACAGGTCTGCGTCTGAAGGGAACCAAAATCAGCTCCATTGCATGGCACATATATGCAGCTCTGCATGTCACTTTTGAAGTGGAACAACATTGGGGTGGAGCTTCATGACATCACCTACCAGTGTGCAGGAGTACCACTTTGAAGTTTCTGGACCGAATCTGACCCTTAGGGAGTATTCATAAGGTGAGGAATCTGTGGTTAGAAGTATCCATCAGAGAGTGTCATTTGGGGTTCTTTAAATCTCTTTGAGGGCAGACTACAGGTGCCCATGAACCGGCTTTTGGTGTCTAAAGGTTAGCTCAGGACCATGGATAGTCAGCAAGGGGTGTCAGATTGCCAGTGGGGGGACACTGAGTTTTGAGTTCTCAGGTGTCTGAGGGCCTGCTAGAGATGTCTGTGGGCCACTTTGAGGATTTCAAAGGGTCAGCTAGGGAGTGTACGAACCTGCTGGCAAAACTTGGGTAGGCAGAGGGTCTCTAGTTGCATGATGGTGTTCTATAAAGGCATGCTATAGGTTTCTCTGGGCACATTAAGGGCAGGTTTGTGGTGTTTATGTATCTGAGGGCAATGTAAGGGTCTAATGATTTCCTAAGAGTGTCTGAGGGCCAACTTGAGGTGTTTAATGACACGCTGGGAGTATGTAAATGCAATACAAGCATCTCAATGGTCCATCCACGAAGTTCTAGCACCTACTAGGTATCCCTTAAGGTAGATCAACAGTTTCTCACTGTTGCCTAAAGACCAGAGAGGAATACCTTTAGGCAGGCTGAATGTCTCTAATATTGTCTAAGGAAGATCCAGGGGTAGCGGAAGGAGGGTGGGGGTCTGACTAGAGGCATGTGTCAATCAAAAAGGAAAATAAAGGTTGAGGGTCTTAGAGGACCTACTGGTAGAGCCTGAGGATATGATTAGAGTCTCTGATGGACATTTGCTGGTGTCTAATACCTGGTTGGACATGTCTGAATGTGGAATGAGGGCTGACTGGCACAGGATTAACTGGGAGTGTATATTGATCAGTTGAATTGTCATAATGCCGGCTTCTGATCTCGGAAGACTTTCTGGCAGTGACTGAAGATATGCTGAAAGATTCTTAGGGGCATCTTATGTTGTACAATAAGTAGCTGAGTTGTTTGAATGTGGTTTGAGTGCTTGTTGAGGTTTGAATGTCCACATGGGTGTGTTTGAAGATTGGGTAGCCCTTAAGGCCTCCGAGAGTACACTGAATATCTCTAAGAGCTAATCTTGTATATCGAATGGTGGGCAGAGGTTTTTGAGAGCTGCTTAGGAGTGTCTGAAGGCAGGCGAAGGGTGTGTAGGGCAGGATTGTGAAATCTCCAAAGGCTTTATCGGAACATCAAGAGTATATAACAAGGGTCTCTCTGAACCCAAGTGCCATGGGAGGTTGACAAACCAGTTGGGGTTGTCTCACAGACAGTGAAGGACATCTGATGACAAGACAACAGTCTCTAGGCACTGTATAAATTGACTGAAAGCCATGGAGTGGGGCTTCAATCTTTCTGAGGGAAGACTAATGATATTTGGGAACCAGCTTGGATTGTCTGAAGCAGGGCTGTTACAAAGGGGAGGCTAGATTATTTTTCCCCAAACTTAGTGCTCTGATGGCCCTAAATCTAGGATAAATTCCAGATAGAAAAGGGCTTCATAAAGGCTGTTTTTAACATGCTCCCCCACTCTTTCCCCAGGCCTTGGTATGTGGTGACAAAGACTGTGTCTAAAAGAATCATTATAAAAATGAATCTCTGAGCTGGGCTCTGCTAAAGCCCAATGCCTTTGGATTTCCACATCATACAATACACTACCATGTGGAAACCCTGCTGCCTAAAAGCCCACAGCTACTCCTCTTGGTATATTTGTGATTTCCATCATGCACACAATTCCTCAAGTTTATTTGAAATGTGTAATTTATTTTTTTAGCAGAGGAGTACTTCAGAGAGGTCATACAGAGCGCATCTGCAAATTAACAGTGTTTTTCAATACAGATTGCTTGTGTGCAATTTTGAATGTCTCCAATACATTTCTTAACTTATGAGTTTCATATTCTGATTGCATGTCTTCTCTTTTTTCTTTTTTAGTGCTGCCATTAATATAGCTTGGGTACACTCCAAATCTCTAAATTTAGATAAGAAACTCCCCTTTCTTTAAGTTAACTCTCCTTTCTTTAAATTAATTACAATTCTACTTTAGCTTTCTCCAACATAAAGGGGCATATTTATACTCTGTTTGCGCCAAAACTAACTCCATATTTATACTTTGGCGTTAGACGCGTCTTGCGCCAAAGTCCATGGAGTTAGCGTCATTTTTTAGCGTGGACACCTACTTTGCGTTAATTATATGCAAGGTAGGCGTTCCCGTCTAAAACATTGACTCCGCGGCATGTGTGCCGTATTTACACTCCCGGGCAAAATTCATGCCCAGGAGTGGGCGGGTCAAAAAAAATGACGTACGGCCTCTTTTGCGCCGTTTTTTAGCGCCTGTAAAAGGCAGGCGTTAAGGGACCTGTGGGCTCGGAGGGAGCCCAGAGGTGCCCTCCCATGCCCCCAGGGACACCCCCTGTCACCCTTGCCCACCCCAGGAGGACACCCAAGGCTGGAGGGACCCATCCCAGGGACATTAAGGTAAGTTCAGGTGGTTTTTTTTTTTTAATTTGGTGGCATAGGGGGGCCTGATTTGTGCCTCCCTACATGCCACTATGCCCAATGACCATGCCCAGGGGACAGAAGTCCCCTGGGCATGGCCATTGGGCAAGGGGGCATGACTCCTGTCTTTGCTAAGACAGGAGTCATTTCTATGGGGGTTGGGAGTCGAAAAAAATGGCGCAAATCGGGTTGAGGTGAAAAATTTGCCTCAGCCTGACTTGCCCCATTTTTTCACGCCCAAGCTCCATATCCCCCTATGCCGGCGCTGCCTGGTGTACGTCGTTTTTTTCAACGCACACCAGGCAGCGCCGGCGGCTAACGCCGGCTAACGTCATTGATTAAATACGGCGCCCGCATGGCGCTTCAGAATGGCGTTAGCCGGCGCTAATTTTTTTGACGCAAAACTGCGTATAAATATGGCCCAAAATATCTTCAGCTCCAATGTGAGCTAGTGGAGTAAAGTGTTATTCTCACAGTCTCCTTCTACATGTTCGTACATTAGAACATGTTTATAAAAGTTGTACCTGTGTGTTGCAATTTGACATTCTTTGATGTGTGTTTAGCATCTGTCGGTTTATTTAAAAAACACACACACAAATTAACTCGGGCACGCTCCTACATACTTCACATGTGACACCTCCACCCAGCACAGACTTATCTTCATTCAAAAGCCCTTCTAATGCTATCATTTTTAAAGCCACACTTAAAATGTTAAAAGTGAAATGAAAAGTACGGTAACACACTTGTGGTTGACTACAAATAGCACCTGACAGGGTACTTCATTTTGTTTTGCAGTATCTTGACACCTCGATTTACATCTGTTTATTTTATGGGTGCTGTGCTTTGTTAAGCTGCTTGAATCCTATCTGTCAGCTGCCATGAATACATGTATGTACTTTTGCAGCAGGTACAGCAGTGTTGTGGGAGTATGAGAGCCAGATTCAGGATTTTCCATTACATTCACCCTGGATCTATGTTGCTGTATTTCTGCAGATATCAATCTAGGAACGATTGTATTATTTGTTGCAAATATAGAAATGCTGAAAAATGTCACAGTGTTTGAATGTTTATGCGTTCAATCGTGATAATCAAATTAAACAATTACAAAAGCGGAATGTAGTACCTTAATGGGTAGTTATTAGTTGGGTAACAATAAGTGATGCAAGCGAATACTATTTGAATTGCTGATGGTTTAAGATGCCAGATACAGGTTGTATCTACAGGTCTTCGCAAAATTACTGCCGTACTGCATCCACTAAATGGTACAAAATGAGAAGGAAAAATCTAAAGGAAATATGGTTTTCTTGAGTGGATGGGGAGTGGTCAAGCAATGAAACAATATTCCTGGCAAAGTAAACTGACATATATATATATATATATGTATACATATATATATATATATATATATATATATATATATATATATACAAACACTTGAGAACGGCTATTCCCTTGCCGCTCCTGACCGCCAATGGTGCCTGGATACGACGCGCGCGACATAAACACAACACCTTATTCCTCAATAAGGCAACCGGCACTCCATGAATGTGCAAAATAAGGTTTAATACGTCCAAACAGGAACGCGTTTCGGCGTCTCCGCCTTTCTCAACCTGTGGGGGCCGCCATCTTTGCCCCATTTATATACAAGTGATTTTCTTAAAGCAACATTGTAACAAAAAATAAAATAGTAGTAATAATACGACATGAAATGCTTATAGTGTCCATCATTACACCTTTTAAACAAACGTATATATACACAACTTATGAATGGAATTTCCTGTATCACAGTTTTTGTCTACATAAACCCAATCCTTGTGTGAAAAGTGTATAATAAATATAAAAAATGTAAAAAATTTATACTTGTCATATTTGTCATCAACTATACAAATTGCAAAAATGTATTAAATAAAATAAACTACAGAAGACAAAACTGAACTACATTACCATGGGCAAGTCTTAAGACCTATTAGAAACTCATAGGAATACTGCAACAACAATACACTGCTGTGACCATGCATTCCAACCTATTCTATGTTATGATTATTTTGATTTTTGATTTTTATTCGTGGGGAGGTGAGGTGCATCTCCAGAGGAAAGACCATACTGACAGGGAGAAAAAATATGACCTAGTGAAAGTAAGTACACAGTGGTGTCAACCCACATGTGTTAACACAGATGAATATATAATTCTTCACTGCAATTTAACCCTGCTGGTTCTCTAGAGTCTAGTGTCAAAATGTATCTCGATTCTAACTTTCTCAGGTTTTTCCTCCCTATCGCCTCCACGGACATCTTTTCTTATGCCGTCAATTACACTGTATTTGATACTTTCCATTCGTCCTGCATGAAACTCGTGTACATGTCTGGCAACAGGGTACGAATCATCTTTGTTGGCTATAGCCCTGAAATGTTGGAGTATTCTTTTATGTACTTGGAGTTTAGTGCTACCAACGTATATCTTAGGACAGCTGCATTTTAGAATGTAGATTACATATTCACTCCTGCAGTCATATCTGCCTTTTATAGTGTGAATAGTTCTGTCTCCTTGCTTGATGCTCTTAATATTTTCACCATTTTTACATGCTTTACATTTGGCGCATTTAAAGAATCCATCCTGCGATTTAAGTCAACTACTTTGTGAAGTCTTCCCTTGTCGCACATCACTTTTCACAAGGATGTCTCTCATTGACGTCCCTTTTCTATATGTAATTGTGGGCCTATTTTTCAAGTTTATGCCTATCACTGGATCACTTTTTAACATGTGCCAATGTTTCTGTAGGATCTTTCTTATGGATTCATGTGCCATATTGAAAGTAGTTATGTATCTGACGTTTGCAGTGTCTTTATGGGTATCACTTATCTTATTTGCACCATTACTCGTATGTTCTGAAGAAAACAACAGCTGATCTCTAGAGCGGTATTTAACTCTTGCTGCACTGTGTTGTAATGTCTCACTGGAGTATCCTCTCTGTTTTAATCTATCCATCATGCTGTCTTGTACCTTAAGATAATAATTTTCTTGGCTACAAATCCTCTTGGCTCTCAAAAATTCTCCAAAAGGAATGTTATTCTTCAAAGGTTGTGGATGATAACTTTTAGCATGTAAGATACTGTTCCCTGCTGTAACTTTTCTGAACAGTGTTGTCTCAATTTTGTTGTTTTCAAGGAACACTCTAATATCTAAAAATTCAATCTCATGCTTGTCAATTTTACCGGTAAATCTCAGATTGAAATTGTTGATGTTTATATCTTTCATAAAACTGCTAGCAGTATCACGATCACCTTTCCAAATTATGAAAATATCATCGATGTATCTGAGCCAAAGGATGATATTGTCATTCCATTTGTCTAACGGGAAGTTGTTAAGTACCTGTTCTTCCCACCAACCCATAAATAAGTTAGCATAACTTGGAGCAAAGCATGTTCCCATCGCTGTACCGCATACTTGCTCAAATATCTCATTGTTGAAGAAAAACATGTTATGTTGTAAACACCATCGTATCATCTGGCTCAGCATTTTACTATGGTGGTAAAAACTAATAGATCTCATTTTCAGAAAGTATTCTACCGCCTGGATTCCCAACTCATGTGGAATACTTGTATACAATGCTGTCACATCAAGCGTCATCAGCAAAAATTCATTTTCCCAGCCAACATCAAAGATCCTCCTCAGAAAATCCCCACTGTCCTGCAAATATGAAGATAGATTTCTGACTAATGGCTGTAAAAATGTGTCTATGTATTGTGATACTGTTTCGAACAAACTCCCTTTGATGGACACTATAGGTCTCCCAGGGGGTTTGTGTACATCTTTATGGATCTTTGGTATCAAATAAAATACCGGTAATTTAGGAAAATCTACTTTCAAAAAATTGTACTCTTGTTGACTAATGAGACCTCTATCACGCCATTGTATCAGTTCCAAATCAAATTGTCTTTTAATGTTCTCGACATGCTCTAGGTCAATTCTTTTGTAGCATTTATTGTCATTTAGTTGTTTATACGCTTCCTCCATGTATTGTTTTGTTGACCAAATCACTACATTCCCTCCTTTATCAGAGCCTCTTACTACGATATCGGGATTGTTGGACAGTTTCTCCAATGTTTTATAATATCCACCCTTTTTGCTTTTGAATGCACTAAACGATCGGGTTCTCAAGATTTTTAATTCTTTAATCAAAGTTTCTGAAAACTGATCAATCATGTCTCCACTGGGGGATGGAACAATCTTTGACTTGGGTTTAAGACCGGGTGCTCCATCTTTATTTAGACAAACTCCTTCTGACTCCAGTCTGCCAATCACCTGTTCTTCATTAATCTCTCTCATTGCACTGTCCTCCAGTTCCCAAAGTTCTCTCATTAATGAAACATCCTCAATTGTTAAATTGTGACTGACTAGTCTCTCTGTATTACAGCTAGTTTCTTCTGTGCACTCCCCTTGTGTTATTGCCTTGTTACTTCTTGCTTGATGGATTTTTAGCAGTTTCAATTTTCGTATAAATAAAAACAAATCTATCCGACTTTGCACATAATCAAAATCACTGGGTTGGCAGTACGAGAGGCCTAACGATAAATTGGCTTTGTCCTCCTGGTCTAATTGGATGTCTGACAAATTGACCACAGTTTTGTCATCTGTTAGTACCGTTTGTTGCTGCGAGTCATCTTGCTTCTCTCGTCGCTGTGGATTTCTTTTGCCCCCTCGTCTTTTCTGCCTCTGCCTCTTCCTCTTGTTCGGGTTCCTCCTCTCCAAGGTCTGTGATTTGTTCTCCGATCATTCCTTAAAAAATCTAACTCTTCTTGTAATGTGGTGTGTGGCTTTGTTCTAGATGCTTCTTCGAAATCTGTATCAGAACTCTCACTCATACCTACATTAGATGTCCTTCTCACAGTATTTTGGATTTGGCCTACTGATTCCTTCACTTTCAATTGTCTCCAATAATCAAATTTCCTTGCAAATGTGTAAATTTGTCCCGTCTCATAATCAAATGCATCTCTATTGAATTTGCGTGATTTCTTGGAAATGATTTCTTCCTCAATCTTGGTCAATCGTTCTTCCATAGTATTACTCAAGGATTCAACTAACTTTTTGTCAGAGAACACTTCAATTTGTTTAGTAACAATATCAATTTGCTCAATAACTTTCTCTCTCTCTATTTGTGCGTACTTGATCAATATTCGCATCATTCCTGCAGAGCTTGCAGCATTGTGAGCTGCCCATTCTTTTAGAAGATCGGGATTAGGATCATCATAGGTGGGCATGATAAAAATCCTTAGCCCCCTGGGTACTCTGTCCACTTCCAAGTACTTATTGAGCGATTCACATTCCCACCATTTATTAAGTTCTTTCTTTTTCAACCTTTCTAATTCTTTAAATGCACCATAGAGGTCTGTGCTTCCTGCTGGAGAATCCCCCCTAGTTGTTTGCTCTTTCTCGTTGCTGGCACATTTAGCCAAGGCTAATTCTGCTCTTAATTTTCTATTTTCATAGACATTCGTAGTTTTGTTAGCCATTTTTTTGTGTGTATAAACGTGGTTTGTGATTACGCTATAAATGTCTTATCCAAACACTGCCACTCAATCCTCCAACCTAGCCCCCTGACTTGTTGTCAATGCTTCATTCAAATTGCGGCCCAGTTAGAAGATCAATGTATTATTTCATGTTCATTAACCTTTGTTATGCGTTTTACTGCAACCTTGGACCAATTGCACCAAATACTCTGCTTGGTACTGATTTATTGTGATTGTTAGATTAGCGTGTTCGTCTGAAAAACAGCATCCAGTGGTATTACGCTGCCTCACATCTACACCATTTCCATTGTGTGCAGCTTTATAGATCTTCCTGTGTCTAATTGTAAACACAGGGAAGGTCCGTACTCCGATTTTCCCACTAATCAAAAGTTAGTTATACTTTGATGTTGATCTTGAGACTGTCCGTTGTTTATATTGAAAATAGTCGCATTACGTTAAGTTCGTGATAACTAAAATGTTTGCATTTCCAAAAGTATTATGCGGCTTCTGCTGGTTGCCTTATTGAGGAATAAGGTGTTGTTTTTATATATATATATATATATATATATATATATATATATATATATATATATTCTTGTCACCTCCTGCTCCGTAAACACAGACCCTGCAGGGCGGCCTGGACTGCTGAGGCAAAGCATCCCACAGTAGCATAATACGAAAACAAAATGCCCAGGTACCAGTCCATGTTGAAATCCAAGCGTTTATTACCACATCAGGGCAGCACGTTGAAAAATCCTTACGCGTTTCAGCACGGCATGCCTTGTTCACAGGAAAGTAAAAGCAGGTGTGGTTTACGCCAGTGCTTTTAAATTACCAGTCATGTGACTGTATAACCCAAACTACAATCCCATTACAATCGAGCATTTTGTGTTCTTATTATATATATATATAATCCGATCTCTCGCATTAACGATATTAACGATAGACTCCGATAATTGTTGCCTTACTGGATTTTTTTTTTTTTTTTTATATTAATGCTTTTCACGGTTTGTCAGACAGCCAAAACTGTAGAAGAGACTTCTTGGCCGTTTAAGATAAATTAATGTGAATGTCCTTTACCATGCCTGGAATTGGAAAGAAGCTAAAGAAAAATCTGTGTGTGTCTACTGAAACAGAGCTATCAGGAGGCATGGATTTTTGACACAACTGCAGCAAACATAGTAGAAAGACAGTTAAAGAGAAGGAAAAGCTTGTTTGATTGGCAAAGATGTGTTCAATCACATTTTGGAGGCTGGTATGTTTGTTCAAATGAATTATTATTTTTCTGAAACACATTTGAAAGACCTCTATTTCTTTGCAGAGAAAACATTTTAATCCCATGTGTGATATATTCCTGGATATACTCTCATCATTAAATGCATTCAGGGAACTCAAGCAACAATTTTAAAGCGTATTTTACCCAATTAGGCTAATGTAATTAAAATGCACAATCCTCTATATATCAGCCAGTGAATTCAGGGGGTGGAAGTTGTATCTCCTGAGGCCCTCAACATGAGGATTTACCTGGGAGATAAGAAGATATAATGCCCTTTTTGTTCCATGGAAAGCAGACATTACATTACATAAACATGAACAGAGCTGTGGCAGGGTGCTTTCACAGCAGAGGGATGGCAATAATAAAAAGCACAATGTAAACAATGTGACTTCCATTTTTAGGTATGAGTCTGCGAGAGCATGCGCTAGCGCATCCATCTCACTTGCAAGACTCTGTCAACTAAATGGGGCTTGGTGCCCGCCCATTGTCTATCATTTGTTTCTTTGCCTGCCACTCTTCTTTACAGCCACATAATTGATCACTGCAGACCAAGTATCATTTCCATTCCTGTGTGTGTATCAGGGAGTTAGCACTGATTGATTACATTTAATCGGTGCTCGTCCACTGCTCTCAACGTGATCAAGGTACTTCTTTTTAACTTTTAGGGCCTGGAAACAGTAGTATGTGTTTGACCGGCAAAAACGTGCCCAGCAGGACAAACAAAATTATAAAGTTTTATTTTCTATAGTTAACACTTTTCTTTTGTTTTGCCAAGTCTTCTTTTCTCACTTTGCACTTATTTTTTTATTGTTTTTGTTTGTGGGTGCTGTTCTCTAATGACGATGTTTATTTTGTTCTAAATATTGCAACAAGACATTATTTCTTATGTGTAATTTCCGAAATTCACTTTAACACAAAATGGTGTAGCACACCCTAATCCACCCCTCTCCAATCCAATCTGCCCCACTCCAATTCACGCCAATCCACCCCACCCAATCCAATCCACCCTACTCAATTGGCCCCATTCCAATTCCAAACAATCTGCCCCTCTCCAATCCTGAAAGATCTGCCCCACGCCAATCCAAAACAATCTGTCCCACTCCGATAATAAACAATCTGCCCCACTGTAAAAAATCTGCCCGACTCCAATCTGCCCCACACCAATCCAAAAAATGTGCCCCACTCCATTCTCAAACAATCAGCTTCACTCCAGTCTGCCCCACTCCAATCCAAAACAATCTGTCCCACTCAAATCTGCCCCACTCCATTCAGCCACACGTCAATCCAAAACACTCTGCCCCACTCCAATCTAAAACAATGTGCCCCACCTCAATCTGCCCCACTCCAATCTAAAGAAAACTGCCCCACTCCAATCCAAAACAATCTGCCCCACTACAGACCAAAACAATCTGGCCCACTCAATCCAAAACAATTTGCCCCATTCCAGTCTGCCTCATTCCAATCCAAAACAATCTGCCCCACTCCAATCCAAGACAACATGTCCCACTGACACCCTCTCCAGTCCAATCCACCCACTCTACTCCAATTAATCCCACTCTAATGCAATTCACCTTAAACCAACCCACTCCAGTCCCATCCACCTTAACCCACTGTACTCCAATCCAATCCACCCCACTCTAAACCACCTTAATCCACCTCACTCGTCTAATCCAATCCACCCACTCCAATCCAATTCACCCCACACCAATCCAATCCAATCCAATCCACCCCATGCAAACCCAGTCCACTCCACACCAATCTAATTCAACCCATTCCAATCCACCCCACTCCACTCCAGTCCATTACACCACAATCCACCCAACATAAATCTAGTCCACTCAAATCCAATCAACTCCACCCCACTCCAAAAGCCAATCCCACTTCAATCCATCTCACTCTTATCCACCTCACTTAAATTCACCCTACCCACCTCATTCCACCCCAATCCAATCCACCCCATCCCAGTCCAATCTACCCCAATTCAATCCACCCCACTCAATCCAATCCACCTAACTCCGATTCAATCCACCCCACTGCAGTCCAATCCACTCAATTCCAACATACTACAACCACACCAATCCACCCCACTCCATTCTACCCCACTTCAGTCCACCTACCTCTTCTAATTCACCCCACACAATCCAATTCACCCACTCCAATCCAATCCACCCCACCTTAATGCAATCCACCCACTTCTATCCACTCAACTCCAATTCACCCACCCATCTCAATCCACCCCTCAAATTCAATCCACCCCACCCCAATCCTCCCCACCCCATTTCAATCCACCCCACCTCATGCAGTCCACTCCTCTCCAATCCACCACTCCACTCCATTCAAGACCACCCACTCCAGTCTAATCTACTCCAGTCTACCTCACTCTACCCCAGTCAAATCCAATCCAGCCCAACCCAGTTCAGTCTACCCCTCCCCAATCTAATCCATCCACCCCATCCCACTCCAATCAAATCCAATCCACTTTACTCTAATCCACCCCTCTCTAGTCTAATACACCCAACTCCAATCCAATCCACCCCACTCCAGTCCAATCTAATCCACCCCACTCCACTCCAATTCACCCCACTCCAAACCACCCCTTTCCAATCCAATGCACCCTACCCCACTCCATCACTCCAATTCAGTCCACTTACTCCAATACAATCTATGTTACCCCAATCTAACCCAACCCAATCCAATCCAATCCACCTCACTCTATTTCAATCCACCCTACTCCAGTCCACCGCAGCCAGTCCACCTGCTCCAATCCACCCCATCTACCCTACTCTACTCCAATCCAATCCACCAGACAACCTCAATCCACTCCAACCCACTCTATCCTGTTCCACCCCACTCTACGGCTCTGCACTCTACCACTGAACTCTGCTCCCATTTTCTCAACTTTCTGACACTCTACTCCATAGCTGTGACACTGTGCTCCATCAAATCAACTCTACAACACTACTTCTCCACTCCTCTCTATGACACTCCACGCCACTAACTTTTAGCCATTCTGAACAGTAGTCACACTTGTGTACAACATACCAAACATATAACTTCCTGCAAGGCTTTTACTACTACTCTTGTGTGCTTCCAGCACGTGTGGCTTACATTAAAAATAAAACAAGTAAATGGTTAGGGCAAACCTCACATTCAGGTTTAATTGGTAAACATCTAACACACAAGAGGAGAGGAGTAAAACCGTGTTCTGGAAGGAAAAGCAAACTGTAGAAAATGTAGAATAAGACCAGAGACAAAGCATAGTGCATGAAGACCAAAGCTATCTCCGTTTGCAGCTGACTGGGAATAGGCTCCGCCGCACTGCCGCACCCGAGGCACCAGAGTGGGTCACCCTAATGCAGGAACTGAAACTGCCTGGCTTGGCCCAGCTTTTTCCTTGGTACCTAGCTAGCAATAACTCCTCACTAAGAGGCCCCTGAGTCCTCATTGCCCACTGTGTGTGTGAGGCACCTCTCTCCTCCCCAGTTCTTCACCTTTGGTCCTACTCTGGCAGTCCAGTCCATCCTCATCCCTTGGGTAATCAGCGACTTGCTGTTCTTTGCAGCTGCCTGCATGCCACATCTCCCCGTCCCCGGACGCCACAGAAGCTTTCACCCTTCTCTGCTCCATGACGAATCTGCAGCATACCCCTAATTCCCTCTTCCCAAGGGTGAGCTCCTCCCCCAGTGCTGCCAGCACATTCTCACTACTTCCATGAAGGGAGCGTCTGTACTGTTACTAAACTACCCATCCGCGCGAGGCCGTAGCCTCGACCAGTGTGTTGTGCTTTTGCTCGTGGCTAGGTCTGCTGGGGGCATGCTTCTTATGTAGCGAGTAGGTGTTTGCGAGCTGTGAACGGGTGTGTGTGTCGCCTCAGGGTCTGTTTGTGTGCCTGGACATCCATATATGTTTCCGCAGTATGGGGTTGGTTGGCGCCTGCGCAGAATGTTTCATCAGGGTTTGTTTATGAATGGTGAGCATGTCTTAATGGTGTTTCTGCAAGGAATTTGTCTGCACTGTGTATACACGCACTATCAGGAAATATGCCTGTGTCTATTCGGATGAGGGTGGGGACATCCGAGGTGCGGTACAAAGAGAGAGTGTTTTGTTACAGTGCTAATGTGTTTGTCTGTAGGGTGTGTGGGTCCTTAAGACAGGCAGTATTGCAGAACAGGAATATAGAAACCTTTCAAGCTTCAAATTCAGCTCCTAGGTGGAGATGATCCGGCTAGTTCACACTTCAGCAGTACCTGCACTAGGAATTAAAACTTTAGGTAGAAAAGGAAAGATGCCTGAGGTACACAATTCAAAAGGGAAACACAAGAGGGCCCCTGACAAGCCGAATAAAAAGAAGCAGATGCGGAGGAAAGTAAGTTCCAACAAAAAAAGCAAAATGCTGCCCACCCTGTATCTTTACATGAGTGTACATCTGATACATTAATATTATTCGCAACCTGTACATTGAGCCTACAGCGACAAACATCCAAAGAAATCTGACTGCATTTTTTAACAATACTATTTATTCAACCTACTTATTCTCTCTAACATGTTGTAATGCTTTAACCCACAAAAATCATCATTGGTTGTGAAGCTTGATACAAAGTTACATATACATGACACGTTATCTCTCAAGGTTGGCTCTTCCCTTCTCCCCAAACACTAATAAAATTTTAACCTGATCACAAACATATCTCAATCATACCTCAATTAAACCCAATTTGTCAACACAAGTGAAAAGCATCTGGCAAGGAACTACAAAGGAGACTTGTACAAATTATAAGATCACACAATTATTGGAAAATCACTTTGAAGCTAAATATTACCATTTCGGTTGTTGTACAAGCAATTATGTATTGTTCTTTTATGCACATTCAGTGTAGCCTATTTTGTTGCTTGAAGAAAATACCAGTATTCCTTTTCCATCAACCTAAGGGTAGGAAACTTTCTGAAGATAAATCTTTTAATGTCCCTTGTGTGTTCTGTGTTTACCTGGTCTTCCAGTCCCCACTTTGTTTGTGCCAAGGCGCATTTGGTGTAAGACCAAAATGCAGTCAACCACATTCTTCCAATTGTTCAAATGAACTAAACTGCAAAGCTAGAAGCACCAATGGAAGATCTCAAGAAAGAATAACATTGAAATTTGGTCTCAAGAAATTAAAACCCTTACGTAACCCTGAACCCAGGTATCCATCTCAGGAACACCCCAAGGTGCTGTAATCACTCTAAACTGTTGCCCATTCCACTTTAGCAACAGCTAAACCTTCATCAAACCCATCTTGTAGAAATTGAAGGATTAATTTAGATTCACAATTAATAGAGTTTAAAGATTTATCTGAACACCATTTAGCAAACGAAAACCAGTGATGGTCATAGGACGTAATAGTGAGTAACGTTCGGCCTGTTGGCCTGGACAAGCAACAGAAGAAAGCCCTAGATTCTTCAAAGCCCTGCTTTCAACAGTCATGCTGTCAATTGCATTTTCCTGCAAGGAAGAAGTGGAGATTGAAGGTGACAGTGCTCTAATAGAAGGATCTATTCCACTATCTTTGTCTTCATTTTTCAACAAATGAAACCATCCCATCCTGGGCAAATGAGGGCCTACCAGTAAAGAATCCACATCATCCTTCTTCAATCTAGCTAAAGGCTTGGGTATCAGAGAAAACGATAAAAATGCATAAAATACAAGAGGAGGCCATGGAGCTGTCAGATCATCTATTCCCCACCAACCATCCTCCTGTTACCTGGACATAAAAATTAGAAGAAGAGTATTTTCTGCAGTGGCAACAAGATCTAGATGAGCAGTACCAAAACTTTGACATATTTGATTGAAAATACACAGAGCTAGATAAATGTTATTGTAAGAGGGAAAACACTGCTCAACCTGTCAGCTAGAATATGGTCTTACCCTCGTAAATTGCTGACAGGAATCTTTGTTTAATTTCTACCCAAATGTGAATTTAGACCTATGCTTGACTGCTTGTTCAGATAAGACTTCATTACTGTGTTGTCGGTTCTTACAATGGCAACCTGATTCAAGAGATAGAAAAATGAAGGAAAGCATAATAAACCACCTTCATATCTTTCCAGTTCAAGGAACAAGGTTTCTCTTTCTGGGGCCACCTTCTCTGTATAATCTGGTTTCCCAAGATGACCCCCTCAACCCATCTTGCTTGTATCTGTGGTCAAAATTAATGAATTTGGCATAGTCAGAGAAATTCCTTTGGAAAGAAGAATGGGATACTACCACCACTGCATTTCTTCCCAAATGTCACCCGTGATAGGCACCATGTATTCCAGGGTGTGTGTTGCTGGATTCTAATGTGTTAGGAGGTGTCCAACCAGGAGCCCCAGGTGAAGTCCAATAAACCACAAACATGCATTATCCCTGCAGAAAGGTTAAAATTATGAAGGAATCATGTAGTTAACCAAAAAAAGAAAAGACGAACAAGAGGTCCAATAGAAATTGGCTCACTGTGTGAACCTAAATATGTAACCGTTCTCTGTTAGACACTTATGGCTGTTGACTCCGTGCTGGTAACAGACTCCTGAGTTCTTGTTTCTGGAAGGCTTATCACCCCTATATGAGTCTGAAAATGGACACCAGTGAACTCCAAATACTGACTAGGTGATACTGGGGATTTATCCAGATTTGTGAATAGACCCTAATCCTCCAATATTTGGAACACTAGGGAAGTGTGATCTTGAAGCACTATACTTCAGGGAGAGCGGATAAGTCAATCATTCAGATAAGGGTGTATTATAATTCCCTTGCTGTGCAGAGTGGCCACAATGGGTGCCAAAACTTTTGTGAATGCTCATGGGGATGATGTCAGTGTAATATGAAGCACGGGAAAGCGCCAGTGGTGGCCTTCTTCACAACCTCTGAGGAACTTCTGATTAGGAGGATGAATTGTGATGTGTAAATAAGCATACAAAGGGAATTATTTTCTGAAGCATCTTCATTTCGTAGAGGGTCTTCGTGAGAAATCATTTAAATTTTTCCGGTTGTTTTTTAATCTGTACTTCCCCCCGAAGATTTCTGCACCTGGATGATAGTGGAATATAATCCCTTTCCTTTATGTTTTTCTGGAACTGAATATATTTCTTTCTTCATTAAGAGTTCTGATATCTCTTGTGATAAAGCAAAGGTTTTTGTTGGGTCTTTTGAAAGGGTTAGATGAACTGGACCTCAGTCAGGAGGGACTTCTTCAAATTCCAATGCACAGCCTCTTTTAACATTTTCAGAACCTATGCATTTGAAACAATTTTTAGCCATTTCTGCAGCTAAAAGGAATAGGATTCCTCCAACTGTTAGTTCAGCGTGGTCAGGAGCACTTCCTGGACTTTGGCAGAGGACAGGTTTAGAAGTCTGACCGCTGCTCAAAGAAGGCTGATTCCCAGCTTGGAAATTGAATGAAATTCTTTTTGATGTCTCTTTCTTGTATTTCTTCAAGGGAGGTCTGGCTTGTGCTGGGCTCTGAATAAATGAGCACGCTTTTGATTTTTAAAAGCTCTATGAAGCAGATTCTCTAACTGAGCTCCAAATACTTTATTTCCAGAGAAAGGCATATGAGGTAAATTCGCCTTTTAGGGTCCTTCAGCTTTACAATCTCCCAGATATATTTGGTGTCTGGCAGCAGTCTTAGATGGCATGTAAGAGACAAAGGCCTTCATAAAAATCACAAGAGACATCAGAAAGGAACATGGCCTGCATCTGCATACTGGAACACATTTTAGAGCACTAAGGGCCAGATGTAGGAAACATTTTGCGCCATGCAAAATGCTCATCGCGATGCTCATTCACATTTTGCGAGTCGGTACTGTCTCGCAAAATGGGAATGCGACTCGCAAATAGGAAGGGGTGTCCACAAAGCAATTCGCAGTTACCACCAGTGTCACACTAGTGGTAACCCATTCGCAAAAGGGAAGGGGTCCCCAGGGGACCCCTTCCCCTTTGTGAATGTTGCCAAAAATATTTTTTCAGAGCAGGCAGTGGTCCAATGGACCACTGCCTACTCTGAAAAAACGAAACCAAATGGTTTCGTTTTTTTTTTTGTATTGCAGCTTGTTTTCCTTTAAGGAAAACGGGCTGCAATACAAAAAAAAAAAAAAGCTTTATTTAAAAAGCAGTTACAGACATGGTGGTCTGCTGTCTTCAGCAGGCCACCATCCCTGTAAGGGCAAAGTCTCGCTATGGGGTCGCAAAATGCAACCCACCTCATTAATATTAATGAGGTGGGTCTTTGCGACCCCATAGCGATTCGCAGACGGTGTCTGAGACACCGTTCTGCATATGATTTTGCGAATCGGAAATCGCGAGTCGCACCGACTCGCAATTTCCGATTCGCAAAATCAGAGTTTCCTACATCTTGCCCTAAACCCGGTCCTGAATTGCTCATGTTAAAGATTGAAAATCCTTAAACAATGATTGTGAAGTATATACTGCACATATAGCTGCTCTGAAGCAAAAATGTAATCCTAACTAACTCTTCTTTAAAGAAGCCTCCACCGTCCCAACCACAAAGTCTGCAAACAGGATTTCCTCAGCTATTACAGTGGAATGGCCTGCAATATTAGCCAACATTGGGTCTATTGTAATAGTTGGATGAATATTCATATCACCCTTGGCCACCAGATATAACCAAGTTAAGAACTTTGAATATCAGCTTTCTCTCTATTTTTTCACTCGCTTAAGAGAAGAGCCAAGACTTCCCTGTTTAGAGCCATACAACTTGGAGGATGAAACAGTAATTGCTTGAGCAGGCCAGTGCTAGTATTTGGCATCTCACTGCCCTTAGGAATGTGAAGATTAACTATCAGGTGTCTAAATAACAAAGAAAGTTCTGAACGAACTTACTTTAGTGAGAGGTCTCAAAACCTGTACCGCCTCATACTCAGGTGAAGGCCAAGAGGAAAGGAATGATAAAGAAGAAATATTCCATGAAGAAACTGAAGAAGTGGAGGAAGAAGAAGAATATCGACTGTCATCCTTATCCCTTGATTTGTGAAGAGCCCCAGACAAAGAAGGAATCAAAATAAGCATTTGCTCTTCAGATTGTGTACACCCCCCAGAAGTAGAGGCATGAGCAAACTCATCTCGTCTGCGTCGTTTACTACCATCATCCTCATCTGTAGCACAATGATACCACAGTAGAATGCTTCTTGTAGTCAATAGTGAAGAACAATAAAATGAAAAAAGACAGCCCTTTTTAGTGGTTATCAAGGACCACAGGCTGTCTAAACAAATGCCTGTAGTGTAAATGAATAAAAAAAACGTATTAATTCAAGACGTCAACATTTATATTTATACTATCTAACTAATTTCTCAAAATATTGCAAAAAAATAAAGGAATTTGACCAAGGCTCTGATTCAACAATTAGCCACAAGAGGACAGTGCAATCTAAAATAGCCCTTCCATCCCAGGGGCAGATGCAGGCAGATTAAAGCCACCCTGGAGGGAAGATGCAGAGAGAACTCCAATGAGTTTCTCTGTGTGAGCACGCAGACCAGCTGCTGAAGCTCCAACAGGAAAGTCGGCTCACTCTAAGTAAGCCTCATTCCCTAACCAGCTTCACTGCAGAACAGAATAGAGCAGGCTCAAGAGGGAAAGCACGTGACCTGGGAACGAGTGCGTTTGCCCACCATTCGTTTACCTTTGTAACCAGGCCAAAAAGTAGGTGGACATGAACAGTAATTAAACATGTTTAAAAGAAGAGACCCGTTAAAAAAAAGATATCCAAAAAACGGAATTATAATATCAGATTCTGAAGGGGAGTATAGAACCATAACTCATGGTTTTATTGCTCAAATCCTTAGAAACTCAACCTTTTAACTACTGACCGTGTGTCCCCCATGGTGTTCTATTCACCAGGATTCAAGGACTGACCTAGAACGTTTAATCCTTAAGAGGCCCTGCCCCTCAGAGTTTACCTTCACCTTCAGACTGCTTTAAAACCTCCTATGAATTGGTACAAGTGGACCTCTTTAAAAGATAAGTACGTTTTTAAAGCTTTACTAAGTAGATGTTTTTTAAATTCCACATCTCTGAAATTCTGCCATGATTTGGTCAATGTGTGATGTGTATTCATGCGCTTTGGCACTACATGTGAAGAGGTGGTTCCTGATAATGCCCTGCAGGCACCTGGACAACCCACATGCCTAACAGCACCCGGATATTTTATGTGATTTCACAGCTCCAGTCCTGACTCTGGTAATCCAGGCTACACCCCTGACTGCGAGTACCTAAAGCCCTGACTCTGGTAATCCTGGATACACCCCTGAATGCCTGAATGTGAGCCTTTGAAGGGAATCCTGGTAAAGCACTCTAAGCATTCCATCCTTCAACTGTCAGTGAATTAATAACCAATAAATTAAGCAATAGTAACACCTGTTATTTATAGCACTGGGAAATGGCAGAAGTGCAGTATACAAAACAAGTCACTAAACTTATTTGAATGTATTATGTTAGAAATGGAAATGGGGTCTCTAGTTGGCAGTCAGTTTGAACCCTGTCCAAATAGGAACCCTCACTCTAGTCAGGATAAGGGAGATACCCGCTCAGATAACTCCTGCTCAACCCCTTGGTAGCTTGGCATGAGCAGTCAGACTTATCTCAGAAGCAATGTGTAAAGCATTTGCACATAACACACAGTAATACATTGAAAATGCTACAAAAAGACACCACACCAGTTTTAGAAAAATAGCCAATATTTATCTGTGTGAAACAAGACCAAAATGATAAAAATCCGACATACAGTAATAAAGATATGAATTTTGTAAGAATTAAGTTAAAAATACAGTTCCTTGAAGTTGGCAGCTCCACCTGGGGCTATCACGGCATTGTGATCAACAAAACCAACTGTTCAGGCTGGCAGCGGTGTTGCATGCCAGCTACGGTGTCGGGGAGACCCGCAAACAGTACATTGGATTTACAGGACATCATGATCCTCGCAGTGAGCTCCGGAGAGCAACGTTGCTGGCGTCGCAGTGTCGGTTCCGGAGTCGGTGCGTGAGTCATCAGGCTCTTGAAGTCACACGCATTGCGGATCGAACTCCAAGCTGATGAAGTAAGGAGCACTGGCATGGATGTTGTCGCGGCTGCAGTGCTCAGTGGGACAATGCGACGCACGGCGCCCACAGGTCACTGTGCAGGCAGCAGCTCGGTGACAGTGTCCAGTGGTGTCGGTGAGACCAGGGCTGTGGTGTGAACTGGGACGGTCCTACATGTGGTGTCACCAGGTCACGGCGTAGGCAGCCTCGTTGTTGTTGCTGAAGTGCTGTCATCTGTAGACCCAAGCTGGCGGTGCGGGATGGAACGGGGCTTCATGACCCTCACGAGCGGTGTCCACAGGCCACGGTACAAGCAGGGATGCCTGGTGACGACACTGGAGTCGGCGGTGCTGGCGTCGGTGGACCGGGACTGCAATGCGGGATGGGACGGTGCTTCGTGTAGGCAGCGGCGCCAGTGTCAGCAGGAGCAGCAGTGTCGGGGATGCCCAGGCTGCGGTGTGAGCAAGGTGATGCCCGAGTTCGGGGCCTACAGGTCGTGGTGCAAGCTGCAGCCCAGTGAAGTTGTCTGATGATGGCGTCGGTGAGACCAGGGTCACGGTGAGAAGAAGGGCAGTGTGGCTACGTGCGGTATCAGCAGGTCACTGTGCAGGCCAGTGGTATCATTGGCGGCATCGTGGTGGTTTTACTTCTTGAACAACACAAAACACACAGTTCCCAGTGTTGCAGGTCGAGGAAACTGAAGTCTTTGGTGTCCCTGAGACTTCCAACAGGAGGCAAGCTCTACTCCAAGCCCTTGGAGAACTTTCTCAAGTAGGACACACAGCAAAGTTCACCCTTTGCACTCTTTTCAGGCAGAAGCAGCAACTGCAGGCCAATCCAGCAAAGCAACACAGCAAAGGGGCAGTACTCCTCCTTCAGCTCTTCTCCTTGGCAGAGATTCCTCTTGATTCCAGAAAGATTCTAAAAGTCTGGGGTTTTGGGACCCCTTTCTGCCTTTGAAATTGGCAAACTTCAAAGCAAAGTCTCAACTGTTTGCAAGATCCTTCCTTGTCCAGGGCAGACCTCAGACACACACCAGGGGGGTTGGAGTCTGCATTGTGTGAGGGCAGGCACAGTCCTTTCAGGTGTGAGTGACCACTCCTCCCTTCCGTCCTAGCACACATGGCCCATCAGGATATGTGGGCTACACCCCAGCCTCCTATGTGTCACTGTCTAGAGAGAGGTGCAAACAGCCCAACTGTCAACCTGACCCAGACAGGCAGAGTCACAGAATGGTTTAAGCAAGAACATGCCTACTTTCTAAAAGTGGCAATTTCAAACATACAATTTAAAAAACAACTTCACTAACAGGTGTATTTTTCAATTGTGAGTTCAGAGACCCTAAACTCCACATTTCTATCTGCTCTCAATGGGAATCTACACTTTAATAATACTTAAAGGCAGCCCCCATGTTAACCTATGGGAGAGATGGGCCTTGCACAGTGAAAACCGAATTCTAGCATTATTTCACTGTTAGGACATGTAGCACACATAAGTACATGTCCCACCTTTAACATACACTGCACCCTGCCTATGGGGCTGCCTGGAGCCTACTGTAGGGGTGCCTTACATGTAGTAAAAGGGAAGGTGTAGGCATGGCAAGTGGGTACCCTTGCCAAGTCGAATTGGCAGTTTAAAACTGCACACACAGACACTGTGGTGGCAGGTCTGAGCCATGTTTATAGGGCTACTAATGTGGGTGGTACAACCAGTGCTGCAGGCCCACTAGTAGGATTTGATTTACAGGCCCTGGGCACCTCTAGTGCACATTACTAGGGACTTACCAGTAAATCAAATATGCCAATCATGGATAAACCAATCACCAATATAATTTACATAGGGAGCACTTGCACTTTAGCACTGATTAGCAGTGGTAAAGTGCGCAGAGACAATAAACCAGCAAAAACAGAGTACAGTATACCATAAAAACAGGAGGTCAGAAGGCAAAAAGACAGGGGAGATACGCCAAAAAGCTGCCAGGTCTAACATATTAGAATAAAGAAGGTTAAAGCAAGAAAGCAAGCTTTTGTGACGGGCCACCCTGCAAAGAATAAATGTTCTGAAAGAAAAAGTTGTTCTGAAAGTTCTCAGTCTTCTTGGAAATATGTTAGTGTGCTCAGGTCAGAGGTTTCTTTCGTAGCCAATAGCCAAAAAAATGTTGAAATGCTGTATTGAGTAGCAAGGTGGACAGATGCTAAACAACACTCAATTAAAAGCGCTGGTGAACCAAGGTTGCTATGGTGCTGGCAGAAAGGATGTGTGGCTCTATGCAGGATAAAAACATGCCTTGAAAGGTGGCTGAAGGACTTTCAGTATTACAGTGATGTAAAAGAAGCTTTTAAACATCTGGTCCACCGTAACCACAAGACCTGCAACGTCTGCGATGGAGTATTTGAAAGCTATATGTGCGATGAGCTTGATATTATATACTACAGGGAGGGTTTAGCAAAACAAAACGAATGCGGATGGGTGAAAATAAACATTTCTCTCCATGTTTTGTGGAAACAGAACCACTTGATAATTCTAGTTTTTCCAGAATCCGAATCCGCTTCCGAATTTGCACATAGAAACCTACAGGAAAAAGCATGTAGTATCCTTCGTAGGAGCACCACTGCGTGATATTTTTCTGGCCAGCCTACAAGTGCTCTGGCTGCCTCTGTTCTAAAAAGGTTTACAAACAGAGGTCTGTTCTGATTGGTTGCAAGTCAGCCAATCAAGATTTGATACTAACCTCCTCTTCCAGGAATCTGATTGGCCTCCCTTCAATTAATCTAAATTGATCTGTGCTATTCCACACTGATTTGCTACCAGTTGAAATTACTGAGGACATCCTGCAGTCCCTAGACTTTAGTGCCGTTGACAGAAGGTTAGGAAAACTTCAACACAAGCAGTATTCTGTGGTTGGGGAGGGGGTCTGTCTCTTTACTGTAGTTTGAAGACAAAGAAAAACAAAATCATCGCCACACACCAGTGCTTAATTTGTAAATAAAAACGTGCCGGTGCCCAGAGCCCTCCTCTTAAGTACGGGGCTGCTGCAATTAAATGTACGAGCACGGAATCCCGAGGCGGCGCAATCCTGAAGCCATCTCGGGCCTCTTTAATCCATAAACAGTCACTCCCTGCCCCTTCAACTCACTCTAGCAGCTTCTGCTTTCTCCCTTTGTGACGCTTTTCCGTTTTTCCCTTCCTCCATCTTTCCCATATGTGTATTTTGCTCTTAGCAAATGCTTGAGGCTGAAGAGTAAGCTCCGGCCCTCAAAAATAAGTGCCGGTGCCCAGCACCGGAAACAATAAGCACAAATTAAGCACAGCCACACACCTTCTAAAAAATAGCCGAATCCTCAACTGGAGCTTTTCTGCAAAACTATTTGCACACGCCTCTTTATGGATAACAAAGGCCAGAAGATGGGATTTACAAACGTCTGCTAACAATAACAATATACTGAGTGGCGGACTCCTGTATGCAGCTGTGACAAAGCCAAGTGAAAGACCCAGGAATGCCAAGACTACCAAGAAGAGGGATTATTGCGTGTAAGCGAGTTCAAAGCCTTGTGGTGAACCACAGTCAATGCAGACCTAATAGGTTTAAAATAGAAGTGTTTAAAAGTTGACTCACGCGACTCGTCTAAACAATATGTCATTCGTGGCCCAGGATAAGGCCCCAGTGTTGCTAGGAACAAAAATAGCAATTTATTTCCCCTCTACACGTCAAGGTCTAGTATTCTTGGTCAGCTTTAAAAGCTGACCTATATTTTCTTCGCAACATAAGAAGAGCAACGAGTCAGACAACTGAGAAGGTTCGCTTTCTGCAAGATCATTTCCGAAATCACCCGGAATGATGCACCCTTGCCGGTTTCTCCTCTCGAGCACCTGCTGAACTGGAGGTTTCCTGGGCGTTGAAGATGTAAAGTACAAAGAGAACCGCTTATTTAATCATCAAGGTAATTTATCATCGTTGCTGACAGGCACTAGCCACTTTTAGAATGGATGGTTAAAACTACCCCTTAGAAATGATTTAATAGTGGCGGGCGGTGTATCCAACTTCTCCGGCACAGGTGGTGGTGATGGGGGGACAAACAATTCAACAAAAGAAATGTCTATTTTCACACACCTTAATTAAAAAAACAACAGTTTTAATAATATATCAACTCTACATGCTCAGGCCTCAGACAGCAGCAGCAATAATATTCTACCAGTTTTAATCAATATAGCTGCTAAAATGCGTCCGTGCACACCATAAAATAACGCTCACAAATTTCATTCTATTAAACGCGTCTTTTTTTCAGAGGGGAAAAGGATTTTTTGGTCTGAAACAGTGGACTTTCATTTTTAAACATACCTGTTCGGACCCGTAACTTCAACACTCACATATACTTCTTTCATACATGGACAATCTGCCTTTCACACCCATTTAGCATAAATGCCTGTCATTAAATGGCACGGATTTTCACAACCATTATGCGCGATTTAGAAAGAAGTATGCTAATAATGATGCAATAAGTCAATTATGGGCACCACTGTTGCAGGACCACACTTAACAGAACAAGTTGCCAACAATGCTCACAGTCTGTCAAGCAAGAACAGCAATATACAAGGCTTAACCAGAGTATTGTCAAAAAAATGTCAAGGATGGGCCACACTTGTTCCGGGGATGACCATCATTTCACCATAATTGCCACAGTATGTCACAAGCAGGCTACTAATGTCAAGAACAGCCAAGAGTTTTGGATGAATGCCCACAATTTGCCAAGGATGGACCCAGTGCTTAATTTGTGCTTGTTGTTTCCGGTACTGAGCACCAGCACTTATTTTTGCGGGCCGTGCTTATCTTTCTGCCTCAAGCACTCACTGCGAGCAAAAGACACATATGGGAAAAACGGAGGAATAGAAAAACGAAAGAGTCACAATGGGAGAAAGCAGAAAGCTGCAAGAGTGAGCTGAGGGGGCAGGGAGTACCTTAAAATGGATTGAAGAGGCCCGAGGTGGCTTCAGGATTACGCTGCCTCAGTATTCCGTGTTCGCACATTTAATTGCGGCAGACGCGTGTGAGCACCGGCACCTGTTTATTTACAAATTAAGCAATGGATGGACCACTAATATAATAATACTACTAGAATGTCATTTTCGCTGCCCGCAGTGAGTCAAGATGGGCTGCTTTTATGTCACAGATAGACAGAAGTCCTCAAGAATGCTCACAGGGTTCAAGCTCTGTTGTGTCTCTGATAGCCACTATGTCACTAGGAATACCCAAAGCCTGTCATGGATAGGTCCTTATGACTGAGATAGTCCGAATGTCGAATGTCACTATGAATGCCCACGTATAACATGGATTGCCCCTGTTATGGGAGGGAAATCCATCATTTCATCATGACTGTCAAATTATGTCAGGAGGTTCCCTTAGTATGCATATGAGTGGCTATAAGAAGAAGAATGTCACCTCTAATGTCCATATTATGTCATCAACGGTCACCTTGGGTGCAAAGAAAAGCATGACACTTTTATTGAATGTATCAACCTCATAATACAAAATAGCCATGGAAAAAAAATCACATATAATATATAACCAACATAATTCATTTTAAAAGAACAACATGTATATACGACCCTAGAATCAAAGCAAGTGGCAGTGCTAACTGTATTATTCATAGAGAAGCATTCATTTACAAAATACCCCAAAAAGTATTACACTATTACACTACCGTACTAGTCATTCTGTAGCTGCTTTATTATTACAAAAATACAGAATTCATTAAATTATCTGTCGCGTTGTAAACAAAGTCCTCCCTCCCAAGTTTTTAAACGGTGATTGAACGATTCATCTGACCACATACCAAAATTCACAAAATGTTTAAAATTTGGCCTGCCACTCAGAGTATTTTGGGCTGTCAGACGGCTACGAGTTTGGCATTACCTAGGATCAAGCTCTCAACACAGATAAATATAAGATTTTATAAAGGTCATCACACTAATGGAACGATCCAATAGGTCAAGAAGAGCAATTTGGGGTTTGGATTCAGTAGTCATCAGGACATTTCCACTAATTTCATCAAAAAGCTCTTTTGCCAGAGCTACATTAGCCCCTGAATAGCCAAAACATATGTAGTCAATCACCTGTGCTGTTGCACTTAGAGCATCTATCAGTAACAGTTGGGGAAATGTTGTTGATTATGTGGGGACCATCGGCATCTATATAGATCTCAGTTTATTCTTTATACTTAGGGCCAGATTTAGATCTTGATGGTATTACCGCCAAGCTGCATTAGCGACAAAAAGACTGTCACATAGGCCATCTCCCGCCCACCATATTTCGATGTATTGCTGACTCCAGTGTCATAGATTAGCACTCTGTTGCCATCTTGACGGCAGCATCCCACATCCCGCCAAGCCTATTTAGATCTCACTGTCGTGCTGGTGGTGCATAAGCGACAGATCCATGATACCAGGAGTCCGTGGTGGGGCCTGTTCAGTAAAGTACCATGGCTGTGGTCTTTGGTTGAATGCCACACCTGTTGCAAATTGAACAATTGTGAAAACCTCGAAAACACACTATAAAACACCCTCCATTTCAGACAATGATCCTTTGCCATTTCACTCCAGCAGAAGATTTGAATGCCGCAATTTTCACACAAGAGCCAGATTTTTTATTTTCTGTGTTACTTCTCCCTCTGTTTTTTTGTTACTATAAGTTTTATGTTCCTCCATCATCTATTTGGGTACTCTTTTTCATAATTAACCAAAATGGCAGGGAGAAGAGATCCCTGTTTCATAGAGGGAGAGTTGTCTGTCATGGCGGATGAAATCATTAGAGTAGAGCCACAATTGTTTGGAGCACAAGTCCAAAATACCCCTATTTCCCAACAAAGGCAAATGTGGTCCATAATAGTTGACAGGGTTAATGCAGTAGCCAACAACCTGCATACGCAGGAGGAGATTAGGAAGAGGTGGAATGACCTGCGTGGGATGGTTTGTTCACTCATCACCTAGAGGCCCGGAAGACTGGTGGTGGTTCTCCTCTCCCCCATTACAACTCTTTCCCTAAGAGGAGAATGTCTTGAAACTCCTCCATCCTGAATGCTTGGCTGGAATCCTTGGTGGAGTGCAGACTGGTAAGTCAGATCTATGTATGTCTCCCTAATCACCAATGGACTCCTGCCCTTTAGGTAGACTTTCACAATGCTGCAACGACCTTAGCAACTCAGATTTAGCTAATTTTGAATTAACAAATATGTTGTGTCATACGAATTACCAGCAGCATGGGTGTAGCTTTCCTTATAACATAATACAATATGGATAGTCAGGTTGTGTGTAGTTCCGCATGAATCATTCCTTGCATGGACTCTGCCCATTACTATCTATCAATGTATGTTTTTGTGGTTACAAAACAGGCCCAAAACTACATCCATTTTCACAGGAGAGTATGATGTTCCAAAATTGTATTTTCACCTAGTCACATTATATCTATATGTGTGTACCATTTGAAAATATGTTTTCATCTCTAAGATAGTCTTTAAAAGTGAAAAGTGTAACTTGTTTCTCAAAGAAGTATTGTCCATGGTGTCAACAGATGGCTACAACTACCATGATGCTCTGTTATTGGATCTGAAAAACAACAATGGAAGGTAATATTGTTCACACACATTACATGAATTAGTGCATTTGTCAGTCACCATGTCATGCCATAGATTACAATATCACTTTTTGTGTTTCTCAATTATGTTGACACCTGCTTGTAGCTTTCATACATTGAATTTATGAACATGCTTACATCATTCATTGTCTGTTGAATGCAAGATATCCAAAAATGTGTTGTGGCATACTGAACAGAATCAGTAGCCAGACACAAGTGAAATTTTATCTGCCCGTATGATAATCAATTAGAGAATCATGTGCATTATGGACCATTGTGTACCCAATGTCTTGCAGCCTGCTAGGCCTTGGAAGGGTTCAGGACACCAATGTACCCACCACTGTGTTGGCCTCAATGTCTGTCACATGTAACCTACAAATCTGAACTTGCACTTTTGCATTTCAGGACATCACTTTAAGGTCAGGACTGGAGTTTTCATCTGTGCAAAGCAGGCTGCAGGGGTTAAACAATGAAAATCACACAAAGGTCTAATCAGTCAATCACTTACTTTCTAGGTTTTAGGTTGGCTCTCATGCAAACAAAAACACATGAAATGCACAAACTACATTTTAATCACATATATGCTGTATCCTTCACAGGTCTAACCACCTGGACCAGTGCAGCACCACCTGGCATCCAAGAGATCTCCACTCCAACCCAGGAGCAAGCCTTAAGTGAGGACCCCAATGCTGCAAGTCCGGGTGAGAGGAGCAAGCTGGCCCATCTGGTCTGTCTGGTCACACAGCTCCAGTAAGTCAAACCCAGCCCACAGCTACACTTCTCACCACAACTGCAAGACCTCAGCATGAGGACACCGCCACCTCCTGTTCACTGAGAATCACCACACCTATCCTGTGCTCCCCAGTCCTGACTAATGTTGAGCCACAAACAACTCAGCCAACATGTCTGTCAGGACCCAGTGGTTTGGGGCACAATTTAAGGGCACAGGCTAGTGGCGGTAGCGGTCATGGGAGGGAATCTGAGCCAGCCAAATTAGGCTACTGGGGATTTTGTGAGCTAGACCACCCTTGACCAAGTCTTGGGATCAGTAAACAGTTCCAAGACATGATGGGCCTGGTACTAACTGAGCTCCAGGACATTAACCAGGTGCAATGAGGAGAGGCAAAACATCAATTCCACTTTGGGCTCCTTGACTGGAGTGATGTATGACATTTACCAGGTTATGCACAAGACTTTTCATGATTTAGCTGCCCCTGTCTGTGGTACCTCAATATCTGGGCAAACTACAACTCTGCCTGCCACAGACAGGGAGGCCCTGCCACAGGAAAAGCTTGCTCCTACCACCCCAGTACCTGCACCTGCCCCCCCCCATACTTCCCAGAGGGGACGGTCATCTGGACGAGCAGCAAAGGATGGCAAGACCAACAACACCGGCTCCAAGAGACATTGAACCTAATCTCCTCCTTGTGTGTGTACCATTCACCCTGTGAATTGTTCCATGGACATATGTACCTTTTCTGAGGAATGTAGTATTTTGGACATTGGACTTTAAACTGTTTTGGGCTCTACTACCATGTTTCCATCCACCATGATAGAATCTTTTTTTTGTTTCATTCATATTATTTGCTTCCCATCACACATTTTTGTTTCTTCACAATAAATGTAATGGACACTGAGTACAAGTCTCTTGTTTGATTATTTGTAGAATTTAGTTTGTCATGTCCAGCTTCAAACATCGTGCTTGGAACACTATAGAACAATCATGACAGAAAAAAAGTTGCAATTACAAAGAGGAAAAGTGTCAACAAATGTCTTCAAAGCTAACAAACTCTACTGAGAATGTATGTGGAACATACCAGTTTTAAAAAAAAGTCCATCTAGAAATATAGCCTGGGCAATAAAAACCCGTCCTAACCCCAATATCTTTGCCATTCAGTGTTATACGCTCCACTATCTTGATGCCATGGAGTAAAGGGAATATGCCATAGGAACAGATCAAATAGGCAAACTCTCACTGTTGCTTGACCTCAGTTGGAGCCATACATCATGCCCTCAAAACAGAAATCCTAGACCAATAACACCAATAGTCTATGTCATGGCAGTGACAACATTTCAGGCCACTTAACCTGTAGGGAATAGTGTGGCAAAATATGGTGCAATGACACCTTCACCATTCAGTGGTGTGCTAACAAAAAGTTATATCACCAATGATGAAGCACATCAACAGCTACCGCCACTGTTCACAAACTGAAGATGTAGCCAATATGAAGGGAGAACAGTATGCTGGGGCTTCCCATACACATGTGGTTTGAGCAACTCAAGTGGCACATATTTTCTTGATGGCAGCATCACACAGGAAACAGGTCAGATACAATCTTCAGAATTGCAGAGTGTAAGTTGTCTTTGGAAAAATGTTGTCCATTCCAAACGGGTTTCTCTCCCAGCATCAATACATGTTCACTTTGTACTTCCAAGCAGCAAGATATCACAGCAAATGTCACAATGTTGAAATGTCCAAATAAAGATGACATGGTGAAGGTCCCTGAAACAGAATAACAAGGGGAAATCATTTTTACCATATAGAAAAAGTAGATCAATTAACAAGTTGTGAGGACATACATACTTATCACAAGGACATTTCATCTATTTGACTGACCACATAATCCAATGTAGGGAAACCCTGATCCACTACCATCTTTGCCTTGTACTTTCCTGCACTGATCATTCCCCCAAGTATACCATAGTAGACAGATATGTACCCTAAGGCACAAGTTGTACTGACATTGTAGCATTAAATTTGTAAAGGTAAACTGATACTCAGATGAAGAAGTGGGCAATCACATCTTGATGTAAGCCAACTCCGTCTTCTTCACCGCTCTCGTCTTCATAGGGAATTTCAACATCCTCACCTGGGGGCACATCACAGTCTCCCTCTTCTGCAATTATAAGGATGTCTCTTCTTAGGGAGATGTTATGGAGAATGCAGCAGGCAACCGTGACTTGGTACACAATATCGGGTGAATAGAGGAAGGCCCCACCGGTCTTGTCAAGGTACCAAAACCTAGCCTTCAGGAGCCCGAATGCCCATTCTACTGGCCTCTGTGTTCTTGGACCTCATTGAAGTGGACTTCCTTTGGCGTTGCTGGATTCTTCAGTGGTGCATTGACCACGGTCGGTTAGGATACGCTGTGTCTCCTACACAGAAGCAACACATCAACAGATTACTGTCATATCAAACCATTGTCCCTTCCTAATCTAGGATCCAGGCAAAAAAAACTACAAGTCATGTAGTACTTACCAACAAGCCAGGCCCCCTCTGGTCCAAGTTGTGACATCTGCATGGAAATATTGCTGTTCCGTAGTATGAACGAATCATGTGTTGACCCAGGGAAGAGGGCACACACACGTGAGATGTATAGATCTGGTAAGCAGACAACTTGCACATTGATGGAATGGAAGTTCCTCTGATTGTGATAGACCTGTTCTCTGTTGTGTGGTGGCACCAAGGCAACATGCGTGCCATCTATTGCTCCAACCACATGTGGTATTCCACCTACAACATAAAATTCTCCCTTCACAGTGGCCAAATCATGTGGACATGGGAAATGGATGTAGCTGTTGATGTTCTTAATTAGGGAAGCAAGGAGTCCTTGAAGCACACCACTAAAAGTTGGCTGGGACACGCCCCCATATACTGCCATAATGTACTGAAATCTGCCAGTGACTACAAAATGACGTACTGCCATGAGTTTTACTATTGATGTTATGGTGGTTGGATTGATATTGTGATGCAGGAAATCAGGCTCCAACTGCTGACACAAATCCAGGATAGTTTGCCTATTTAGATGATATGGCTTGATGACATTCCTTTCCTCCATGGTGTCAAGGTCTGAAAAGGGCCTGAATACCTGGGGCTGTCACCTTCTGCCCATGACTGGGTTTAGGTGTCTGTAAGTATGGAAATAAAGTCAGATGAAATAGTCACACCATACTTCTAATGTCAAAGCACATCTGACTTCTAGGTCACAGTAGTAATCTCATTGGGTAATACATGTACACACACTGACATCAAATATTTGGCCCACTAAGATATAAACGGACATATATTTTTTGTTTTTTTCCTTATTATGTGCTGATAATACATTTGCCGTGCACTATTTGCCTCATTGTTTTAAAAAAATGATTTTTCAAATAACGTCACAGTGGTAGTACTTCCCTCGCAGCACTATCATTGACAAACAGTCATGGTTCCCATTTTTTCATGTCATATCTTGCCCAGAAAAGTGTTGTTTGTATCTGACTGTTAAAAATGCACTAGCCTAGATTTTTAGTGCTGGTGACACAAAATCAAATGGAAAATGGGCAGCTCAACCCCCTAAAATGGCAGTGGCCTGACCTTGCCATCAGGGCATTGCCTAGCAGATGGCCATAAGCGGAAGTCGACTGCGTAGTAGGTGGTAATGTCTACCACAGGCCCTGTCATAGACCAATGTGTGTGACGGCTATGCACAAAAGCCAATGGCTGTCCGCCTCCATCATGGATTGTGTCTGCCATGTACTTTTACACTGCACAGTGTAAATAAAATCACTTGCCTATTAAAACTGCAGCCATCAAGACTTCCTCGATTTTTGCTGCTATTACCGACCTCTGGGGCCCAGGATGCCGGGCAATGCAGATGACAGAGCCCCTGCCTTCTCACCTGAGGAGCTGGAGCTCCTTGCCAAGGAGGTTCTGTCCCTGTATAGCCAACTGTATGAAACCCCAGAGGAACAGGCACATGTCTGATTGGGGAATGTCTGACTGAGTAACTTCTTCCTTTATTGTTCACAGAATATTTGTTTCCATTTTGGTAAAGTGGGTGCTGTTGTGCTTTAAGTTGACAGAATGATGTATCTGGGACAGATTTTTGAGACCAATGTCTGGATTTTCTGTGCATTGCAATGTTAAGCCACCTGACAGTAGAAGATGTAATGTGTGTCAATGTCACAGACAAATCCTGTTTCCTCACATAAACTGCAGGTCACTGTCTGACACTGGCCAGTAGATAACATACAAGTTGTGTGACCGACAACATACAGCCAATGTTGAAATGACAGTGATGTTGTTTGAAAACTGTGAGGGTCTGGAGTTGTCTGATGCTGTACTGACAAGTGGGAGTCCAACACATATTGTGTATCATTTAGCTCTGTATAAGTTCAACCTGTTATGGACCCACATATAAGGAGGCTTATTTTAGGTGCAGCATGTTCAGATGAGAGTGGCTCACCATCATCCATCCCAGTCTGTACCATTTGAATTCACACTTGTACAAACAACCTACAAATCCCTGCTCTTATTGACACAAAGCAACCCTCCTCTGTTGCTCTCAGTCACTCTATGTAATGCAGACTATGGGTTCTGACTCTTGAGGGTTTGGGAGGCAGGAAGCCAATGGAGGTGTGAATATGATTATGTACAAGGATTGTACAGGTGGTTTGGCCTTCGGTAACTCACAATGATTGTGAGTGATCAGGGGTGGCTCTCAAAACAGAATTAGTTTCATATTTCTTGCTAAGATGATGTTGTAGGCCTGAGTAGGTAACATGAGGATCTAGCAAGTGCTGATGGTGCACATGAGATCACTGCAAACCAGTATTTCCACTCTATCTATGACTGTTTTTTTTTTAAAGAAAACAAATTGTAACTGTATTGTAAATGCATGTGTGTATTGGTAAAAATATGGTGTCACATCAGTACTGCCCAACAGTGGCACCAAATTGCCTTTCCTGTTCTTTTATGTCATCTCTGCAGGTCAACACCCATCAAAAACGGGACATATGGAAGGCCATTGCAAAGAAGGGGTAGACCCTGGGGGTCCACTAACAGCATAGCCAGCACTGTGAGAAGAGATGGCTGAAAGCCAAGTCGGGAAGGCCTCCCAGCGATCCAGGTGGGTGCGCTGCACTCTCACCTCTCTAATGGCCTGCATCCTTGTGGTGGCTTGCCCAGAGCTTGATGGGCAGTTGAGGGCCCAACAGCAGCAAGGGAGTAAGTCATTCTTTTAAGATATTACTGTGGTTTCATCTCTTTCATTTTCACCTATGTTGTATGCCAACAACTGTGAGATGATTTCTGGAGCTACAAGTTGGTCAGACTGTGTCTGATGCTGTGTGTGGTGGTTTGCTTTGTGCAGTAGCATGCCACTTGATTCCTCCCCCCAAGGCAATTACTGTTGTGGGCAGATACATGGCTGCATGCAAAGAAAGACATTGTAAGAATTTTTACAATAGCATGAGGGACAGTTTCTCAAAACATGCCCCAGCTGATGATTGGGTTAGAAGTGATGGTACGTCACTAATGTGTGTAGTGAATGCAGGCTTCCGTAATGGTGACTGTGGCAAACTGCACAGTTGTGAAGCAGCTGATATATCAGGCTTGACATTGCTAAGTCGGTGCCATGACAATGTGAGAATGTGCATCTGCACTGAAAGCTTGGATAGTCTGTGTACAGTGACATCATTCCTTATCTGACATTTGTTTGAAAGCAGGTTCTCCAGCAAATGTATGATACTTTATGTAGACAGTAACTAGTGGACCTGAGTCTGTAGCCCGTCACAAATGTGCATGTAAGCCAGTCTGTGATTGGCAACATGAATTTCTTTGCCAAACCATATCGTAAGCAACAGACAGGAATTGGTGAGAGTTTTCTGTGTCCCTCAGACTACATTTTGGTGTCCTTAGTCCTGCCCAGAGGGGAAGGTTATGATGGAGAGCAATGTGATCGTGAAAGAGACAGTTGAGGTAACATCACATAGATATTGTGGTGTCCCATTTTGCCCAGACAAATTCCATCCCAAAATCTTACCCTTTGAGGGAAGGGAACCAATTATAGCTCTGTACTGCAGTGGTTCAGAGATATATTAACTTATGCTGCTGGAACCCTTTGTTATGGAGTGAACTACAAGTCTATGAGTTTCAAAGGCAAACATGATGTGGGAGCAGAGATGGGTGGTAAATGAACTTGTTGCTAATGTTGTGTGATGTACATTGATGTCCAATTGTATTCTCAAATATACACTATCACTGTTGTATAATTTGTTCAGCATCAACTGGGCAAGGCGAAGGTGACAGCAGCCACATCAGCGAGGATGAAGCTGGCCATTGGGGATCGGGTGGTGAGACCACCGTCACCAAGGGACATAGTGGCAAGGAGAGTGAGGGGACTGGCCAGGAGGCCATGGGTGAATCAACATCTTCCTCGGAAGTCTCCAATGAAGACCAGTCCCTAGTGAGGTGGACACTGTAGAGACTTTGACACTTGCTTCTTCATCCACCCCGCATTCCCAGCTCCACCCTCCCTTTTGCTCCCTCCCCAGCTGGCCATAGCTGCCCCGTAAAAGGGGCGGAGTCACCTTTGCTGCAGCACCTCTGCACCTGCCCCAGTGTCCCAGGCTGCGCCCACTGAGGAGGCTGTGGATCTATTAAGAACGATCGCTGTAGGCCAGACTCCACTATTGAATGCCATCCAAGGACTGGCTTGCCAAAACACCCAGGTGCTGGCTTACCTGGATGGCATTCACTGTGCCCTGACTGGCAGCGGTCATTCCAGGGTCTGGCCTTCTCATTGGCTACAGATTCTCACCCACCCCAACCTCATGCCCTGTCTCATATCCCTTCCCCATCCCAACTCCCTCAAATCAGCCCTGTCCAAAACACACGCAAACATATGCACACACCACACACAAACATATACACACACCCACAACAGCAGCAAGCAGCACATCCCAATACAAACACAGCAATAAACATAAGCACAGACACACACATTCAGATACCACACACACCACCACAGTTACACCCCAAGTCAGTACACCCACCACTACACCTCCACACCCACACACCCCCACACCCACACACCCACAGACACAACACCCACCACTGCAGCACACCCACAGACACCACCAGCACACCCACAGTCATCACATCCACCACAACCCCAACACACATATACCACAGGCACACCACCAGTCATCACACATGCATGCACCAACACACCCACAGACACCACAGCAACACGCACCACAACCAGAGTAGCCACATCCTTACACACACACACACATACATACTCAACCCAAACATCTACACTCACCCACCCAACAATCATTAAAAATACAAATCTAAATGTACAGAACACACATCAGACCCTCATGCAT
Organism: Pleurodeles waltl; assembly: GCF_031143425.1. NCBI lineage: Eukaryota > Metazoa > Chordata > Amphibia > Caudata > Salamandridae > Pleurodeles > Pleurodeles waltl. The sequence goes on from NC_090446.1 coordinate 494,071,960, forward strand.
CCCCACCTTCAACAGGCACATGAACAACAGACATGGCCACTTCTTCTACCTCCCAAACCCAACTCCCTTCCAAATACCCTACCCATTCCCCTGTGGAAAGTGTGCTTTTTTCCCTGGCTCTTACCCTCTTACCCTGCCAATTCCTAACCCACTCCTCCCAAACCCAAACCTACTCCTCCAGAACCTAAACCAAGCCTACCCATACCAATAACCAATCCGATGCTGCTTTCATGCTGGTAATCAGCATGAAAGCAGCGTCAGGACTGGTGGAAGCGATCTCTCTCAGCACTCACCAGAGTGCCGGAGGCCTGTGCCTTCTCTAGCTAAGCTGTCTTCAGACAGCCGGGTTAGAGATGTTTAAAGTGCACACGTCTGGCTGGCTGTAGCAAGATGGCCGGATAAGGGACTTACGCCCTTTAACTCCCTGCTGCCACTCAGCAACAATTTCCCCACCCCATCCTAACACTCGATTCAGGGCGGGGCGCTGAAAAATAAAATTGTAATAAACAAAGTTTATGACCATTTTATTTTTCCCTTATGGGGGGCATTTCTTTATCGGGCGATGCTCCTCCGCTCAAATTGAGGGGCCACCCCTGTACATTAGGTGATGGACATGTTGATTTTGGTGAAAGCCTTCATGTCATTACTGTACACTTACATCAAAATTATATGCGTTTCATTTTTAGTGAGTAGAAATTGCATGTGTGTTTGTTGTGACATGATGTGTCAATGATATTCATATATGCATTACACAGATGACCTGACACTTTACATTTGATTATGATCATATGTTAGTGATATGTTGCACACACCAAGGGGACATGTGACCTTCATACATCTCGGACATGTTTGCTGTTCACCATTGAGTATGTGTTACATTCTGGGTACAACCACCTGTAGCATGTTGTACTGACATTGCTACACTGAAATGGGTTTGTTGGGTTAAAATTGGGGATACTGTTTCTGTTGTTACTTTCGATATTTTAGGTACATTCTGGCACATACCTTTGTGGACACATTCCTATTTGTGATTGTTGAGACTTTTTTGTTTAGGTGCCAATTGCCATGTAGGCAGTCCATAACTAATTGGTGGGTGCTAATTATATCCCGGAGTCTGTTCTGATACATTTTCATGCTTCAACATTACACACTTCAGCACTGCACCAGCAGTATGATGGTGTGGATACAAATTATTGAGGCATGCACAAGTACAGTGTTGGTATGCAGCTACAAGTCTGAGGGTAACAGGAATGCTGGTGAGTTACCTTCTGTTCCGTCGGCAATAGGGTTTGTTTTCCATCTTGGACTGATCCAGGAGCAACAGGAGGACTGGTAGAAGTGGGTTTATGCGGAACGCGTTCAAAAGGTGGGTTTCGTGTTTATATAGCTGCCAATCTGCCAGCTCAGGCGTGGAGGTTTAGCTGCCACAGTTGCTTCGGCATGACTGCACATCATAATTGGCTCATCGGTAAAAGGGAAGGTCATTCCGCCGCCAAACGCTTTTGCTTATGGTGCTGTCGATGCAGGAAAATATTCTTGGCGGCGAAGACAGACCGTTGGCAGACTTTCACCTATTCTTCTGCTGGCATCTAAATAGGGCCGATGGGCGTCACGTCAGAGAAGGTTTTCCTGTCAAAAAGTCGACGGCTGGATCGTTACCACCAGCATCTAAATCAGGCCCTTATTTCTAATCACAGTGTTTACCTGAGTGAAATCAGATCACAATTCTTTATGCCAATAAGTCAATAAGAGTTTATGCCTTTTTTCGGAAAACAGCTTATTAACTAGACCTTCTGATTTCGCTATATCGTGTTTAGGGAGCTTGTTAAAATAGATTCTATCTGCAGGAATGCAAAATAATGGCTATGACGACTGAATTTCTAGAAGATAGAGCTCTTGAAATCTTTAAATGGGGTTCCTACTAAAATGCTTGCCCATTTTGGCACAAACCACTGTTTTCTTTTTTGTGCCAGCCCTTTTTTAAACCTGGAGATACCTTTATACCATCTTGCAGGGGGCAAAAGAGGAAACTTAACTGGTGAATGATGTTGTCACTCATTCGTCATAAAAGATGGAGATTATCACGCGTCATGTGTTTGGGAATTTTAGGGTTCTTTATACAACGTGGCAGATCAGGTATATCTAAGCTTCTTAGCATTATTTTAACCATGGTAGTATCAAAATATAAAAGCGTCTTTGAAAAGCTACTGAATTGTAAAGCGGAAGAAGCTACATAATACAAGCAAGATCTGTAAGTCCAAGCCCTCTTCTTCCTCGGGCAATTGCTAAATAATTATTTTGACCTGGGGCTTTCTGCATTCTATATAAAATCAAACAGGAAACAGATTCTCAAGAATAATAAAGAAATTCACATCCAGGTTACATAATAGGGTAAAAAAAAATAGAAATAAGAGAAGAGTAGACATTTTAAATGAAGCAATCCTCGCAGTCACTGATATTGGTAAAGATCTCACGTCAAAACACGTTTTTTGATTTTACATATTAACAGAATCAAATTGTCTAACTAAAGGTCTTTGCAATACTTGGAAAAGAAAACCCCAAAATAGGTTTAATGAAATAATTAGATCTAAAGCTCGGTAGAAGAATTCCAGATATTAAGGCCCATATTTAAAAAAGTATAACTATGGGCCTAAGTAACAAAGATTGCTGGAACACATGTCACATTTACAAAATAACAATTGGAAAGACACAGTTTTTACCAGAATAGGAGATGCCATCCAACGATAAGGACCATGCATATACAGTTAACTGTTTTTGGTAACAGAAAAAAAAGAAAGCTTCAACTTAACAAAAACTAATTAGGGTCCAGGAGGTTTGCGTGATCTAATAGGCAGTAGAGGGTGTTGACAGGCAGCAGAGAGAATCATCGTAATCTTGCAGGGGGCCTTGCGAGGAGTACGGGGGCGACTGCCCACAATGCAGGGGCACCAGAGGGGAGCCGCTCTCAGCCGTTGAAACTGGAATAGATAAAGTGCGCTTGTGTGTGTGGGGCAGGCCGTCAATGCCAGGCCCACAGATAAATAAGAGACCAGGGGTCCCCATCCAAACTCAAAGGTTTTAAAGTCATTTAAAAATATCTTCATCATCCCTTCCAAGGTAAGGGCCTTCCAGAGGCAGGCATGCCATTGAGTGAGTGCTGTAGCCTCCCTTTTTTTCCAGGCTACTACGATTGCCATCTTTGCAGCTCCAAGACACAGCCACGTGATGGCCTTATCACTGCGCATTTGGTATTTAAGATAATCATTTCGTAAGCCCAAAAGGGCAAATTCTATCGTGTTGGGAACCGGTTATCCTAAGATATCTTTAATGTGCACTAGCATCTCATTCCAGTAGGGTCGAATTGCCAGACATTCCCACTATATGTGGCGGAAATCACCCTGTAGGCAACATCCCTTCCAACAAAGGTCTGAGGGGGCAGGGATAATCTTCTTCAATTTGGTAGGGTTTAAATACCAATGATATAGAATCTTAGAATGGGTTTTCCTCAGTGTCATTGAGTGGTTGCATTTCAGACTATCTCTACATGGCTTATCCCACTTTGCATCAGAAATATCGTCCCCCAGGAGGCGTCCCCAAAAAAGTATATGGTGGGGCCATGAGGGAGTTAAAGTGGCAAGTAACAGGGAGTAGATGAAGGATATGGACCCTCTAGTTGTGGTCGCATGGTGGACAAATTGTTCAATGGGGGTCAGTCCTCGTGTGGCTGCTGATTGGACCTCGGGTTGTAATGCCCAGTGTCGTAATTGTGTGTAGTGGTAGAGTTATGTGTGAGAAAGATTAAAATTCAATTTGCAATTATCAAAAGTCAATGTATCCCTATTATGAAAAAGATCAGCAAATATGAGGCAGCCCCCATCTCTCCGGGCATCAAAGGGTCTTGGTAGAAGAGCCGCAGGGAAAGTCGGATTGCAGTGTATTATTGTGTGAGGAGAGAGAAAGGTCATCCTACCCGCTGTTTTAGTGACCCCATCCCATATTTTTAAGGTTTTTTTGTTGCTGTGCTTAAATAGGCATTGTGGGGGTGGTCTGCTTTCGGTTTCCAAAGTAGACCCCATAGCACCCTCTCTACAATGGCTCGGTCCAAATGCAACCACTGTTTGTCAGTGTCATAGTTTGGACTCTTGCTCTAGGCAAGACTGCTGGTTTTGGGATGACAGTACATTTGTTCGTAGGCGACTATGCCAATCCTACAACAAGTCGCAACTGTTTTCCCAACCTTACCAGCTCACTAGCAGCACCTCACCAGAAACACAATAGTAAAAGGTGATTTGTGGCAGCCTTTATGCATGGACTCGAGAATAAGACATCTCAGGGAGTGTCGTGGTTAAACGGAGATTACCCCTTTCTCACAGATATATCATGTCTCATACAAACACAGGCAATAACAAAGATGCAGTAAAGTTTCAATAGTTTTTATTTAACACAACTGCAATTTGCGATACGTTGCATGGGCTGCAATGATTAGGATAATGAATAGTGCAAGAAACAGAATTGTGAAGTCGAGAGTCATTATTACAAAGACCCCCACTATCTTGCAATGCATGTAAAAGACATAAGAGGTGTAATATGCCCTGGTACTCTAATGTGATAGGCCTAACCTCCTACCTAAAGGAGAGCTGGGTTTGTTAAACCTAATCTGCCAATGCCATGTCCATGAGAGGAGCCCCCAACCCTCGTTCCCTTGGAATGACGTCTCTATCTCAAACTCTGCAGGGACACGAAGACTGGGTCAGCATCAAAACGACGTGGAGCATCGATATCAGCGATGGTGGCGATGCCCTCTGGTCAGAATCCCTCTGATTATCTGTCTAAAGTGCGATGTATTTATACATCGTAGGTGTGTTCCCAAACAATAGATAACAGACATGCTTGGGACAGCAATTATTATAAACAAATCCCTCGAAAGTATAGAGAGGGAAAATCCCTAACTGTGAACACCTACTGTTTGTTTGTCTTTGTTGCTTGATCTTGATGCCTTAGCGCAGTGGCACTGATAATGCAAAGCATAACAAGCGGCCTAACTATAAACAAGGCAGCCATTTCAGATTAATGAAATAATTAAATGGGCTAAGACAGAGCAAGCTAAGTAGGTTAAAAATCACTAGGTGATGGGGGCACGAGTCTGCAAGCCAAAGGCTAAGCTAACGCCTGTAATCCCATTAAAACCAACTAGGATTCACTACATCAGGTACTTGGAGTGACCATTCAGAGATAACACTTAGTTGGGCTGCTTTATAGTACAGCTGGAAGTGTAGGAGTGTAAGACCCCCTGACTCCTTTGGCGACGCAGTGTTTGAAAGGGCAGACAAGCCTGGCTGTTCTGCCAAATGAATCGTATGGAAATGGTATGCAATGTCGAAAATCATTTGTGATCAATATCTATGGGAAGACTTTCGAAAAGTTAAGGTACCCTAGGAAAAGTTGACATTGTCACCAAGTTTATCCTTCCTAGCCAGGAAAAACAGAGTGGCGCCCATCTTTTCAGCTCTACTTTTAATAGAGCCAGTAGGGGAGGTAGTTCACACAGTAGCTATCTTCTACTCGTGGTGTAATTTTAATGCCAAAATATATTATTTCCCGCTTTGCCACAGAAAGAGTGTGAGAGTGGCCAGAGCCTCCATCTCAGTTGTAGACAGTGTCAGTTTTAGCACATAGGATTTAGTCAGATTGATTTTGAAGCCTTCTACTTCTTTAAAGAGGCATAGCTCCTTCTGAAGGAAGCTGAGGGCGGGGCCCGGGCTGGAGAGAGTCAAAAGCTTGTCATCAGTGTATATGGAAATCTTATGTTCCATCAAGCCAAACCAGATCATGTGAATAGTGGAGGATGATCGAATTTGTGCAGCTAGGGCCTCTATACTGGGTGCAAATAGAAAGGGTGACAGAGGGCAGCTCTCTCACGTTCCTCTTGTTAATTGGAAAGGTTTGGAGCTTACCCTGTTTACTAAAATCCTAGACTGGGGTGAGGCGTAGTTTGCCTGTATTGTAGTGATGAATTTGTCGCAAAATCCGCAGCGCTTGAGGATGTGGAATAAGAAGGACCAATGCACCCGGTTGAAAATCTTTTCGCCATCTAAACTTAACAGAATAACCAATATCTTTTTCTTTTTCTTGTTGGCCTTCTCAACAAGGTGGATTATCCTCTAGAGATTGTCGTGCATCTGACGACCTTTAATAAAGCCCTACTGGTCCAGATGGTCCAAGTCCGGCATCAGGTCTTCTAACATGGCCGTTAATATCTTCGAATAAAGCTTTGCATCTAGGTTCAAAATAGCTATGGGCAGATAGGAACAGCAGGCTTGCAGTTCTTTCCCCGTTTTGGGGATTCCAGTACTGAGTGCCTCACTCATGGACGGAGTGACTGCACCGAGGTGCCAACATGCTTAAACAGAGGGGTCAGTTGTGGAATCAGGTCAGAGCTAAAGGTTTTGTAAAATTGGGGTGAAAGGCCAGCTGGCCCAGAGATTTGTGACATTTTAGGTTAGTAATCACCAACTGCACCTCTTCTTCACCAGTGGGCTCACTTAATAGTTCATTCTGGGTGGTAGACACCTGGGGGAGGTCACTGCCCTCCAAAAGATCAAGTTGGGCTGTAGGTTCTTCTGTATATAATTCCTGATAGAAGTCCCCAAGCATATTTTTCTTCTCTGCAACTGAAATGGTGAATTCAGTGGTGGATCCTCCCTCTCTTTTTTAATTCTGAGTTGTCTCTCCAAATGGGCACCCACTTTGTTCTCCTGTTCATAAGCTGTCCATTGGAGGTGCAGTAGGAGTTCAGCTTTGTTTGTATATATGGCTTTTAGTTTACCTCTCAATGCTGTAACCTTACGCTGTAGAGGTAATGTGGAGTGTTCCTTGTGTGCCTGTTCCAAGGTTTGTAGTTCAGATTCCAGTGCGAGGCGATCTTTTGCCCTTTGTTTATTCAGTGCTGTCATCAGGGAGATACATTTCCCCCCAGAACACTGCTTTGAACGCACCCCCGTTGACACACTGGTTAGTGTCAGTGGGGACGTTGAGAGAGAAGTATTCTTTAATGGTGTGGTGCAGCTCATCCCGGAAAAGCCAATTTCCAATAAGAGAGTGGGGGAAGAACCAGTGAGGGTGTCTGGGCAGAGCCGTCCCCCATTGCAGGGCAACTGCCACCAGAGCATGATCGGAAAAAGTTATTGGGTGGATTGTTGTCGTTCACAGGTCTTGAACCCTTTCCTGCTATAGTCAAGCCTATAGTATGTATGGTGGGATTACCAGAAGGTATAATCTTGGACGTCTGGATGAAGTGTTCTCTAGGTGTCAACCAGACCCAGTTCTTGCATCACATGTTATAATGTTTTGGAAAAGTTGCCTGTAGGTGATCAGTGGAGGTGGGTGCTATCAATACGAGCATGCCAAGTGAGATTAAAATCTTCCATCAGGAGTATATATCCTTCCACAAATGCCCACAGCATTGTTAGGAAAGAATATGCCCTCTGGTCGGAATCCCTCTGATTATCTGTTCCAAAGTGCGATGTATTTATACAGATCTACCAGGACCTCTGATGTGGGTGTGTTTCCAAACAATAGATAACAGGCATGCTTGGGATGGCAATTATTATAAACAAAACCCTCGAAAGTATAGCGAGGGAAAATCCCTAAGTGTGAACACCTACTGTTTGTTTGTCTTTGTTGCTTGATCTTGACGCCTTAGCGCGGTGGCACGGATAATGCAAAGCATAACAAGCGGCCTAACTATCAACAAGGCAGCCATTTTAGAGGAATTAAATAATTAAATGGGCTAAGACAGAGCAAGCTAAGTAGGTTAAAAGTCACTAGGTGACGGGGGCACGAGTCTGCAACCCAAAGGCTAAGCTAACTCCTGTAATCCCATTAAAAAAAACTTAGATTCACGACACCCTCCCCATTGCCGTAACAGGTATGACCAAGGTACAGGAATTTGCTCTGAATTAAAAAGCTAAAAGCATAAAAACTAGCTAAAAAACTCTTTAAAATGTGTTAAAAGTAATAAAAACAGTTCAGCTAAAAATACATACAGAGATGTTAATGTCAACCATGACAAGCACAGCGTGCCAAAGCAAGTTAATTTAAATGCATAATTTTAATCGGGAATGGCAAGCCAATTCATCAAATTATTTGCTGTACGCGTGATCTCGAAGAGTGTCATTGAAGTCACCAACCAAGGACCTAAAAAATGAGTCAACATCATCTGATGTTAAATCGAGTGCAGGGCGGATAACGGATCCACAGAGCAGTAGTGCGCAGTAGTCTCTAGTGTAAAGTCATCCGCAGCAGTGCCGTCGGCCATGGTAGATCTTAAAACGGAAGGCTCATAGGTGGCTTCGTGGAGCAACCTCAGTCTCAAGGGGCATGACCGTGTATGAACCCTCAACGGGGACATCAACAGTTCGTGGTCCACAGGAGATGTTGGTGCAACAACAAGACAGTCCATAGGCAGATGTTCAAAGAGGCACCATTTGCTCGGAAAACTGGTTGTATGCACCTGAGAAGGGGTCAAAATGACAACGACCAGTCAGGCTCCAGTTCCACCAGCAAGGGTGCACCGAAGATCTGAACCATGCGTTCACGGCACAACGGAGTTGGTGGGAGCGGCTCCAGTGCTCTGCATAGCTGGAAAGAAACAACCACTGCGAATCAGAAGAAATAGCAGTAGTAGTCCGCCAATCAAAGCCAAAATAATTAGAAAGCCACCAAACACACTTGAAAAGAGCGAATGGATGGCCGACGGGATGACTCCGAAGACAGTCTGGAAGATGGACACGAAACCAGACACGACAGCCTTAAAGAAATGGACAATCCCAGTAGTGCTTGAAGCATTGAATATTCTGGATACCAGTTCTCCAAAGTGCTTTGGGAAGTTGGTATTTAATAGGGATTGTAACTCGGCTGATGGTCTCGCAATCTAGAGAGCATATGTCTCTTTTGCGGATGTCAAGGCGCCCTGTTTTTGAAACAATAGCACCTCTAGCCTGCTCAGCTTGTCATAGTTCACATTAATAGTATCTATGTGGGGCCACATGTCAGATACTTTTATCTCTCGTGTGGGGGGGAATAAAACATGTCCGCAACACGTAACGACCTTCGAGACCAGATTGCTTAGGCAATTCCTGGTCGCATGCCGGAACAACTTTGATTGTTCAGCACCACATAACTTCCATTGGAAAGTACATGAAATACCGGGCGAATCAAAGGGACGGAAGTACCCTTCAGTAAACAGGGCCAAGTTTGCGACCCCCGCATTGCAAAGACCGTGAAGGGACACCTGCCTACATATTATTGAATGACTAACAGCAGTCTCACATTCGCTTCCGCTAACAAAGACCTCTGTTTCACCGTTCAGACATTTATAATCAAAGGGCAACTCCCACTCTTCCTTAATATAGCTATCTCCTAGTTGCTCGTACCTCCACACTGCAAGATGTTTCAGGCAGCTTGAGAAACGAAAGGTCGAAATGGGTAAATTAATTATATGCCATGTAAGAGCCAGATAGTTGAAGGACTCTCTGCTACCGTGAAGGGCAACTTATCTAGTTTTTCTACGTGAAGCATGGTTAAACTAACCTCCCTTTAAGCCATTGTCTGTTGTCCTCTGGAAAAATTAAAAGCAGTGAAGAATTCACTCCCGTTAATATACTTCCATGGAATATGGCCTTTTTTCAGTGTCTGTAGAGTCCAACCCAGCTGCATGATGGAACGTATCTGTGTCTGTCCATGATATAACCGGGACAAGTCTGTCTGAGTGATATCAATAGCAGATGACACTATATTTGACAGTGAATAAATCCTGTTGGACAGAGTATTCATGCCGTTGTCGACAACTTCTAAAGCCTTCTCTAACTTTTCCTTTTCCAATTGCCTTAAACGTGCAGCAGCCTCAATCTGTGAAAGTTTCCAGATTTCATTATACATAGCATATATGAACCTTTTCAAGCGATGTTTTCTAGGACCCAGCAGAAAATCCTGCAAGTCTACATCTTCAGAAAGAGTGTTCAGATGTTTCTTAACTGCGGCTAACGTGTTAGTCTGAATCCCTTGTTGGCACAGTTTACCCACACTGTATGTCGAAATTATACCTGTATGTTGACCCGAAACAAAGCGAGGGTCTGGCCTGTTTATTGAAAAAAACCCTGAGGAGTTCAAAAAACGCGCTTGACACTCATTAGTGTCTGTTGGCCATATTAACCACCCGCCGGGACTGGAAAGTGAAGAATTATAGGTACCAGCCTTAACCATTGCATCTAGTCTTTCCCCAGTGATATTAAGGAAATATTGCCAATCTTTAAACCTTGCCGGAGTGGGGATACTGGGCGTGTTCATGTCTTTAATTTTCGCTAACCCAAGACAGGATGTCTGCTGAATAGTGTCATTGAAGAAAATCGTTTGTACATGAATCAGGCATGCACGAAATAAAGCCTCCCTACCCTGTATCAGCCATTCTTGTGTTCCCCATATACTTTTCAAGTCAATAGTGCTCTTCCAGTATTCGTAACCTTCAACTGCGAGCCGGGAAACAACGGATCTGAATAAATCAGTTTTGTATCAGTTAGCAAAATTTTCCTAATTTGTGCTGGAGATAATTTAAAATAATACGACTGCATTTTTAGTGTGATGCCCAGAAAAATATGTAAATTTATCACTATAGTATTTTGCGCTCCCTACTGGTGGTGTTGAACAGTGTTCCCACTGTGTGTAATTTAATACTGGTCTGTGTCTAGTGGCACAGTGTAGGTAGTAATGTCCCCAATTGTTATAACAGAACATTTCCCCATCATTCATTGTTTGTTCATAATACATCATCACTTTCAAAAGCGGAATAGTCCTTCATTTCAGTTAGCATGGAATCAGCTGTTTGGATATCCCAATCATCAGAGACAACATCAGGTGTAATGACATCTGACATAGAAATTTTGAACACGTATGGTATTTGAATAATCTCTGTAAGCCCGCATATATCAAAGGGAACTTTGTCCCACACAATCCCATCAGAAATCGGTATTGCTGTAACATTTACAGGGGACATGTCTATTCGGACCTTATGTGAGGAATGATATGGAGTTAAAACTTCATCAACAAGCTCAACAGAGGAGCGATCAGGAATAGAGTGACCATTTATGAGCAAAAAGAAAACAATCACAAAACCAACCCTTAAAAATAACACTAAAAATGTCAGACAGAACCATAAGTAGTTCCATGGGTATATTAAATAGTTCCTTTTAAGCCATTGATACAGCCTACTTCTTGTTGAAACATTGTCAATCACAGCAGTGGATGAGTCTGAAGAAAGGTCATCAATGTCAATGAAATAGCCAGAGGCAGTCTCTGCAAACACAGGAGCCGGTGCATTATCTGTACTTTGTTCCACTTCACGTGGAGGCTCTTGGTAGACAGTGTCAACAGTCTGTGAGGTGCTTGTGTAATAAACAGCCAAATAATGGACAGGAGTGGTCATCAAAGTGGTGACTGGAGCTAGCAAAATTTCATTTTCTGCCCTCCCCATGGTCGAGGAGGCGTCTGGAACTGCGTTGGACATCGTTGCATAGTCCGTAGTAGAGTTGTTCATCCTACTATGTAGATGTATGTCCTGATGGGTAGTGAGAGGGGATCGGGAATCACCCAAGGGACCTCTTGGTCTACTGTGAAGGATCGGCCACATGGTGTAGTTTGATGTCATCAATGGAGATAAATCTGTTCCTTCGAGAGCCAGACAGTGGTGGTAAGATGATAGTCCTGGTACCTTGAATTCCCAAGACTGGTACAGGTGCTCTGTATGACGGACCGAATTCCTTTTTCATAGCAATCTTCTCACGAACCAGATCCCCAATTTTAGGAATCCAGCCATTTGAAGTTTTTTCTAAATCCCTTATTCCTAAGGTGGGAGCACTGGTAGATGATTTATCATCACAAAATTGCTGAAGCTCATGTAAGACAGTGAGACGTTCATTTATGTCAAATGGTGTTTCTGCTGCCACCATACCATAGGCATCAAGATCTGGGACATACATAGGTATCCCAAAGAGAACCTCATAAGGAGTGCGCCCCACCAAGGACTGTCTTGGCAGATTATTCAGCGCTCTCTGGACCCCATATAGGTAATGTAGCCAGCTACGGCCTGAACCTAATACTCAAGCTGTTAAGGACTGCTTTAGATCACGATTCCGCCTCTCCACGACCAAATTTCCCTCAGGATGGTATGGTGAGGAGTAATGGAGTGCAACACCCATCGTCCCCATGGTGTCCCTGACTGCCTTAGAGGCAAATGCAGGGCCCTTGTCCTAATGGAATGCTGCAACCGCATATGTACCGATAAAGATCAGCAAGTCTTTTATAACAGTCCGAGCGTCAGCCGACCACTGTGGCCATACCCACAGGAATCTAGAACAAGAATCTACGGCGACTAGAATATATTTGTATGCACCATCAGGCTGTAAAGGACCACAATGGTCCAGGTACACACACTGTAGTGGCCTGTTGGACACTAAGAGGGATATCTGCGGTGGGCGTTTGATATTAGAACCCTTTATCTGCTGGCAAATGTCACAGCAAAGGAAATAATTCTTTGTCTGTCTGCATAGACCAGGCCACCAGAAGCATTTCTGTAAAAGTGTTATTGTGTCCGAGATGCCAGCATGTGCAGAAGCGACACCCTTGTGCACTGCTTTTACTAGATCTAATCTCTGGTCTTCGTTGGGGATCACTCGATCTCCAACCCCAGGAATTGTTGCGTAGGCAACATTCTGTGCACTGATATGGTAAGAATAGTTTGTAGAGTATCCCTATGGAAGGGGCTTGCCTGCAGCCGAAGCTTTCACGGCAGTTAGAATTTCATTATCCAATCTCGTTTGTGAATGAGTCACGCAAGCCACAGAAGCCGTAGCTACTGCTGCTTCATCAGCCAATGTCTTGCTGGTAACATGTATTCCTACAATTTGGTGGCCCAATTTATGTACTACATGGACACACGGTAGCTTATCCTTAAGATCAGCCACCCTCCCCCACAATATTTTGTGTTTCATGTTGTTCCCTTTAGAATCTCTAAACCCGTTCAGCTTCCAATGATTAAGATAATCGTTGTATGACTGAACGCAGTAGTATGAGTCACAGACTATTAAAGTCAGGCATCCTGGCTCAGTATGTTCGAGTGCTAGTATAAGAGCTTAACGTTCAGCAAACTGAGCTGTGCAGTCCCCTAAGGTCTGCATGTAGGTATTGTGTGGGTGGAAGTCTCCATCTTCCACCACTCCGCTCACGGCTGCGCAAGCGGCTGAGTGTTGATGTTTAGTACCTACTGCCGGTTGTGCTGAACCATCAGTGTATATGACAGTATGGTATCTGTCTAGTGGCAGGATATTTAGAGGAGCAATGTACTCTTGTTCATACTGGAGAAACTTTTGTGTCTGAAGTTTTGGGTCAAAAATGTAATCGACATCAGTGGCGGTCAGAGACGTTGCCCATTGAATCCAATGTGGATGCAATGCTTTAGCATTGGGAACGCTTGCTTTGCTGAAAGCCTCTAAGGCCGGCACCGGGGAAACCACAATGATATGTTTCCCCTGGGCAAGCGGTCTCTCTTTTATGACGGCCATCTGAACTGCCGTCAGAATCTTTTCTGTTGGTGCAAAACGCTGTTCTGCATTAGATTATAAATGTGGTTTATATGCTATGGGTACTGTGTCACCCTCGTTGAAGGTGACATAAGTAAATCCAATGGCACCAGCAATTATTCTGATGACCAAATTTGTTTTATTGTCACGAGTGTGCAAGTGTTTAGCTTCTAACATGTCCTGTTGCATTTCCCTAAGGATGCATGTATGTTCAACTGTCCAGTGTCTGCTAGAAAAATTGGGCTGAACCAAGTCATAAACTGGCTTGATACGTTGTGCATAATCTGGAATGTATGTTCTGCCAAAATTAAAGAACCTTAGTAATGACTGCAGTTTCTTAAGGGTATTAGGAGGGTGCAGTTGAGCACATTTCTCTAGAAAGTGTGGGGCCAGGCTCTTCCCCTCGTTCATATCCCAGGAACAGCACACTGAGAAAGGCGATCTTAATTTTTTTAAAGTTGAATTTGTAACGAGGTCTGCAAATCCCAAAATGATCCAATCGACCCTTGCAAGATGAATGTCGAGGTTGTCGTCTGTGAGATATATGTCATCCACGTAGGATAACGCCTCGGAATCAATATCATGCAATATTGAAGTTACACGGGCTGAAAATAGCCCCGGGCTGTTTTTATAGCCTTGAGGTAAACAACAAAAGTATTTCTGAGAGCCAAATGAAAATACACTCAGGTCCCGACTTTCCTGTGCTAAGTTCTGGCAGAAAAAGCCATTAGATATCTCTAATGTTGTTTTATATTTTTTGCGCACGATATTGTTTATTAGTGCTGTGCTATGTGAGTTTTGTATTGCATATGTGCGTGTATGACTATTTAAATGTCTGTAATCAATGACTATTCTGTAAGAATGGTCTGGCTTTGCAACAGGGAATAAAGGGTTATTCATTGCAGATGTACAGGGCTCAATTACTCCCTGGTACTCAAGTTGGGTGAGGATCTCCCTCACCGGAGCTTTCGCTTCATGTTTGACAGGATATTGTGGCTGTGGTTGGGGTGTAGCCCTAACAGGAATAACATGACAAGGAGACTCCTTGTCCCAACCTACATGATTGCGGTATAATGCAGGTGCCTGCGCTAAAGCCTATTCAACAGCATAGGCTTCTTTTTCTGCTTCTGGAACAAGATCAGAGAAAGAGGGCAAAATGATATCTTCCCCATGCAGGAGCTTACGGATGTGTTCAGGTGGCCAGTCTCTTTCAGCCAGTAGGATATCACTATTAAGTTCATCCCAAAATATCACCCCAATGGTGCGCTCCACATCTCCCTCTATCTGAATTTATAAATCATAAACCCTGTCAGGTGGGAGAACGCGGCCGTCCGCAGTTTCAACTGCGATAAAATCGCTAGTTGCTGTCGCATCCAGATGATCTCTCAGACTCTGGTGACATATTGTGACCTCTGCTGCACTGTCTAACAGAGTCACTGCCCACGTCTTGTTCCTCAACAGTGTTCTCAAGTGTACTGGCATTTTTAGCTTTTTCTTTTTAAACTGTGGCTTTTGCTGAGGAGTCTTTTCTTCTTTTTTAATGGTAGACTGCGGCGAGATCAGGACAGCCCCCTCTCTCGCTACGTCTATCCGGTGCATCCTGAAAGGAACGAGAGGGACGTGATTCAGTATATCTGTCAGGAGTTTTAATGTTCTCCCTATTTCTGAGATTGTATCTCCTTTCGGAGTTCTCCGGGTGTGGAGAATCAGCTCATTTATTTCTTCTATCTTTGAAATCTTTATGTTTTTCCCAGCGCTTCTTAGAGCCCTCTTGTGCCTGCTGTACCCTCCTTATGGGCGGTACTCCAATTTATTTGGCTTGGCTCCCGAACTATTCCGCCCTATACTAGTGTAGGTGTCGGAAATTATTTTTGGTAGCTGTCTCTCTTGTCCCTGGTGTGGAGTTTCCCGGAGACGCTGGCGTATTACCGCTTCCCCTTTAATATTACTGAGTATTATTGAGGACACTGCGTCAAAGTTACGCATTAATTCCATCCCCAAATCCGAGGCTGATGCAGCCCAGTGCTCATTCTGTATTTGTTTTAACACTTCGGGTAAATTGGCAAGTGTCGGGGTACCATGCGTGGTAGTATAAATGGCATCGAAGACTGTACCCCATGTGTCGCAGTCATCCATCGAGGGAACCATCCCAAAGGGCAAAGCACATAGTGAGCAGTTTATGTTTTTCCTATGCCCTGTTTGTGGATTAATCCCAGTAGCTAATTGATAACCACCAGGTGCTGGCGGTGCTGGACGCGCTGGTACGGTGTTCAAAGTTCGCATTACGAACTGAACTAGTCATCTATATAATGTCACTAATTCATTATATAAATCTCACAGATCTGCTATTGGCATATTTTGTATGCCTGGGTGTGGTGTGTATGTGGCAAACAAAGACCATGTTGGTCCATCATTACTTAAAGGACCTAGCCTCACCCTTTGTATTATGTGTGGTAGGGTGACTTCAAACCAGTTCTGGTGCTCTTGATATGTGAGCGATATTTCATGATACTGGTATGCTCGGTACCGTTGAGGTACGTTTGCAATTTTGTATGTGTGGAATGTATTTGTTCATTGGTCCACCTCAGGAAAGCTGACCCAACAATAAAATGCTTCTGTTTGGTATGCTTCATTAGCTTCTATTATAAGAGTAACATCCCTGCCCTCACCTGTAAGGCCATGCACAAATAAGTGTTGTGTTAGTGCTTGCCTAGCATTCTCAGGAATGCCAATGGCATTAGCCATATTTGTTTAGAAAAACAGAACACCAAATGGGGAGTAAAGTCCTTTTATGAGTTCGAGCTCAAACAACCTACAACTTAATCAGGTGTTACCTTTTCAGCTGAGGAGGAATTTCCCAAAGACCACAGACATCTCCGTGTAATGGTACTTAGGGTACCTGTTTGTCTGTGAGACAGGGATAGTCGGGGTATCCGTAAATTAGTGCCTAAACACCATCGTTGATGGCGCCATGTCGTAGTTTGGACTCTTGCTCTAGGAAAGACTGCTGGTTTAAGGATGACAGTACTTTTGTTCGTAGACGACTATGAATATTCTACAACAAGTCGCAACTGTTGTCCCAACCTTACCAGCTCACTAGCATCACCTGACCAGAAACACAATAGAAAAAGGTGATTTGTGGCAGCCTTTATGCATGGACTCAAAAATAGGACATCTCAGGGAGTGTCGTGGTTAAACGGAGATTACCCCTTTCTCACAGATATATCATGTCTCATACAAACACAGGCAATAACAAAGATGCAGTACAGTTTCAATAGTTTTTATTGAACACAACTGCAATTAGCGATACGTTGCATGGGCTGCAATGATTAGGATAATGAATAGTGCAAGAAACAGAACTGTGAAGTCGAGAGTCATTATTACAAAGACCCCCACCATCTTGCAATGCATGTAAAAGACATAAGAGGTGTAATATATCCTGGTACCCTAAAGTGATAAGACAAACCTTCTACGTAAAGGAGAGCTGGGTTTGTTAAACCTAATCTGCCAATGCCATGTCCTTGAGAGGAGCCCCCAACCCTCGTTACTTTGAAATGAGGTCTCTATCTCAGACTCTGCAGGGACACGAAGACTGGGTCAGCGTCAAGACGACGTGAAGCATCAATATCAGCGATGGTGGCGATGCCCTCTGGTTGGAATCCTTCTGATTATCTGTCTAAAGTGCAATGTATTTATACAGATCTACCAGGACCCCTGACGTAGGTGTGTTCCCAAACAATAGATAACAGACATGCTTGGGACTGCAATTATTATAAACAAATCCCTCGAAAGTATAGAGAGGGAAAATCCCTAACTGTGAACACCTACTGTTTGTTTGTCTTTGTTGCTTGATCTTGACGCGTTAGCGCGGTAGCACTGATAATGCAAAGCATAACAAGCGGCCTAACTATAAACAAGGCAGCCATTTTAGATGAATTAAATAATTAAATGGGCTAAGACAGAGCAAGCTAAGTAGGTTAAAAGTCACTAGGTGATGGGGGCACGAGTGTGCAAGCCAAAGGCTAGGATAACTCCTGTAATCCCATTATAACAAACTAGGATTCACTGCATCACGCACTAGGAGTGACCATTCAGAGATAACAATTAGTTGGGCTGCTTTATAGTACAGCTGGAAGTGTGGGAGTGTCAGACCCCCTGACTCCTTTGACGACGCAGTGTTTGGAAGGGCAGACAAGCCTGGCTGTTCTCCCCAATGAATCATATGGTAAGGGTATGCAATGTCGAAAAGAATTTGTGATCAATATCTATGGGAAAACTTTGGAAAAGTTAAGGTACCCTAGGAAAAATTGACATTTTCACCAAGTTTATCCTTCCTAGCCAGGAAAAACAGAGTGGCGCCCATCTTTTCAGCTCTACTTTTAATAGAGCCAGTAGGGGAGGAAGCTCGCACAGTAGATATCTTCTACTCGTGGTGTAATTTTAATGTCAAAATATATTATTTCCCGCTTTGCCACAGAAAGAGTGTGAGAGTGGCCAGAGCCTCCATCTCAGTTGTAGACAGTGTCAGTTTTAGCACTTAGGATTTAGTCAGATTGATTTTGAAGCCTTCTACTTCTTTAAAGAGGCATAGCTCCTTCTGAAGGACGGTGAGGGAGGGGCCAGAGAGTCAAAAGGTTGTCATTAGTGTATAGGGAAATCTTATGTTCCATCAAGCCAAACCAGATCTTGTGAATAGTGGAGGATGATCGAATTTGTGCAGCTAGGGCCTCTATACTGGGTGCAAATAGAAAGGGTGACAGGGGGCAGCTATCTCACGTGCCTCTTATTAATTGGAAAGGTTTGGAGCTTACCCCGTTTACTAAAATCCTAGACTGGGGTGAGGCGTAGTTTGCCTGTATTATAGTGATGAATTTGTCGCAAAATCCGCAGCGCTTGAGGATGTGGGATAAGAAGGACCAATGCACCCGGTTGAAAGTCTTTTCAGCATCTAAACTGAACAGAATAACCAATATCTTTTTCTTTTTCTTGTTGGCCTTCTCAACAAGGTGGATTATCCTCCATAGATTGTCGTGCATCTGACAACCTTTAATAAAGCCCTACTGGTGCGGATGTACCAAGTCCGGCATCAGGTCTTCTAACATGGCTGTTAATATCTTCGAATAAAGCTTTGCATCTAGGTTCAAAAGAGCTATGGGCTGATGGGAGCAGCAGGCTTGCAGTTCTTTCCCCGTTTTGGGGATTCCGGTACTGAGTGCCTCACTCATGGACGGAATGACTGCACCGAGGTGCCAACATGCTTAAATAGAGAAGCCAGTTGTGGAATCAGGTCAGAGCTAAAGGTTTTGTAAAATTGGGGTGAAAGGCCAGCTGGCCCTAGAGATTTGTGACGTTTTAGGTTAGTAATCACCAACCGCACCTCTTCTTCACTAGTGGGCTCACTTAATAGTTCATTCTGGGTGGTAGACACCTTGGGGAGGTCACTGTCCTCCAAAAAGTCAAGTTGGGCTATAGGTTCTGCTGTATATAATTCCTGATAGAAGTCCCCAAGCATATTTTTCTTCTCCACAACTGAACTGGTGAATTCAGTGGTGGATCCTACCTCTCTCTTTTAATTCTGAGTTGTCTCTCCAAATGGGCACCCACTTTGTTCTCCTGTTCATAAGCTGTCCATTGGAGGTGCAGTAGGAGTTCAGCCTTGTTTGTATATATGGCATTTAGTTTACCTCTCAATGCTGTAACCTTACGCTGTAGAGGTAGTGTAGAGTGTTCCTTGTGTGCCTGTTCCAAGGTTTGTAGTTCAGATTCCAGTGTGAGGCGATCTTTTGCCCTTTGTTTACTCAGTGCTGCCATCAGGGAGATACATTTCCCCCCAGATCACTGCTTTGAACGCACCCCCGTTGACACACTGGTTAGTGTCAGTGGGGACGTTGAGAGAGAAGTATTCTTTAATGGTTTGGTGCAGCTCATCCCGGAAAAGCCAATTTCCAATAAGAGAGTGGGGGAAGAACCAGTGAGGGTGTCTCGGCAGAGCCGTCCCCCATTGCAGGGCAACTGCCATCAGAGCATGATCGGAAAAAGTTATTGGGTGGATTGTTGTCATTCACAGGTCTTGAACCCTTTCCTGGCTATAGTCGAGCCTATAGTATGTATGGTGGGAATACCAGAAGGTATAATCTTGGACGTCTCGATGAAGTGTTCTCTAGGTGTCAACCAGACCCAGTTCTTGCATCACATGTTTCAATGTTTTGGAAAAGTTGCCTGTAGGTGATCAGTGGGGGTGGGTGCTATCAATACGAGCATGCCAAGTGAGATTAAAATCTTCCATCAGGAGTATATATCCTTCCAGAAATGCCCACAGCATTGTTAGGAAAGAATATGCCCTCTGGTTGGAATCCTTCTGATTATCCGTTCCAAAGTGCGATGTATTTATACACATCTACCAGGACCTCTGATGTAGGTGTGTTTCCAAACAATAGATAACAGACATGCTTGGGACGACAATTATTATAAACAAAACCCTCGAAAGTATAGAGAGGGAAAATCCCTAAGTGTGAACACCTACTGTTTGTTTGTCTTTTTTGCTTGATCTTGCCGCCTTAGCGCGTGGCACTGATAATGCAAAGCAGCAAAGCATAACAAGCGGCCTAACTATAAACAAGGCAGCCATTTTAGAGGAATTAAATAATTAAATGGACTAAGACAGAGCAAGCTAAGTAGGTTAAAAGTCACTAGGTGACGGGGGCACGAGTCTGCAACCCAAAGGCTAAGATAACTCCTGTAATCCCATTAAAACAAACTCAGATTCACTGCATCCTCCCCATTGCCGTAACAGGTATGACGAAGGTACAGGAATTTGCTCTGAATTAAAAAGCTAAAAGCATAAAAACTAGCTGAAAAACTCTTTAAAATGTGTTAAAAGTAATAAAAACAGTTCAGCTAAAAATACATACAGAGATGTTAATGTCAACCATGACAAGCACATCGTGCCAAAGCAAGTTAATTTAAATGCATAATTTTAATCGGGAATGGCAAGCCAATTCATCAAATTATTTGCTGTACGCGTGATCTCGAAGAGTGTCATTGAAGTCACCAACCAAGGACCTAAAAAATGAGTCAACATCATCTGATGTTAAATCGAGTGAAGGGCGGACAAACGGATCCACAGAGCAGTAGTGCGCAGTAGTCTCTAGTGTAAAGTCATCCGCAGCAGTGCCGTCGGCCATGGTAGATCTTAAAACAGAAGGCTCATAGGTGGCTTAGTGGAGCAACATCAGTCTCAAGGGGCATGACCATGTATGAACCCTGAATGGGGACATCAACAGTTCGTGGTCCACAGTAGATGTCGGTGCAACAACAAGACAGTCCATAGGCAGATGTTCAAAGAAGCATCATATGCTCAGAAAACTGGTTGTATGCACCAGAGAAGGGGTCAAAATGACAACGACCAGTCATGCTCCAGTTCCACCAGCAAGGGTGCACCGAAGATCCGAACCATGCGTTCACGGCACAACGGAGTTGGTGGGAGCGGCTCCAGTGCTCTGCGTAGCTGGAAAGAAACAACCACTGCGAATCAAAAGAAATAGCAGTAGTAGTCCGCCAATCAAAGCCAAAATAATTAGAAAGCCACCAAACACACTTGAAGAGAGCGAATGGATGGCTGACGGGATGACTCCGAAGACAGTCTGGAAGATGGACACGAAACCAGACACGACAGCCTTAAAGAAATGGACAATCCCAGTAGTGCTTGAAGCATTGAATATTCTGGATACCAGTTCTCCAAAGTGCTTTGGGAAGTTGGTATTTAATAGGGATTGTAACTCGGCTGATGGTCTCGCAATCTAGAGAGCATACGTCTCTTTTGCGGATGTCAAGGTGACCTGTTTTTGAAACAATAGCACTTCTAGCCTGCTCAGCTTGTCATAGTTCACATTAATAGTATCTATGTGGGGCCACATGTCAGATACTTTCATATCTCGTGTGGGGGGAATAAAACATGTCCGCAACACGTAACGACCTTTGAAACCAGATTCTTTCGGCAATTCCTGGTCGCATGCCGGAACAACTTTGATTGTTCAGCACCACATAACTTCCATTGGAAAGTACATGAAATACCGGGCGAATCAAAGGGACGGGAGTACCCTTCAGTAAACAGGCCAAGTTTGCGACCCCCGCATTGCAAAGACCGTGAAGGGACACCTGCCTGCATATCATTGAATGACTAACAGCAGTCTCACATTTGCTTCCGCTAAGAAATACCTCTGTTTCGCCGTTCAGACATTTATAATCAAAGGGCGACTCCCACTCTTCCTTAATTTAGCTATCTCCTAGTTGCTCGTACCTCCACACTGCAAGATGTTTCAGGCAGCTTGAGAAACGAAAGGTAAAAATGGGTAAATTAATTATGCCATGTAATAGCCAGATAGTTGAAGGACTCTCTGCTACCGTGAAGGGCAACTTATCTAGTTTTTCTACGTGAAGCATGGTGAAACTAGCCTCCCTTTAAGCCATTGTCTGTTGTTCTCTGGAAAAATTAAAAGCAGTGAAGAATTCACTACCGTTAATATACTTCCATGGAATACGACCTTTTTTGAGTGTCTGTAGAGTCTAACCCAGCTGCATGATGGAACGTATCTGTGTCTGTCCATGATATAACCGGGACAAGTCTGTCTGAGTGATATCAAATGCAGATGACACTATATTTGACAGTGAATAAATCCTGTTGGACAGAGTATTCATGCCGTTGTCGACAACTTCTAAAGCCTTCTCTAAGTTTTCCTTTTCCAATTGCCTTAAACGTGCAGCAGCCTCAATCTGTGAAAGTTTCCAGATTTCATTATACATATCATATATGAACCTTTTCAAGCGATGTTTTCTAGGACCCAGCAGAAAATCCTGCAAGTCTACATCTTCAGAAAGAGTGTTCAGATGTTTCTTAACTGCGGCTAACGTGTTAGTCTGTATCCATTGTTGGCACAGTTTACCCACACTGTATGTCGTAATTATACCTGTATGTTGACCCGATACAAAGCGAGGGTCTGGCCTGTTCATTGAAAAAAACCCTGAAGATTTAAAAAAACGCGCTTGACACTAATTAGTGTCTGTTGGCCATATTACCCACCCGCCGGGACTGGAAAATGAAGAATTATAGGTACCAGCCTTAACCATTGCATCTAGTCTTTCCCCATATTAAGGAAATATTGCCAATCTTTAAACCTTGCGTGAGTGGGGATACTGGGCGTGTTCATGTCTTTATTTTTCGCTGACCCCAGACAGGATGTCTGCTGAATAGTGTCATTGAAGAAAATCATTTGCACATGAATCAGGCATGCTCGAAATAAAGCCTCCCTACCCTGTATCTGCCAATCTTGTGTTCCCCATATACTTTTCAAGTCAATAGTGCTCTTCCAGTATTCGTAACCTTCAACTGCGAGCCGGGAAACAAACAGATCTGAATAAATCAGTTTTGTATCAGTTAGCAAAATTTTCCTAATTTGTGCTGGAGGTAATTTAAAATAATATGACTGTGTTTTTAGTGTGATGCCCAGAAAAATACGTAAATTTATCACTATAGTATTGTGCGCTCCCTACTGGTGGTGTTGAACAGTGTTCCCACTGTGTAATTTAATACGGGTCTGTGTCTAGTGGTAGGTAGTAATGTCCCCAATTGTTATAACAGAACATTTCCCCATCATTCATTGTAGGTTCATATACATCATCACTTTCAAAAGCGGAATAGTCCTTCATTTCAGTTAGCATGGAATCAGCTGTTTGGACATCCCAATCATCAGAGACAGCATCAGGTGTAATGACATCTGACATAGAAATTTTGAACACGTATGGTATTTGAATAATCTCTGTAAACCTGCATATATCAAAGGGAACTTTGTCCCACACAATCCCATCAGAAATCGGTATTGCTGTAACATTTACAGGGGACATGTCTATTCGGACCTTATGTGAGGAATGATATGGAGTTAAAACTTCATCAACAAGCTCAACAGAGGAGCGATCAGGAATAGAGTGACCATTTATGAGCAAAAAGAAAACAATCACAAAACCAACACATAAAAATAACACTTAAAATGTCAGACAGAACCATAAGTAGTTCCATGGGTATATTAAATAGTTCCTTTTAAACCATTGATACAGCTTACTTCTTTTTGAAACATTGTCAATCACAGCTGTGGATGAGTCTGAAGAAAGGTCATCAATGTCAATGAAATAGCCAGAGGCAGTCTCTGCAAACACAGGAGCCGGTGCATTATCTGTACTTTGTTCCACTTCACGTGGAGGCTCTTGGTAGACAGTGTCAACAGTCTGTGAGGTGCTTGTGTAATAAACCGCCAAATAATGGACAGGAGTGGTCATCAAAGTGGTGACTGGAGCTAGCAAAATTTCATTTTCTGCGCTCCCCATGGTCGAGGAGGCGTCTGGAACTGCGATGGACATCATTGCATAGTCCGTAGTAGAGTTGTTCATCCTACTATGTAGATGTATGTCCTGTTGGGTAGTGAGAGGGGATCGGGAATCACCCAAGGGACCTCTTGGTCTACTGTGAAGGATCGGCCACATGGTGTAGTTTGATGTCATCAATGGAGATAAATCTGTTCCTTCGAGAGCCAGACAGTGGTGGTAAGATGATAGTCCTGGTACCTTGAATTCCCAAGACTGGCACGGGTGCTCTGTATGATGGACTGAATTCCTTTTTCATAGCAATCTTCTCACGAACCAGATCCCCAATTTTAGGAATCCAGCCATTTGAAGTTTTTGCTAAATCCCTTATTCCTAAGGTGGGAGCACTGGTAGATGATTTATCATCACGAAATTGCTGAAGCTCCTGTAAGACAGTGAGACGTTCATTTATGTCAAATGGTGTTTCTGCTGCCACCATACCATAGGCATCATGATCTGGGACATACATAGGTATCCCAAAGATAACCTCTAAGGAGTGCGCCCCACCAAGGACTGTCTTGGCAGATTATTCAGTGCTCTCTGTACCCCATATAGGTAATGTACCCAGCTACAGCCTGAACCTAATACTCGAGCTGTTAAGGACTGCTTTAGATCACGATTCCGCCTCTCCACGACCGAATTTCCCTCAGGATGGTATGGTAAGGAGTAATGGAGTGCAACACCCATCGTCCCCATGGTGTCCCTGAATGCTTTAGAGGCAAATGCAGGGCCCTGGTCCGAGTGGAATGCTGCAACCGCATATGTACCGATAAAGATCAGCAAGTCTTTTATAACAGTCCGAGCGTCAGCCGACCGCTGTGGCCATACCCACAGGAATCTAGAACAAGAATCTACGGCGACTAGAATATATTTGTATGCACCATCAGGCTGTAAAGGACCACAATGGTCCAGGTACACACACTGTAGTGGCCTGTTGGACACTAAGAGGGATATCTGCGGTGGGCGTTTGATATTAGAGCCCTTTATCTGCTGGCAAATGTCACAGCAAAGGACATAATTCTTTGTCCGTCTGCATAGACCAGGTCACCAGAAGTGTTTCTGTAAAAGTGTTATTGTGTCCGAGATACCAGCATGTGCAGAAGCGACACCCTTGTGCACTGCTTCTACTAGATCTAATCTCTGGTCTTTGTTAGGTATCACTCGATCTCCAACCCCAGGAATTGTTGCGTTGGCAACATTCTGTGCACTGATATGGTAAGAATAGTTTGTAGAGTATCCCTCTGGAAGGGGCTTGCCTGCAGCCGAAGCTTTCACGGCAGTTAGAATTACATTATCCAATCTCGTTTGTGAACGAGTCACTGCAGCCACAGAAGCCGTAGCTACTGCTGCTTCTTCAGCTAATGTCTTGCCGGTAACGTGTATTTCTACACGTTGGTGGCCCAATGTATGTACTACATGGACACACAGTAGCTTATCCTTAAGATCAGCCACCCTCCCCCACAATATTTTGTGTTTAATGGTGTTCCCTTTAGAATCTCTAAACCCGTTCAGCTTCCAATGATTAAGATAATCGTTGTATGACTGAACACAGTAGTATGAGTCACAGACTATTAAAGTCAGGCATCCTGGCTCAGTATGTTCGAGCGCTAGTATAAGAGCTTTACGTTCGGCCAACTGAGCTGTGCAGTCCCCTAGGGTCTGCATGTAGGTATTGTGTGGGTGGAAGTCTCCATGCGCAAGCGGCTGAGTATTGATGTTTAGTACCTACTGCCGGTTGTGCTGAACCATCAGTGTATATGACAGTATGGTATCTGTCTAGTGGCAAGATATTTAGAGGAGCAATGTACTCTTGTTCATACTGGAGAAACTCTTGTGTCTGAAGTTTTGGGTCATAAATGTAATCGACATCAGTGGCGGTCAGAGATGTTGCCCATTGAATCCAATGTGGATGTAATGCTTTAGCATTGGGAAAGCTTTATTTGCTGACAGCCTCTAAGGCCGGCACCGGGGAAACCACAATAATATGTTTCCCCTGGGCAAGCGGTCTCTCTTTTATGACGGCCATCTGAACTGCCATCAGAATCTTTTCTGTTGGTGCAAAACGGTGTTCTGCATTAGAGTATAAATGTGGTTTATATGCTATGGGTACTGTGTCACCCTCGTTGAAGGTGACATAAGTAAATCCAATGGCACCAGCAATTATTCTGATGACCAAATTTGTTTTATTGTCACGTGTGTGCAAGTGTTTAGCTTCTAACATGTCCTGTTGCATTTCCCTAAGGATGCGTGTATGTTCAACTGTCCAGTGTCTGCTAGAAAAATTGGGCTGAACCAAGTCATAAACTGGCTTGATACGTTGTGCATAATCTGGAATTTATGTTCTGCCAAAATTAAAGAACCCTAGTAATGACTGCAGTTTCATAAGGGTATTAGGAGGGTGCAGTTGAGCACATTTCTCCAGAAAGTGCGGGGCCAGGCTCTTCCCCTTGTTTGATAGCTCATATCCCAGGAACAGCACACTGAGAAAGTCGATCTTAATTTTTTTTAAGTTGAATTTGTAACAAGTTCTGCAAATCCCAAAATGATCCAATCGACCCTTGCAAGATGAACGTCGAGGTTGTCGTCTGTGAGATATATGTCATCCACATAGGATAACGCCTCGGAATCAATATCATGCAATATTGAAGTTACACGGGCTGAAAATAGCCCCGGGCTGTTTTTATAGCCTTGAGGTAAACAACAAAAGCATTTCTGAGAGCCAAATGAGAATACACTCAGGTCCCGACTTTCGTGTGCTAAGTTCTGGCAGAAAAAGCCATTAGATATGTCTAATGTTGTTTTATATTTTTTGCGCACTATATTGTTTATTAGTGCTGTGCTATGTGAGTTTTGTATTGCATATGTGCGTGTATGACTATTTAAATGTCTGTAATCAATGACTATTCTGTATGAATGGTCTGGCTTTGCAACAGGGAATAACGGGTTATTCATTGCAGATGTACAGGGCTCAATTACTCCCTGGTACTCAAGTTGGGTGAGGATCTCCCTCACCAGAGCTTTCGCTTCATGTTTGACAGGATATTGTGGCTGTGGTTGGGGTGTAGACCTAACAGGAATAACATGACAAGGAGACTCCTAGTCCCAACCTACATGATTGCGGTATAACGCAGGTGCCTGCGCTAAAGCCCATTCAACAGCATAGGCTTCTTTTTCTGCTTCCGGAACAAGATCAGAGAAAGAGGGCAAAATGATATCTTCCCCATGCAGGAGCTTACGGATGTGTTCAGGTGGCCAGTCTCTTTCAGCCAGTAGGATATCACTATTAAGTTCATCCCAAAATATCACCCCAATGGTGCGCTCCACATCTCCCTCTATCTGAATTTATAAATCATAAACCCTGTCAGGTGGGAGAACGTGGCCGTCCGCAGTTTCAACTGCGATAAACTCGCTAGTTGCTGTCGCATCCAGATGATCTCTCAGACTCTGGTGACATATTGTGACCTCTGCTGCACTGTCTAACAGAGTCACTGCCCACGTCTTGTTCCTCAACAGTGTTCTCAAGTGTACTGTCATTTTTAGCTGTCAGTGCTGCCACCTTTTTCTTTTTAAACTTTGGCTTTTGCTGAGGAGTCTTTTCTTCTTTTTTAATGGTAGACTGTGGCGAGATCAGGACAGCCCCCTCTCTCGCTACGTCTATCCGGTGCATCCTGAAAGGAACGAGAGGGACGTGAATCAGTATATCTGTCAGGAGTTTTAATGTTCTCCCTATTTCTGAGATTGTATCTCCTTTCGGAGTTCTCTGGGTGTGGAGAATCAGCTCATTTATTTCTTCTATCTTTGAAATCTTTATGTTTTTCCCAGCGCTTCTTAGAGCCCTCTTGTGCCTGCTGTACCCTCCTTATGGGCGGTACCTTGTGACTCCAATTTCTTTGGCTTGGCTCCCAAACTATGCCACCCTATACTAGTGTAGGTGTCAGAAATTATTTTTGGTAGCTGTCTCTCTTGTTCCTGGTGTGGAGTTTCCCGGAGACGCTGGCGTATTACCGCTTCCCCTTTAATATTACTGAGTATTATTGAGGACACTGCGTCAAAGTTACGCATTAATTTCATCCCCAAATCCGAGGCTGATGCAGCCCAGTGCTCATTCTGTATTTGTTTTAACACTTCGGGTAAATTGGCAAGTGTCGGGGTACCATGTGTGGTAGTATAAATGGTATCGAAGACTGTACCCCATGTGTCGCAGTCATCCACTGAGGGAACCATCCCAAAGGGCAAGCACATAGTGAGCAGTCTATGTTTTTCCTATGCACTGTTTGTGGATTAATCCCAGTAGCTAATTGATAACCACCAGCTGCTGGCGGTGCTGGACGCGCTGGTACGGTGTTCAAAGTTCGCATTACGAACTGAACTAGTCGTCTATATAATGTCACTAATTCATTATATAAATCTCACAGATCTGCTATTGGCATATTTTGTATGCCTGGGTGAGGTGTGTATGTGGCAAACAAAGACCATGTTGGTCCATCATTACTTAAAGGACCTAGCCTCACCCTTTGTATTATGTGTGGTAGGGCGCCTTCAAACCAGTTCTGTTGCTCTTGATATGTGAGCGATATTTCATGATACTGGTATGCTCGGTACCGTTGAGGTACGTTTGCAATTTTGTATGTGTGGAATGTATTTGTTCTTTGGTCCACCTCAGGAAAACTGACCCAACAATAAAATGTTTCTGTTTGGTATGCTTCATTAGCTTCTATTATAAGAGTAACATCCCTGCCCTCATCTGTAAGGCCATGCGCAAATAAGTGTTGTATTAGTGCTTGCCTAGCATTCTCAGGAATGCCAATGGCATTAGCCATATTTGTTTAGAAAAACGGAACACAAAATGGGGAGTAAAGTCCTTTTATGAGTTCGAGCTCGAACAACCTACAACTTAATCAGGTGTTACCTTTTCAGCTGAAGAGGAATTTCCCAAAGACCACGGACATCTCCGTATAATGGTACTTAGGGTACCTGTTTGTCTGTGAGACAGTGATAGTCGGGGTATCCGTAAATTAGTGCCTAAACACCATCGTTGGTGGCGCCATGTCGTAGTTTGGACTCTTGCTCTAGGAAAGACTGCTGGTTTAAGGATGACAGTACTTTTGTTCGTAGGCCACTATGCCTATTCTACAACAAGTCGCAACTGTTGTCCCAACCTTACCAGTTCACTAGCATCACCTCACCAGAAACACAATAGTAAAAGGTGATTTGTGGCAGCCTTTATGCATGGACTCAAGAATAAGACATCTCAGGGAGTGTCGTGGTTAAACGGAGATTACCCCTTTCTCACAGATATATCATGTCTCATACAAACACAGGCAATAACAAAGATACATTAAAGTTTCAATAGTTTTTATTTAACGCAACTGCAATTTGTGATACGTTGCATGGGCTGCAATGATTAGGATAATGAATAGTGCAAGAAACAGAACTCTGAAGTCGATTGTCATTGTTAAAAAGACCCCCACCATCTTGCAATGCATGTAAAAGACATAAGAGGTGTAATATGTCCTGGTACCCTAAAGTGATAAGACAAACCTTCTACGTAAAGGAGAGCTGGGTTTGTAAACCTAATCTGCCAATGCCATGTCCTTGATAGGAGCCCCCAGCCCTCGTTACTTTGGAATGAGGTCTCTATCTCAGACTCCGCAGGGACACGAAGACTGGGTCAGCGTCAAGACGACGTGCAGCATCGATATCAGCGATGCTCTCTGGTCAGAATCCCTTTGATTATCTGTCTAAAATGCAATGTATTTATACAGATCTACCAGGACCCCTGACGTAGGTGTGTTCCCAAACAATAGATTACAGACATGCTTGGGACGGCAATTATTATAAACAAATCCCTCGAAAGTATAGAGAGGGAAAATCCCTATGTGTGAACACCTACTGTTTGTTTGTCTTTGTTGCTTGATCTTGACCCCTTAGCGCGGTGGCACTGATAATGCAAAGCTTAACATGCGGCCTAACTATAAATAAGGCAGCCATTTTAGATTAATTAAATAATTAAATGGGCTAAGACAGAGCAAGCTAAGTAGGTTAAAAGTCACTAGGTGATGGGGGCACGAGTGTGCAAGCCAAAGGCTAAGCTAACTCCTGTAATCCCATTAAAACAAACTAGGATTCACTGCATCAGGTACTTGGAGTGCCCATTCAGAGATAACCCTTAGTTGGGCTGCTTTATAGTACAGCTGGAAGTGTGGGAGTGTAAGACCCCCTGACTCCTTTGACGATGCAGTGTTTGAAAGGGCAGACGAGCCTGGCTGTTCTGCCAAATGAATCGTATGGTAAGGGTATGCAATGTCGAAAAGAATTTGTGATCAATATCTATGGGAAGACTTTGGAAAAGTTAAGGTACCCTAGGAAAAATTGACATTTTCACCAAGTTTATCCTTCCTAGCCAGGAAAAACAGAGTGGCGCCCATCTTTTCAGCTCTACTTTTAATAGAGCCAGTAGGGGAGGAAGTTCGCACAGTAGATATCTTCTACTCGTGATGTAATTTTAATGTCAAAATATATTATTTCCCGCTTTGCCACAGAAAGAGTGTGAGAGTGGCCAGAGCCTCCATCTCAGTCAGTTGTAGACAGTGTCAGTTTTAGCACTTAGGATTTACTCAGATTGATTTTGAAGCCTTCTACTTCTTTAAGGAGGCATAGCTCCTTCTGAAGGACGGTGAGGGAGGGGCCAGGGCTGGAGAGAGTCAAAAGCTTGTCATCAGTGTATAGGGAAATCTTATGTTCCATCAAGCCAAACCAGATCTTGTGAATAGTGGAGGATGATCGAATTTGTGCAGCTAGGGCCTCTATACTGGGTGCAAATAGAAAGGGTGACAGGGGGCAGCTCTCTCACGTCCCTCTTGTTAATTGGAAAGGTTTGGAGCTTACCCTGTTTACTAAAATCCTAGACTGGGGTGAGGCGTAGTTTGCCTGTATTGTAGTGATGAATTTGTCGCAAAATCCGCAGCGCTTGAGGATGTGGGATAAGAAGGACCAATGCACCCGGTTGAAAGTCTTTTCGGCATCTAAACTTAACAGAATAACCAATATCTTTTTCTTTTTCTTGTTGGCCTTCTCAACAAGGTGGATTATCCTCCAAAGATTGTCATGCATCTGACAACCGGCATCAGGTCTTCTAACATGGCCGTTAATATCTTCGAATAAAGCTTTGCATCTAGGTTCAAAAGAGCTATGGGCAGATAGGAGCAGCAGGCTTGCAGTTCTTTCCCCGTTTTGGGGATTCCGGTACTGAGTGCCTCATTCATGGACGGAATGACTGCACCGAGGTGCCAACATGCTTAAATAGAGAAGTCAGTTGTGGAATCAGGTCAGAGCTAAAGGTTTTGTAAAATTGGGGTGAAAGGCCAGCTGGCCGCAGATATTTGTGACGTTTTAGGTTAGTAATCACCAACCGCACCTCTTCTTGACCAGAGGGCTCACTTAATAGTTCCTTCTGGGTGGTAGACACCTGGGGGAGGTCACTGTCCTCCAAAAAGTCAAGTTGGGCTATAGGTTTTGCTGTATATAATTCCTGATAGAAGTCCCCAAGCATATTTTTCTTCTCCACAACTGAACTGGTGAATTCAGTGGTGGATCCTACCTCTCTTTTTTAATTCTGAGTTGTCTCTCCAAATGGGCACCCACTTTTTTCTCCTGTTCATAAGCTGTCCATTGGAGGTGCAGTAGGAGTTCAGCTTTGTTTGAATATATGGCATTTAGTTTACCTCTCAATGCTGTAACCTTACGCTGTAGAGGTAATGTAGAGTGTTCCTTGTGTGCCTGTTCCAAGGTTTGTAGTTCAGATTCCAGTGCGAGGCGATCTTTTGCCCTTTGTTTATTCAGTGCTGCCATCAGGGAGATACATTTCCCCCCAGAACACTGCTTTGAACGCACCCCCGTTGGCACACTGGTTAGTGTCAGTGGGGACATTGAAAGAGAAGTATTCTTTAATGGTTTGGTGCAACTCATCCCGGAAAAGCCAATTTCCAATAAGAGAGTGGCGGAAGAACCAGTGAGGGTGTCACGGCAGAACCATCCCCCATTGCAGGGCAACTGCCACCAGAGCATGATCGGAAAAAGTTATTGGGTGGATTGTTGTCGTTCACAGGTCTTGAACCCTTTCCTGGCTATGGTCAAGCCTATAGTATGTATGGTGGGATTACCAGAAGGTATATAATCTTGGACGTCTGGATGAAGTGTTCTCTAGGTGTCAACCAGACCCAGTGCTTGCATCACATGTTTCAATGTTTTGGAAAAGTTGCCTGTAGGTGATCAGTGTGGGTGGGTGATATCAATACGAGAATGTCAAGTGAGATTAAAATCTTCCATCAGGAGTATATATCCTTCCACAAATGCCCACAGCATTGTTAGGAAAGAATATAAAAACTGTTCCTGGTTGGCACTGGAGGAATAGATAGAGACAAAAGTGGCAGTTCTACCGCTTACGAATCCCTTAACCATGACAACCCTCCCCTCTTTATCAGTTTTGTACCCCTTGGGTTGAAACTTCACTGACGTGTGGAACATAAGCACCACCCCATTGTGTTTAGAGGTGGTGGAGGATTTAAAAAGTTGTGGGTATGTTTTGTGCTTCAGTCTATGATCATCTGCGCGCTTAAGGTGCGTCTCCTGTAATGCTACCCCATCATAATGTTGCTCCAACAGGTACTTCTAAAGTTTTTGACGTTTATCAGGGGAGTTTAAGCCTCTAACGTTCCAGGTAAGTGTTGTTACTACCATGTCTGAAGATCAATTGTATGACTGCGCGTGTCCCACCCTTGAGAAATGTTTCCCTCCCCCCGAGCAGCTGTTGGGATCCTGCTATTCCCTGCCCTCCCACCCATATTGATGGTAAAATATTTTGTTAATACCTACGACCGTACCCCTATGGCCCTGAACAAGGAAAAAAAGGGAAAAAATAGGGACAACAGATCCCAAACTTAGTAAGATCATTACTAATGTGTGCATTGTATTGGGCTGTGGCCTGATACTGCTAGAATGTCGTTTTGTCTAGCTCTTGGGGTTAGGGTATTGGGGATAGCTAAGGGTTTACTAGCATTCGCAATACAAATTACAAAAAAAAAAAAACAGGAGAGAGTTTGTACGTGCTAAGACACCAGTCCTCATGGTGATAGACAACATGACCATGTACTCTCTCCTCACAGCAGTGTTCATTTCCCCAAGGGGGACAGTCCGTGCCATTTCTCCTCAGAGACCTTTCCACCATGACCATTAAATTAGTAGCTCAAATTCAGGTGGTTCATTCTAGGATTCGAATGACTCCCCACTGGGTCAAAAAAATGTATGATGGCGAGGAGTAAGCCAGGCTCCTAGTGCTGGGGGTGGGGTCACTCCCCCTTGCGGTGACCCTCGGACTCCCTCCTTTGGACGATCCTCAGGGACAGGGATGCTGATAGTGCTATTGCGTCTGGCAGGTCAGTCACGTGATAGTACTTATTTTACAGGTCGAAGGCAAAACCGAACTGGAATGTCCACCGGTACCTGATGTGCCTCTGCCTCAGATTGTCTGTCACACATTTGAACTGCTGTTGCCTCACCAGTGTAGCTGGGGTGATATCTTGTAACAGTGTGCACAATTCTCCCTTGAAAGCGATCATCTCAGCCTTACGCACCACTTGGAGAATGGCCTCCTTTGTTTTAAAGGAGTGTAGCTTCACTAGCACATAACACGGTCATCTCTTGTCATCTGAGGACCATAGGCCAACTATATGGACTCTGTCTAGTTTCACCTTCATGTTCGATTCTCCTAGGAGCTCTGAAAACAGGCCCACCACAAAGGCCTCTAAGTCAGGGCCCTCTGCCCCCTCTGCTAGCTCCAGGATTATTATATTGTTGCACTGTGACGTGTTCTCTAGGTCCTCCTATTTGAGTATGGATGCCTCCAGTTGCTGTCATAGCAATTGTGTCAAATCGTCCAGGTGGCTCATGCAGGTATCTAAGTCAGAGGATTTTGCCTCCACCTCTAACACTCTGGCTCCTACCGACTCCATGTCCTGTTGCAATGTGGCTAGCTTAACGTTGAGGTTGGCCCCAAGGGTGTCCAGTGAGGAGGCCAGATCGACTTTCAGCTCTTCACAGAGCTACTTTTTGAAGTCTCTGAGGAATGAGTGCTAGTCATCCCATGTAAGTGACAAGTTGGTGTCTTTAGGCCGCATAGGTGATGCTATCCTTGTTTTGTGGAGGTGAAATAGCTGAGCACCCTGTTTGTTGTTTTTTGGGTGACATGTGGCTGAGTACTGCCCACTGGAAGTAAAACACCAAGACTGCCTTTGTTCCTTAGCTCCTGGTACTCCGCTGGCCCTGTGCCCGTCAACTTGCCTCCATAATGGGCCCCACAGAAATTGTTGCCTTCAACTGTCCGAGCTGGTGCACAATGCTAGGCTTGTTTTCTGAACTTGATGCAGTTATGGTGGTGGGTGGTGCCTACAAAGGCGTTTCAACCTGGCGCACAACTGCTCAGAATATCTCCAACCGGGTGTACCATCCAGTCACTCGCTCCACAGACCAATGTCACCGTTCATTCCTCTCCATACATAGTGTCCCAGCAGAAAAACTCAGAGACTACACTTGCAGTTTTCTGAATGGCATTCCAGCCTGTTTCCCAAATTGCTCACTCCTTCAGCTGAGAAGGTCCTGCCTTGGTCAATGTCGGGTTTGGGTGCCCCATAGGACAGTGACCCAACCGCCTCACCACAGGGCCTCTCCCCTTCATCACAATGTCAGCCAGGCGCCAAGGTTGCTTCGGCTGCATGTGAGGGCAATCACCCTTCCCCCCAGGCCTCCATTGAGTTTTTGTTCATTTTTCCTACTGAGCAGTCCCCTGCTATTAGAAATGGGGTTTCTGGTTGGCTAGGGTATACACCTAAGCCAGGGAGAACCCACCACACTAGTTAGAGCGAGGGAGTTACACACCAAAGATAACCCCGGCTCACCCCCCAGATAGCTTGGCACGAGCAGTCAGGCTTATCCCAGAGGCAATGTGTAAAGTGCTTTCACAACACACCACCACAACACACTACAAAGGAAACACAACAACAAGTTATATAAAAATAAACGGTATTGTATAAAACATCCTTAGACCAAACACGACATGTATCAGTAATACCCTGTTACACAAGCAGTTGTCAGAACATCACACAGGTTACTAGTGTTCTGTGAAAATAAGCAGTAGTCAGGTAAACATACAGGTTACTGGTATTCTGCAACACAAGCAGTAGTCAGATTGTCAGAATCACCAAAAATGCACGTCAGAATAAACAACATATCAGGGATGTTATGACATCATCATGAAGGCACATAGCATGGAAACATTCCCAAATTACATAAGTCCTAGAAAACATTAACTTAGCTGAAGCATTGCTATGCCTATCATCTGGTCCCTGAAATGGTACTGGGGTTTTTGTCAGCCACAAGCCCGACATATATCGCTGTCAGAACACCAAAGACATGCAGCAGATAATTAATTATACATTTGGATCATAAAATTACTTTCTGGCCTACCGGGTGGTCAGGGAAAACATGTCAATTACTCTGTCAGCTTAGGGTACAGCACCTCTGTGTGCTTAATGACCTTCATACGGTAATTTGCAAGTTCCCCATGGCACACAATATGGTAGCGCATGGGCAGTGGCGCACTTGCACTCCTATTATATGGATCACGGTACAAAAGAAGAAAGAAAGAAAACGCCACTCTGATCAGTTTAGGAGCACCCGCACATCTGCCTCAGAAAATGTAGTACTGTTTTGAGTGGGAACTGGGCCTAGCAAGGTTCTGTCTCGTTCTGCTAATGGCTGCCAGAGAAATGCACCTGATAGAAATACGTCCTAACTTGAAGGAGGCACATGCGGCTCTCCTCTCAGCGAGGAGAACTTCCTGGGTCCCCCATGTAGAGTCCAGCACTGAGGGGATCAGCCGGCCTCTGGCCGCATCCACATGGGACAGCAGTGAACTATTGGCGGCTTCCTTGCAAGCCGCATTCTCCTGAGGAACGTCCCTCCAGGGCCGCTCTCTTCTTCTCCACAAGGAGGCTGAGCCCCGGGGAGCCTCCTGGTGACTTCAGGGGCTAGTGGGCTCCTCTTCTTTTCGCAGCCTGGGTCGCAGTGGTGACAGCACCAAAGTGGGGCCTACTTTTCCCCCGGGGGCACTGACTGGTGAGCGCTGTACTCCCACTCGATGAAAGGCTGCCGGCAGGCTTCTCTCCACTTTTTCTGTGTTGGGGAGGGTGGCCACAACTGCTGTGCCAAGAGGGAACTTCTGGTGCCCACAGTAGACCACTAATGAAGCGCTCTTAAAGCGCTGACAATAAAGTGCTCTTCAGGTGGCCATGCAGCTCTCTTCCCGCACTGCTGATAAAAGGCATAACGCACACTCCTTGCGCTGACTTAGGAAACCACAGAACGCTTTTCCCACTCTGACGCAGGGAAACACCAATGCACTCCTTAGGCATTGAAGTAGCCAAAACAGGAGCGATGGAGGCATACCACCCAGCTCCTGGAGATCACTGGGGAAGGTCCAGGGAAAGTAAAGCAGCAGTGGGCAAGCACATCAGGGTTCTTGAAGCAGAGCAACAATCCTCCTTGTGACCCAGCAGGCCACAGGTCAGTCCTGATGGTGGTTCCTCATAGGAGCATAACAGGTTCCTCTGACAGGTCCACGCAGTGTCTACCATTGTTGGGGACAACCCCCTGTACTTATAATCATTTTGTGCAACTTCCACAAAGGGGGAGAAATGTTCCAACCAGCACTAACCGGTTCCAGGGATGTCCCCTTTCTCCCCCACAACTGGCTTCAGACAACAGTGAAGGGTAAGCAAGCCCTTTGTGTTAGGCCTGGGCACAGCCTTTACAGATGCAGGTGTGCCCCGCCTCTACTTCTCCCAGCCCAGGAAGACCATTCAATTTGCATATTCACTCTTGTGACACTTCCACCCTCCCTTAGTACATGCTGTCTGAGAAGTATGCACAAAGCCCAGCTGTCAATCTGCCTCAGACGTGGATTGGAGTCAAGCTGCAAAACACCAGAGTCATAAGCACAGAGAAATGCTCACTTTCAAAAAGTAGCATTTATATCATGGTAACCAGTAAGCAGCATTTCTCACTACCATTGCAACCATACCAAACATGCCTACTCCACCCCTCATAGATCAGACGATACCGCTTAGACATGTTAGGGCATTTCCAATGCAATCCTATAAGAGGAGCAGCGCTCACAGTAGTGAGAAACTACATGGGCTGTTTGTCACTATTAGGACAGGTAGTACATACAGACATATGTCTTACCTTTAACATACACAACACCCTGCCCATAGGTCTAGTTAGGGCCTACATTAGTGATGGTGTATATGTAGTAAAAGAGGAGTTCTAGGCCTGGCAAGTAAATTTAGATGGCAGGTCCCTGTGACAGTAAACTGCGCATGCAGGCCCTGTGGCGGCAGGCCTGAGACAGGTTTGAAAGGCTGCTTCTGTGGGTAATGCAAACTGCACTGCAGGGCCACTAGTAGCATTTAATTTACAGGCCCTGGGTATAGAGATACCACTGTACAAGGGACTTATAGGTAAATTAAATTAAATGTACCAATCAGGTGTAAACCAATGATACCAAGTTTAGAAGGAAATGAACATTCACTTTAGCACTGATCAGCAATGGTAAAGTGCTCAGAGTCTCAACGTCAACAAAAAGGGTCAGAAACAAATAGGAGGAGGAAGGCAAAAAGGTCAGGGGTGACCCTGTAAAGAGGGCCACACCCAACACCCACAATGCATAGCAAGGCTTTCTTGGTGGTCACTCAGCTCAGGTGCTGACCGCACGCCATGTTGAGGTAATGCAGTCAGTTAAAATAAACTCTGCACCTGGGGGGCCCTTCCAGCCCCCTCGCAGGTGCATTGATGCATTGGGAATTGTCCTGTGGCAACCTGCACTCTGGGACACCCCACACCATTGGGTAAGTCCATTGCCTTTGTGCCCCAGTACTAGAGGCCCTCACCGCTCCGGATGCACCAACAGGTTCCGCACACTTTCCTGCCCCCTGGCAATCACACTCATCAGCAGACTCCCCAGTGTCGGAAGGTCACCACTGTTGCTGCAATCTTTGCTTATGGGCTGGTAACGGGTGATGTGTCAGACATCCCGGGCAGGTGCTCCAAGCTGCCAGCAGGTCCACATCCTTGAGGCCCAAGCATGGGCTTCTGAACCCTTTACCGCCCACCATTGCTGCTGCCAGTAAACGTCTTATCAGGACGCCTCTGTCATCCTTTCAGTTCACAGACATGGAGAGGGTGGACTTTTGCCTCTGGCTATGGTTATTACCCTACCTTTGCTGTTAAAGGCAGCGGAGTCCAAGGAAATTACATCCGTTCGGCCATCTTGGCAGGCCACGCTCCTCCAAAGATTCTGATTTTGACTAATCAATTGTGTAACCACCAAAGTTAGAATACTTTTAGTTTGCCTCAGGTCCGATTGTAAATGAGTGATTTTAGCTGATAAAAATAAATACATGTAATCAATATAAAGTTTGAGCTTAGTAGCTTTGGGAATTAGTGTGGAAATGAATTATTAGAGAAAATAAATTGTGCAAAAGGTTCAATAAAAAGGGCAAAGAGAATTGAGAAAAAAAGGGAAGACCCTGCATGTTTCTCCTTTAAGAGAGATTTGATCAGCTATGTGATTATTTATGATAACTTTAGCTGATGTGACCATGGTGCGGAAATCAACCATGTGAGCAAGGCAGAAAACTTTCCAAAATTCTAAATAAAAATCACCAGCACTCAAAGTCAAATGCTTTTTTGGCATCTAACATAATAATGGCCACATTAATTTTGTCTGAGGTTACAATATGAGTAAATTCAGACATATAGGCCCTCATTATGGCCTTGGCAATAAAAACTGATTACAGCTGCGGTGACTGCCTCCAACATACCGCCTCGGAGGTGAACATCCATCTACCAGATTATGACACATATACACAAACCGACAGAAAACTGCCACAACCACAAATCCGCCAGACCCACTGAACATGATAAACTGTCGGCACTACCACCCATACCGTTACGCCAACCAATCAACTCCTTCCAAAGAATGACCCACCAATCACCACAGCGGACAGTCAATGGCGGTAAACCATTGGCGGTGAAAACTGCTGCAGTTCAAACGGCAACCCAAAAATAAAACAAGACAATATTGGCCCAAACAAAAGTACCACACCTGACACAGATACACACACCCCACACACCCACCAACAACACTATAAAACACACACCCACACTACCCAAAATCCTTTGCAAACATGAAAAGACCGTAATAGCTAGCCACGGAAATCACAGAGACAACTCCACACACACACCACAACTACCCATTCATCCGTCACGCACCACACACCCAACACCCCACCACATCACTCAACACCCTCTGGATAACACACACATCACACAACACCCATGTCCCTACAAAGGCACCCTCATTTCACTGATGGGAAGTTGCGGGTCATGGTTGAGGAAATAGTCAAGGTAGAGCCACAGCTGGTTGAAGCACAGGTACAGCAGATATCCATTGCCAGGAAGATGGAGTTATGAGGGAGGATCGTGGACAGGGTGAATGCTGCAGGACAACATCCATGCACAAGAGACGACATTTGGAAGAGGTGGAACGACCTACGGGGTAAGGTGTGTTCCATTGCATCAAGGCACCAGCTCGCGATCCAGAGGACTGGCAGTGGACCCCCACCTCCTCCCCGACAGCATGGGAGGAGCAGGTCTTGGCAATCCTGAGGGACTCACTGGAGTAGCCGAAGGACTGGACACTGGTGAGTCAACATTAGCAACCTTCCCCTACCCCATTCCTGCATGCTAACTCACCCTCTCACCCTGACTTCTTTCACCCCACTCCATCCCACACGGTGCACCACCCCATTGACCATACCTAAATGTTTAGCCCTGCATGCCATGCCCACTGCAAGTACATCCCTCCCAGCTCTGCATGCACACCCACTACCAATGCATGGACAGCAGGGGCAACTACCAATCCCACAATGTAGGAGGCTGGCCTGGCTTGTAGTGGTACCAAGGGGTACTTACACTCTGCACCAAGTCCAGTTATCCCTTATTAGTGTAGAAGAGGTGTCTAGCAGCTAAGGCTGATAGAAAAGGTAGCTTAGCAGAGCAGCTTAGGCTGAACTAGGAGACGTGTAAAGCTCCTGCTATACCACTGGTGTCATATGCACAATATCATAAGAAAACACAATACACAGATATACTAAAAATAAAGGTACTTTATTTTTATGACAATATGCCAAAGTATCTCAGTGAGTACCCTCAGTATGAGGATAGCAAATATACACAAGATATATGTACACAATACCAAAAATATGCAGTAATAGCAATAGAAAACAGTGCAAGCAATGTATAGTCACAATAGATTGCAATGGGAGCACATAGGTATAGGGGCAACACAAACCATATACTCTAGAAGTGGAATGCGAACCACGAATGGACCCCAAACCTATGTGAGCTTGTAGAGGGTCGCTGGGACTGTAAGAAAACAGTGAGGGTTAGAAAAATAGCCCACCCCAAGACCCTGAAAAGTGGGTGCAAAGTGCAACTAAGTTCCCCAGAGAGCCCAGAAGTCGTGATAGGGGAATTCTGCAAGGAAGACCAACACCAGTAATGCAACAACAATGGATTTCCAGACAAGAGTACCTGTGGAACAAGGGGACCAAGTCCAAGAGTCACACTCAAGTCGTGAGTGGGCAGATGCCCAAGAAATGCCAGCTGAGGGTGCAAAGAAGCTGCCACCAGATGGTAGAAGCTGTGGATTCTGCAAGAACGAAGAGGACTAGGAACTTCCCCTTTGGAGGATGGATGTCCCACGTCGTGAAGAAGCTTGCAGAGGTGTTTCCGTGCAGAAATACCGCAAACAAGCCTTGCTAGCTGCAAGGTTTGCTGTTAGGGTTTTTGGATGCCGCCGTGGCCCAGGAGGGACCAGGATGTCGCCAATTGCGTGAGGAGACAGAGGGGGCGTCTAGCAAGACAAGGAGCCCACTCAGAGGCAAGCAGCACCCGCAGAAGTGCCGGAACAGCACTACGAAGAAGAGTGAACCAGAGCTCACCCGAAGTCACCAAAGAAGGTCCCACGACGCCGGAGGACAACTCAGGAGGTCATGCACTGCAGGTTAGAGTGTCGGGGACCCAGGCTTGGCTGTGCACAAAGGAAATCCTGGAAGAGTGCACAGGAGCTGGAGCAGCTGCAAATCACGCGGTACCCAGCAATGCAGTCTAGCGTGGGGGAGGCAAGGACTTACCTCCAC
Organism: Pleurodeles waltl; assembly: GCF_031143425.1. Taxonomy (NCBI): domain Eukaryota; kingdom Metazoa; phylum Chordata; class Amphibia; order Caudata; family Salamandridae; genus Pleurodeles; species Pleurodeles waltl. The sequence continues at coordinate 494,113,322 of NC_090446.1, forward strand.
CAAACTTGGACTGAAGAGTCACTGGACTGTGGGAGTCACTTGGACAGAGTTGCTGAGTTCCAGGGACCACGTTCGTCATGCTGAGAGGGGACCCAGAGGACCGGTGATGCAGTCTTTTGGTGCCTGTGGTTGCAGGGGGAAGATTCCGTCGACCCACAGGAGATTTCTTCGGAGCTTCTAGTGCAGAGAGGAGGCAGACTACCCCCACAGCATGCACCACCAGGAAAACAGTCGAGAAGGCGGCCGGATCAGCGATACAAGGTTGCAGTAGTCGTCTTTGCTACTTTGTTGCGGTTTTGCAGGCATCCAGAGCAGTCAGCGGTCGATTCCTTGGCAGAAGGTGAAGAGAGAGATGCATAGGAACTCTGATGAGCTCTTGCATTCGTTATCTAAAGAATTCCCCAAAGCAGAGACCCTAAATAGCCAGAAAAGGAGGTTTGGCTACTTAGGAAGGAGGATAGGCTAGCAACACAGGTAAGAGCCTATCAGAAGGAGTCTCTGACGTCACCTGCTGGCACTGGCCACTCAGAGCAGTCCAGTGTGCCAGCAGCACCTCTGTTTCCAAGATGGCAGAGGTCTGGAGCACACTGGAGGAGCTCTGGGCACCTCCCAGGGGAGGTGCAGGTCAGGGGAGTGGTCACTCCCCTTTCCTTTGTCCAGTTTCGCGCCAGAGCAGGGCTGGGGGATCCCTGAACCGGTGTAGACTGGCTTATGCAGAGATGGGCACCATCTGTGCCCATCAAAGCATTTCCAGAGGCTGGGGGAGGCTACTCCTCCCCAGCCCTGACACCTTTTTCCAAAGGGAGAGGGTGTAACACCCTCTCTCTGAGGAAGTCCTTTGTTCTGCCTTCCTGGGTCAAGCCTGGCTGGACCCCAGGAGGGCCGAAACCTGTCTGAGGGGTTGGCAGCAGCAGCTGCAGTGAAACCCCGGGAAAGGTAGTTTGGCAGTACCCGGGTCTGTTCTAGAGACTCGGGGGATCATGGAATTGTCTCCCCAATGCCAGGATGGCATAGAGGGGGCAATCCTATGATCATAGACATGTTACATGGCCATATTCGGAGTTACCATTGTGAAGCTACATATAGGTAGTGACCTATATGTAGTGCACGCGTGTAATGGTGTCCCCGCACTCACAAAGTCCGGGGAATTTGCCCTGAACAATGTGGGGGCACCTTGGTTAGTGCCGGGGTGCCCACACACTAAGTAACTTAGCACCCAACCTTTACCAGGTAACGGTTAGACATATAGGTGACTTATAAGTTACTTAAGTGCAGTGGTAAATGGCTGTGATATTTCACTCAGGCTGCAATGGCAGGCCTGTGTAAGAATTGTCAGAGCTCCCTATAGGTGGCAAAAGAAATGCTGCAGCCCATAGGGATCTCCTGGAACCCCAATACTCTGGGTACCTCAGTACCATATACTAGGGAATTATAAGGGTGTTCCAGTATGCCAATGTAAATTGGTGAAATTGGTCACTAGCCTGTTAGTGACAATTTGTACCGAGAGAGCATAACCACTGAGGTTCTGGTTAGCAGAGCCTCAGTGAGACAGTTAGGCATCACACAGGGAACACATATATATAGGTCACAAACTTATGAACACTGGGGTCCTGGCTAGCAGGGTCCCAGTGACACATAACAAACATACTGGAAACATAGGGTTTTCACTATGAGCACTGGGCCCTGGCTGGCAGGATCCCAGTGAGACAGTGGAAACACCCTGACATACACTCACAAACAGGCCAAAAGTGGGGGTAACAAGGCTAGAAAGAGGCTACTTTCTCACACACAATACATCACCACACACCACCAAAGGTGGGAGCACAACACCAATATCTTTGGGAAAGCTGGAAATGCGGAAAATGTCACAGAAATTTACCTTAACACATCACTTTCATCCCCACAGGTGGCCCAGCCAATGTCAGTGTCGAGGAAGTGCCACAGCAACCCAGCCCCACACCAGAAGATGGCCTCAGTGATGACAGCAACTCAGGAGGTCTGGATCTGGGGGAACTCCCTGGCCCATCTGGGACCACTGGTCAGTCGGACACCACATCCCACACCCAGTACACCACAGGGCCCCCCCAGACTTAAAACCACAGCTGCGAGCCAACGCCCCCAAGCCTCTGTCCCTGTCAATCACTGGTGTGCCCACCCGTACAGGGATCCGAGTCTACACCACACAGGCAAGACGATGAAGGTCCTGCTGTCATTGGTAGTGGGCACACCGTTCTGGGGACACAGGCATGTGGGACCAGGGACACTCGGAGGGCAGCTGTGTGCCAGGGGAAAGACAGGCCCAGGGAACCGACTGCCCAGGAGGCACTCACAAATGTCCTGGGGGTAGACGAACAAACCCAGGACAGGATGGGCCAGGTGATCACCATCATGGAGGAGAACCAGCGGCTGCAGGCGGTACACCACCAGGAGGTCATGCAGCAGTTGAAGTCCCTAAATGCCAACATGTCCTTTCTTGTAGGGGTGCTAGGTGACTTAGCCAACCCCATGCGGGAGAACCGAGCACACCAGAAGCCCACTTCCAGTAACCAGTCCAACCAACAACCATCAACATCAGCTGCAGCTAGTGGACAGGAGAACCTCTCACAGGACCCACAGGCCACAAGCACCCCTCCCCCTGCAGAAGGTGAACCTCCCCGCAAGCATTCCCTGCGACCCAGACAGACACCAGAGACTGTTGCCAAGACCAAGACCACCACCAGGAAATGAGCCCCTCACAAATGTCCCCCTTGTGTCCCACTGAGTCACCCTGTTCACTTTGGACTGCCATTGCTCCTCTTCCTATGGCCCCATGGACACTGGACCTGTACCACAAACAGACTGGGCCACTACTCCGAACTTTTCCTCAACCATCACCGCACTCTATTGGACTTCCCATTGTTTTTTGTCTTCAAATAAACACCCTTGAGCACAACTTGAGTAATAGTGCTTCATCGGAAAGAAATGTGCAAAGTATTGAGCTGTATTGAACTGTTCTATCCTGTGAAAATGTCCTGTAATGTGTGAAGTCATCCAACAAATGTGTCTCAGCAGTCTGTAGTCATCACATCAGTTCACTCTTGTAACCACACCAACATCTGCAATAAGGGAAGGCGTAGGTGACAGTCAATTGGCATGCAAAGGTAGTGACTGGCATAATACTACACCCATACAGCACAGAAATCAAATGTAGACATGCATGGATCAACAGTCTTGTCTGAGTGTCATTGGAAGTACTGCTGAATGATCTGTGTTCTGTTGTCCACATCCTCCTCCTCTTCCTCCTCCTCACCTTCCTCAGTGTCCACAGCTGCCACAGCTGCATTGTCACCCCCTCCTCCTGCAGATAGGGCACATGGCGTCTGAGGGCTAAACTGTGCATCATGCAGCACACCACCACAATCTGGCAGACCTTTTCAGGGGAGTAGAAGAGGGATCTACCTGTCAGATGGAGGCACCTGAACCTGGCTTTCAGGAGACCAAAGGTTTGTTCCAAAGTCCTCCCAGTACACCCATGAGCATCATTGTACTGATTTTCAGCCCCTGTTCTCAGATTCCTGACAGAGGTCAACAGCCAGGACAGGTTTGGGTAGCCGGAGTCAACCTGCAAGAAGTGAGGGACACACATTAACAATGCACAATGGCATGGGTTAGGCATTACTGACATACATTGGGTGGGGACTCATGCTCACTTATGAGCCACACTCTGTGGCTCTGTAGTCATGCCATCACCTGTGGGATGCTACTATTCCTCAAGACATAGGCATCATGCACAGATCCAGGATACTTGGCAGTGATGTGGGAGATGTACTGGTCAACAAGGCACACCATCTGGACATTGAGTGAGTGGAAACTCTTCCTATTCCTGTACACCTGTTCAGTGGCCCTGGAGGGGACTAAAGCAATATGGGTGCCGTCAATGACCCCAACCAAATGTAGTATGTGTCCCATTGCGTAGAATCCAGCCTTCACAGTGGGCAAATCATCAACCTGGGGGAATGCGATGTAGCTGCATATGTGTTTCAGCAAGGCAGTCAAAACCCTTCCAAACACAATCGAGAACAGTGGCGGTGTCATTCCTGCAGCCAAGCCCACAGTCACCTGGAATGAACCAGTTGCCAGGAAATGGAGCACTGACAGGACCTGCACAAGAGGGGGAATTGCTGTGGTGCAACAGATCGCGAATATCAGATCAAGCTCCAATTGTGCACGCAGCTCTGTGATTGTGGCCCTGTCCAGTCTATAGGTGAGTATTATGTGCCTGTCCTCCAGTGTAGCCAAGTCCACAAGAGGTCTGTACACGGGGGCATGCCCCCTCCTCCTCCTATTCCTCCGCAGTGGTTGGTGTCTAAGAGGGCCAAAAGGAATATGGGTGTGACAACAGCATGCATGGACACACATCACCAGAGTATACAGTGCATGTATGTGATTTGGACACCATAATTGTCTAGGTGTGTACAGTTGACACCAATGACGCACAGACAGAATCCAAACATGAGCACTAGTAGCAGGAAATGGCAACTGCCTGTCCTGTATGCAGGAACAGGTAAAAGTGACCTCACTTTGCCGGCGTCAGACGTCATGGCGGAAGGCGGTCTGCACCGCCATGCAATTCCTCATTGGCTAACATGGGGCTCTATGGTGTATAGGATCCAATGATGATCAACCCCAGCTGTGACGGTGTTCACTGCTGCGGACGTGATGCCATTTCCTTTCTACAACTTCACTTGATTCCTGACTATCCACTGGACAACATCTCCATTGCGTGTGCTGCTGTGACCAGTGTCTGGAACCTGCCATGTCCCGTGCTACAGGGTAAGGGCCCCAGCCTTCACGCCGGAGGAGTTGGTGAAGCTCGTGGATGGGGTCCTACCCCTGTATGGGCAGTTGTATGAACCTCCAGACAAACTGGTGAGTACAACATGGGTATGTTGCATGTGACATGGCTGCACGGAGATGTATGTGTGTGCTTGCAGTGTGTCAATTGGGGGGTACGGCTGCAGGCAATGTGAAGGGGCAAATGCTATATGAGGGACAAATGCAGTATGTAGGCCATATGTGTAACAGGCTTGATTGTATGGTTCATGGTGTCCTTCTGTCTGTTTCCTGCTTTTGACCTCCTGAGATCCATCTCTGTAGGGCAGTCAACCATAGTGAATGCCATCTAGGGGCTGACATCCCAGATGCAGCAATGCAATGCGTTCCTGGAGGGTATTCACGGTGGCTTGGTGGCCTTACAGAGACCGTTCCAGGCTCTGGCCTCCTCTCTGACGGCAGCCAGTGTCCCTGTTTAATCCGTCCCCCCTCCAACTACCTCTTCTCAGTCCCAGTCTCCTCTCACCCAACCCTCGCACACATTCTGACAAGCATGCACCCAAAGCAACAGTCAAGACTCGCACAGACAAACACAGGCAGCACACATCAGTCCACAAGCACACATGAGCCAACATACAGTTGCACCCACAACATTAGCCCCTGCCTCCACTGTCTCCCCCTCCTCCTCCTCCCTCACAGTCACATCAGCACTCACACCTGCATGCACAACATCAACAGTCCCAGATCCTGCCACCTGCACAGCCTTGCCCACAGTCAGCAGAACAGCAGACCCGCAGACATGCACCCCACACACCACATGCACAGTCTCCACCACCATCACCACCTCATGCCGCACACCCACCTCACTTGCAGACACCACCACAGCATCCATCCACAAGTCCTGTTTGACTCCCCCCACCCTTTCTGCTCCCATCCAAAGACACACAAACGTTCGCACTCAGACCCCCAACAGCCATGCACCTCACACACGCACACTGTCCATGCACCTGCACCCAAGTCCAGCACACCTCTTCCTCCTACAACCACTCCGTCTACCTCCACTCCCATTCCTCCTCCACACCCCACCCCACTGGTCCTAAGAAGCTTTTCGTTGCTCGCATTGACCTCTTCCCTGCCCCACACCCCTCGTCCTGCTCGTAAGCCCAGTACCTCCACCTCCTATTCGACTCCTGTTCCTCCCCCTGAGACTGCAACTGCCACTGAGGGGCCCAAGAGTGGCACTCTGGCCCCCCATCCCAAGCCCACTCCTCCGCCCTCTAAACGGAAGAGTCAAGTCCTGACCCTTCCCAAACCCAAGCCCAAGGACCCCACTACAAAACCCCTCCACCACCCCCTGCCCGCTGAGGTGCCTGACTATTCCACACATGATACCCCTGCCCAGTGGAGTGCCCAGGTTTTCTGGGGTCAAGTTGGGCCTTGGACGTTGCCCTGTGGGTTGAAATGAACATTGTAGTGGCCAATGGCCCTTTGTGTATATAGTTATTTTAATGTGGTCGCTATTCCCACAGGAATACAGTGGTTGGACCAAAGGCATGTGTCCTGGTTTTCTTTACTTCTGGGTTACGTTTCTGTTGATTTACTCTGCTGATTTTCCTGGGTGTGTGGCATGTGTGTTTGGTGTGTGTTGTACATGTGTGTGTGTCACTCTACCCACCCTCCCTTGTGTGATAGGCGGTTGTACTCAACGTCGTTGTCTTCGCCGGTGTTTGTGCTCCTGGACTACCATGGCGTAGTACAGCATCGGGAAGACTTGCAGCCCTGGTTCCATGGCAGCCGTGGACTCCTTTGTGTCACTGGAGGTGAGTGTCTCCTTTATAGGATGTGTTTCCGCCAGGCTTTTGGTGTCGTTGCTACCGCCCCGGAGATCCTGGCGGTGTACTATGTCATAATATGGTGGGTGAATCCTTGTCTTACACCTGCCTGAAGAGAGCTACCACTGTGTTCAGTGTTTGTACTGCACTGGCGGTTGGTGTGGTACATTGGCTGTCTATGGGTAGGATCACTGCCATGGTCATTATTTGGCAGTCATTACCACCGGCCTGGCAACGGTACTGCTGCCATCGCCAGAGTGGCGTAACCTGACCTCCAAGGTCATAATGACCACCATAATGTGTATTAGGGGACAGATTATGGCCCAGTTTAAAAGTGTTTTGTTCTGAGTGTATTAGATATTATGCAAGGTCTAACACATATGGTTCCCAAAATGAAAACAATTAGGTATTTTTTTGTTAGGATCTTGTAATCAGTGTTTAATAATGGTCTGTTGTATCAGGCCAGATACGTTTCTGTTTCCATGCTTTTAAAACATTTATCAAAACGCTGCTATCCATGGAAAGGGAACTTGAGCCATCCTCTTGCAAGAGGTTGAAGAAAACACTTTAGAGGGTTTGCAAAATAATACACAAAACATTTTATAAAATTCCACGTTAAAACCATCTCCTCCTGGCGCCGTGGCATTTGATAATTGTCTTATGGCCTCCCTGACATCCATTTCCGAGATGGGATTCTCTAGTAAAAATGGGGCTAGATTAATCCCTAAGATAAAATGATTGATCTCTTGTTCTCTACTCATAGGGTTAGGATCTTCATCATCATGTAAAACTTTGTAGTAATTTATGAAGCGTTTTGAAATTTTAGAATTATAATAAGTGTATTCATTAGAAATCAAGTCTCTAATTATTGTAATCAAATTTCCATAATTTTTTCTCGAGTGGAACAAGCTAAAAAGTGATAACCCTTTCCCCTTCTTCGTAAACTTGGTGTTCACATGTTCTACTATTAACAATCTGTATTTCGCGGTAAAAATTGCACATTTTAGTTTTCTGCACTGGCCCAATCTTTACTAGTGTGTGAAGCGTTATCAAATGATTATCTATGTATGTTAGGAAACGTATTCATTGTAATAGTACATTTTAGAGTTGTTTTATAATCAGAAAATCCCACTCGAGTATATTTGATCCTTACTTCAGTGAATGTAAAAGGAACTAAATAAAAGTCAATCTTGGGTGCTGATTGAAATTAGCCTGAATAGCAGGGAAAAGCATTTTGCCCAGGGTTGTTAAGCTTCCATATGTAAAACAGACCTGACTGATTGCAAAGGTCATAACATATTTTTGCAGTGTTCTTCTTATAATGGCACTGGCTGAGCTGAGAAGAGTCTAAACGTAAAAAGGGTAAAAAATGTAAGTCCCCTCCGATTACAGTGAGTCTGGCTAGTTTACTCAAATGTCATTCAGGATTCCGAAAGACTGCAGCAGGGGCTGAGGAGAAGCAACATGGATAAATCTTTCTCTTGTAATAAGATTAAATTGCGTTCAACTGTGTCAACCAGGCAACGACTGCGTCTCATTTGGACTTGTTATTCAGACCATTTGTATTGCATTACCTCTGTAAAGTGTAGATTCACAAATAGCTAAAAGCAGCAGATATGAAGTGTGTTGAATAGCATTGTTACTATTGTTAATTAAACAATCAGTCTGCATTTCAGTATAGTGGGATTGAGCATTCATTTTAGTAATGCCGAGCCAACCCTTTTCCTCACCTTCTGTGTGTGATCCCTTGATCTCCACTGCCCTTCCACACTCCCCCACATTCTTCCAAACGCTCTCACGTCCCCGATGAGACTGTGTTCCCACCGACAGAGCACTCTCTGGAGTGCCATTTAGCTATTTGGTGAACTGTATTTGCCCTGAGTGGTTATCCAAGCTGAGCAGCGAAATAGCATTAATCCTGCACTGCATATGTGGATAAAGGGGCATATTTATGAAAAATGACACAAAACTGCGCTAATTTTATTAACGCGAGCTAGCATCATTCTTTAGCGCCATCTGTGTGCCACATTATGAAATGACGTGGGATGGCACAAACGAATGGTTAGCGTGAAAAAAAAGACGCAAACATCTGCGACATGCCAAAAGGAAAAATTACGCTAATGCTGCAAAAGTGGCGCTACACCGTTTTGCGGCAAGTAAACATGTCTCGAAAGAGTTATCGCCTTTTTTACTCTGCATGAGCATCAAAACAAAACACACAAGCAGAAAAGAGTGCAATTGCAAGAGAAGATGGAATCAACAGACCAGGAGAGACCTCAGGGGGACCCCAAACACCCAAGTACCAGCCAGCAGAGTCCAGAAAAGTACCAGGAGAAGGAGAAGAGAAAGCGCAAGTGTTGCTTTAGCGAGGAGTAGCATGACATCCTGGTCAGAGAGGTGATGGAGCACCAACACCAGCTCTTTGTCACCTCCAAATTGCCAGTTGGTATGAGAGACGCAATATGGCAGGCAATACTAGACAAAATCAACGGCGTTGCAGAGGTGAAGAGAGGACTGTCACTGAGGTCAAGAAGCACGGGCACGATTGCAAGCGCAGGACTAAGGAGGAACTTGCCAGGAACCGTAAGTCAGCACTGCAGACTGGAGGTGGAATTCCCGCACCACAGGAAAACCTGGATGAGCTGGAGGAGACGGTTGCAGTAGTCATCCCTGAGGAGGTGGTCACTGGAATCGCAGGACATCTCAGATTACCAGGAACCACCACAAATGCAGGGTAAGTTATGGGGGAGATATCTGGAACTCCACAAATGGCTTAAGGGGGAGGCAATTAGGACACACTCAATGCATGCTAAAGGGCTGCATTGGGACACATAGGCCCTGTATCAAGATGCAGCATCCCCACCCAAGCCACATAGTATTGATGCTTTGGTTGAGCAATGCACTCCAACATATACACAACATCAACATAGGCCACTCACTATGCCTATACTTCACCATGTAAATATGCACCTCATTGCCTGGTAGGCACATTCAAATTGTGTGGCTATGCCATTACAACACGTATTACATATAGTCAAAGCCCCTGTACCAACATAACGTAGACATCAGAGACTAGGACGAAAGTCAAACCCACCCCAGGGGTGGTGACAGGGTGGTGTCTCTGGCCAGAATTCTTCCCTTCCTCATTGTTGCATTGCCTTTACTCATGTGTGCTGCATCATGCAGCACACATTGAAATGCCATCTCAGCAAACATAGCTTGTGCATGTGCAGGAAAGGACACCTCACTGCACATGAACAAATCATCAATTCAAGGCAGGCACCCCGTCTTCATGCTGCAACAATGGCTGTGTTGGTGCAGGGAGCACAAATCTGTGCAGGCGCAGGCAGACTTGCAGGGCTGTACCGTATTCAAGTAAATATGGCACATCACTGCGTATCTAAACTGCTTCAGTGTACTGCAACACATCTCGCAGCTGCCCTGAGCCATGCCAAAAGAGAAAAAATCTGCCCTAAAGCTTGCAACCTGCGGCACACAACCAGTATATGGTGAACCCACAACAACTCACACACAACCTACTGCGTCATATGGGAATGGCCACAAAATAAAATGCATGCAACATATTGTGCATGCCTGTGAACATCATGTGTGCAGCTGTACAAGTGGCTGCAATCTCACCAGTTGACACAATAGAGGGCTAGATCAAACAGAAAATGATGGTGCGTGCTGCAGTGCAAAATTAGGCAGCATCACGCACCGTCATCTTCAAAACACAGGGATACGCCATACACATAAGAATACATCCCACCCCTGTGTACGCCCCTGCGCAAGTGGAAATTAGATGTCATGCGCCAATGCAGCCACTCTTGCACCATAGTTCAAGGATGGCTGAGTTAAGGGGGAGAATGTTTTTGTGCAACAAGGAACACCTTCCTGAACAACAACAAACTTAAAGTGTGATTTGCTCTTACTCTATGTGCAGCAGAATGCAGCACACATAGTAAAAGCAAAAAATCCAGTAGAAATGTAAGCATAACTCCTAGATTTTGCCATGCTAAACCCACCCATTGGCTGGTGTCAGATATTGGCCTAGCATCCGGCATACAAATGGCCCAAAATCTGAGGCAGTGTCAAAACACAATAGGTGTTGCAGTGGTACGCCAACAGCAACACTCATTGCACACACCTTCATGCAAAGTGTTGGGTGTGAAGGGGCCATATATACAAGGTGGCATCAAGGCACAAAAAGTGTCTTAATTCCACCTTGTACATACGGGGCAGGGCATTGCGTCACCTGAGCCTTACCAAAAGTGACACTTAGGTTACTCTTGGTGCACCTACATATGCCCCAAAATACCTAGAGGCATATTTATGAGCCCCTAGCGCCACCAGAGCGTCACTTTTCATGACGCTTCAGTGGCACCATACCCTGCGCTGTATTTACAAGTTGGTGTTAAGCCACTTTTTGTGGCTTAATGCTGTCCTGTACATACGGCCCCTTCACACACGGGCCTTTGCGTGGAAGGGCCGTGCAATGGGTGTTGCTGTGGGCGTGCCACAGCAACACCCATTGCATTTTGACGCTGCCTCTGATTTACAAGTTTTCATAAACCTGAGGCAGTACCAAAATCTAATGCCACAACAGGGGTGGCGTTAGCAAGGCGCAACAAGGAGGTATACTGTTATTCCTCCTCATTTTGTGCTCTTTCTGTGTTTGCAGCATTCTGCAGCACGCATAGAAAGAACAATTTGCCAGACATGATTGTCAATGTGCTGGATGGTGTCCCTTCCTGCGCATAAAAAATCATTTAAAAATGATGCTTTGGCACTACTGTGTGTGCTGTATTGTGCAGCATACACAGAAGTGCCAAATCGCCATTAGTGATTGTTCATGTGCAGGAAGGGACACCTTTCCACGCATAAACAATCAAACCCCTCAACGCAGACATCCTTGCATGATGGTGCAAGAATGCCTGCAATGGCACTAGGCAGCTCAATTTAGCGCCCTGGGACAAAACAGGGGTGCACTGTATTCAATTAAATACAGTGCATCCCTGCGTTGTGAAAATGAACGGAGAGCAGTGCGTCGCGCTCTGTCATTTTCCTTTACTAGTGAGCTTGACCCATGTGTGATGCACAATGCTACACATAACTACAACCACAGCCTTGGGTCAGTGATATATCGCTGAGCCTCCACGGGCAAATACATGATGTCCCATGTCAACAGCCAATAGAATTGAATATTGATTTTACACTATCTCATTGCAGAGGATGATGGCTTACCTTCTGCCAACCTACCTGTCCTGGATTTTGCAGATGACATGGATGACCAGCTGCCGACCCATCAATGAACAGACTCTCCAGGATGTCCTAGGATCACTCCACCACACCACCTCCAGTAGTAGGGAAGACACACAGCGTTGCAAGGTCTCCACATGAACCACCCAGCTACCAAGACACGCCACCAGCCAGTACTCACACAGGCCTGGACTCCGAAGACCCAGAGATCAGCCTTCAGAGGACAGTGGTAGGAGTCCAGTGGGAACTGGCCAAGCAGGTGTGGGAGGGGATGGAGACCAGGGCAGGCAGCCTAGAGGGAGTGCGAATGTGCCTCAGTCCAAAAAAGGACAAATCAGCTGTTGTCAGAGGCACCCACCCCCCAACGTGGACTTCAGCAGTCTCTGGCCAACATAGCTGCTGTCATGAAGCAGAGGCTACAACAAATGCCCTCCCTAACTGGCAACAGCATAGCATACAACAGGCTGGGGGCTATGCAGAATACCCTGGAGCCCATATTTCGGGAAGTGGCCTACCTCAGGGAAAACATGGCTGCCTACCACTGTGATGTTGCTGCAGTGTTGAAAAATCTGCAGTTCCTCCTTGCTGCAGCGATGCCTTATGTGTTGCCACAAATGGCAGCTGCCGGGACATTTGACTCCACATCTCTATCCCCTGAAGTGTGTGTGGCCCCCTCTACAACAGTCACAGCCATGGCACAGGTGGCACCACACACATCAGGGGATGAAGATGTGGAAGGAATAACATTCACAAGGAAAAGCACCAGGTAGCACCAGCCTGTGCCACATGGACAGTTTCTCCTTAGTTCTCTGCTTAAGATCATGTCAGTGTCGTGACAGTAGGAAATTCCTCCCCTTCATGTAACCATTGTTGAATTGTCTGCTATGTGCTGTCATTGTCCCTTTCATACCAATTGGAATTGTTTTAACTCCTCACTAATGCACACTACTCCTAACCATGTCTCATGACATGTCTCTCAAACCTGGACTCCGATTGTGCTAACATATGGCTAACGTTCACTCACTCTATGAAATGAATATTGTATAGAAATCACAACTACAATTGCACTTGTAAATAAAGCATCTTGTACACATGTAGTATTTTTACGTTTTCTGTGATCCATCTACTCAGCTAAAAGATTGTGTCAATCCATGTCAATGTGTACAGAAAATCAGTACATGAGTGTATGACTGTCAGGTACAAAGCCACACACTAAGATCCTAACATGAGAAAGCTGAATGATGGTTTTGTTGGCTATAACCAACTTACTGAGTATACTATATGAACTAGAACTGATATTCTTTGAAGTAGACATATGACATGTGTGGCTCTGAAGCAATTCAATGGTATTTGCCCAGATGGGAGTACCAGTACAACTTATTTGTGTGGTACAGGAAAGGCTAATCTTATCAGTGATGGCCACCTGTCAGTGTTGCACGATATATAGTTCCAAATTTGCCTTTTGTCAGATGTACCATACTTGCCAACAATGAAATTGCGGGACCCCATCAATGAAAGGTGAAGTACCATATTTACCTGTCCAAGATAAAGTATACATACACATTGTGAATGGCTGAAACACTGGATTGCAAATGTATCCACTAGTAGACGGTATGTAGCAGTCATTCTGACAGCTCCTTGGTCATAGGGGATGTACATGGTAAACCTGGGAAATAAAGACAGTAAGCATATCCTAGGCAATTCCCCCAACTTGGCCAGTGCACTCATGAGACTCACCAGACACTCAATCAACTAACAAAATGTATGGGCTAAGATAAACAGTATTTATTGTAAAACCATATACCAAAACATTACATAAAACCTACCTTACGCTAAACTAACCTATACTAACTAAACTTAACTAACAACTACACCTATCTAACCTATTCTAAACTTATTCTACACATTTAACACCACACTCTAAACATTGGCCCCTCACCCCCTTAAGAGACACAAGATACAAGTAGGATTGCATAAACTATGACTACACATGTACTCACCTAACCTGTGGTCTAAACAAATATATATGTTTTGGTATTTTATATATATATATTTTTTTTTTATAAACACAATACCCGAACATGACCCCACCACCCAACCCCTGGAAATAAAAACATGAAGAAAAACCCACCCCCCCTATACTTAATCTTACCTATGCCTACCCCACACAAACCTAATACTAGCCATCTAAAACCCAATCTAAAACTATGTAAAACAGTAAAAGAAAGGGGAAGGAACTGGGAGGTTGTACAACACAATAAGTTAATTTACTGCTTTTCTTCATTTTCTTCTTGATGTATCGCAACATCCTCTGGTTGTCAGCACTTTCCTCCTCCAGTTTTTTAAGTCTGGCTAAAATCTTGGCCATCTCCCGTCTCATGTCTTGTTCAAACTGGCTAGGAACAACTGCAGCAGGTGGCTGAACTGGTGCCTGGGTTATGACTGATGCAGCTGATGTGGAGGGCCTTTTTCCGGCTGTGGTCCCCTGCACCCCTGATTATTTGGCTCCAGTGTACTTGTGTGGCTATGGCTGTTGTGGAGGTCAACCATGTGCAAACCCACGCCATTCCCCTGATGCCTTCTCACTGCAGACCGTCCTTCCCATTCAACGGTATCCTATCTCAACATCCATTATGTGGCAATAGCGTTCGGCCCGCTTGTGGAAGGCGCACCTCTGGTCTTGGGTCATATTGGCAGCTGAAATATGAGGAGAAGCAAGCATCAGTATCAGCATTGGGTGGGGTTGTCCAGGCATATTTTATTTACACTGCAACTGCAGATATCACATAGAGTCCACCACATATTCCTCAACAATGACTTACTCCTCATCTATGACTATTTCCTACCAGTCATCAACAGTATCATGTACATGTCACTGGAATGAAGGCAATCCAGTGTGAACCACAGGGCTCAGAGCTGATTGGACAAAATTGTCCATGAATAACATTTATGTCATCAAACATGTTAGGATCACGTACCCTAACAAGTCTGGTCCTGTGCCCCTGTGCATAAGGGCGGATGTACATGCAATCCATCACCTCGACACCCCTGATGAAACATCATGGCCTGCCCAATAATCATGGATGCAATGTGGGCGCCATATGATAGGGGTTCTGGGAACTTCCCACCAGCTATTCTAAGGTCTAGTA
The DNA here is from genome assembly GCF_031143425.1 of Pleurodeles waltl. Lineage (NCBI taxonomy): Eukaryota > Metazoa > Chordata > Amphibia > Caudata > Salamandridae > Pleurodeles > Pleurodeles waltl. The sequence continues at coordinate 494,128,374 of NC_090446.1, forward strand.
AATTATCATTCATGTGTCCTGGTGTAAGACCTGTCCTGAGCATAAGTTACAAGAGGGCAAGCCCACATGTACAACTGATGCAATATTCCCAGAACGTTTGGCCAAAGCCTGAGCTGCACATCAAAGTTGTTAACACATTACAGAACTGAAGCCATCTACCCTGTGCTATCTTGTGCTACATGTGTTAAACAGAACACACATGATGGCTGTATGGGTGCCCTTAGGTCCACTGTGAGTTTGGCACTGCACTGGGTGCTGCAACAGTATCCTGATACATTGTACATCATGTTCACACACATGTCAGGCATCATCAAAGTACCAGGTACGCACACAGCATTCACATCATATGCGTATGGGATGTGACCTACATCACTCACAGATATCATGGTGGCAGGACCATGTTGTGAAAACTACTGAGATCTGGCATGGGAAGAGTCATGGACTTCCCACAACCATCTGGAGCTGAGTTGTCTACTGATTGTGTACACTACTGACTGTTCTGCAGCCCAATATGGCTCCTTGCAGTATTACAGACTAATTATATCTGAAGGGTACTGAGGCACCTGTGTTGCATGTGTCTCCTACATAAGCCCCCTAGAGACCTCTGCAGATATAACACACTGTTTTGCTTTACTGCTGACTGAGCCAAAATACACACACTGAGATTAGTCAAAAAGATTCTCTGAAATGCACCTCTTAATCTAAAGAAGAAATGTATTATAAGTTTTTGCAAGGCTTGTGAAGGAAGGCCAGTATAACCGAAAGTGTACTTTTAAAATGTGCAACAATGAAGTAAGACCATGTACAAAGAATATTCAGTCTACAAACAGCAAATATATACATGCAAAGATAGAAACACCTATATTGATATATGTATATATGGTTCTTTTGCACTACAAAGCAAATATTTAATAAAAATGCATCACCGTAGGGGCTTTCTGGTGCTTCATCTTTCTCCTGCCAGCAAGTCGTTGACCCCGGTTCAACCGCAACGCGAAAGAGAGAACACTACCCTCACGGGAAATATATCAGGCATTCAACGTCTAAATCCTGATTGAGGTGAATGTCCTCCTGTCAACCTGGATCTCTTATATACCTTAAACAAACAAGGAAAGAGCTTTCTGGAAAAAACCCTCCCGCTGCGCAAGAAGTATTAAAAAATGCTGGCCATTTTAGAACAACTGTGAAAGAAACACGTTGGAACCTGGCCACAATCCCAAGGTGTCTTTCCCAAAACTAAACCGTTCCCTGCTGTACCATAAACATCATTCTAGTACATCCTATTTTGCTGACTGACTCCTCCACGTTATGTCCTAGCCCTTTGATGAGAAAAGGACTTGCAGAATAGAAAACAGGTTGCATAATATTTTTTGTACGGAAAACTACTTGCACCTTTAATGTGGCGGTGAAGCTATGGCTAAGCTGAATACAAAATGGAGTCTGTAACTAGTGACCACTAATGTGACGGTGGACAGCTAAGCCAAGTACAAAGTGGTGTGACACAAAGTCAATGGTCAAAACACAAATATCATTACACCCACATGGGTACCATCTTGTCAGTAAGTGTAAGCTATGTTTTGCACACAGTGCTGACAATGGTGCTGTGACAAAGTGGTTGTCAACAGGCATGCTAAGTACATAAACGGCTGCTTTGAGAACTTTCATGGTAGACAACAATGAATAAGTGGCCAGCTATGACAATTATTATTACACACAAATCCATTCCTGCACATGTTGCCCCTTGAGCTACAAGCAAGCTATTCTCATTGCGCAACATTCCAACAGACATGATGTCACCATCCATTCTCCAATGATATCATATCATTGGTCAGGCAAAACCATCTTTCATAGCATTCCACACTTCAGACTGACTCACACCAAACCCTGGATTAGCACACATGATGCACAAGATGACACTTACTGGCTGCATCGGAGTCTTCAAATCGGACCACCTCACCAACGGTGTAGGGCAGAGGTCCACCTGCAAGACATGAATGGAAAACATTGCTTAGTGTAATTTGTACATATCAGTTAATGGGCAATATTGTCCACTGTCAACTTGTTAGGCTGAGTGAGCAAGTCATCCTAGTGGCAGATCAAAGCAAATGACAAACATTCATGATCAGTCAATCACACATAGTCTTAGATAATGTAGATCCACGCACCTAAAAAACATCACTGTCCCTGACACTCCTGTGGTGCTTCTCATTGCAGCATTTATACATGGTATTGTCATACAGGTGTCTGTTAGTTCTACACCTCCATGACCCTATGGGACTGCTTGATACTGTATACTGCATCAGAGGGGCGTGCAATGGTTGTTGCAGTGGCTGTCCCATTGTGACACCCATAGCATTTGCCTTCTAAAGATGTTGTAAACATCTACCTCATTGTCACAGCAAACTGACAAACTACTGCCCAGGGGTTGTGTGGGTATTCAGAAGTGTTAAGGAATGCCATGATACATCCTTGAGTGAAGAAAGTAATATGTGTGTGCCATCACAAGGCACACACATGATCAATAATGGTATGGGAGTTTACTCATGTGAAAATAGTCGTACCTACCTGCACATTGACTGATTGAAATCATGGATGTATTGCCAATAGTGCGTGGCCAGCCATTGTTGGCATGGTATGCCATTATTGGTCCAGGAAGGGATAAGAACAAGGGCATAGAAATATGCCTCAACACAGACACACTTGCTCTGTGGTCCAAGGATGCATTTGTTGGTGCAAGTTACTGAGTAATGTGCCACTGATGGAGCAGATGAAGGGCAGCCCCATACTGTCAGTGAGAAGTGGCAGGCTTGTGGAACTTACTCAGGACATGTGTATGTGGTAATAGACACAGCATAGGGTGTATGTCATACACAATGTACAGGAAGAGGGAAGTGCTAGTAGTCTGGACCCAGAGTGTGGTCAAGCTCCTTTACATGGCCTTGGCCAATGACACAAAGGGGCTGATAGAACAACAGTGGTGCAGCACCAATTGCATCATTACCATCTTTGTGGCCATTGGTGCACCCCTTACCCCGCCATGTGTGCACCTAATGAGAATTAAGGCACAGCATTTTGCAGGTTGGGTCCAACTGCATCTATTTATGTGTAGATAAATGATGTACTCAGCAGGAGTTGCAACAGATCATCAAGACTTCTGCAGAGTAAATGGGGGTCTGTCACATACTTTTATATGCCCCCATCTCACACCTGCTCTAAGCAGCCGTTCAGAGTGCATGAAAAATGAAAATAAGGTATTTCTCATTTTTCCCAGTGGCTTACATATTTGTCTCCCAACCAGGTTTTGGGACCCCCTTCCACACATGTTGCATGGCGCAGGCCTCACTTAGTGCTGCTCAATACCGAGTTGCCCTATGCATGCATCACAATATTTTGTAATGGTTGTGCAGGGAAAATGGTACATCTGCCCTGCATCAGCTTCATTATTGTATATTTGAATTGCAGGCCTAAGGTGGAGCTGGGGCTCTTCATACAGGTAGCATACGACATGTCCAGATCCACAACCATCACATACAGCACTCAACCGTATCTGCACATGCAAAAAAAGGACTTTGTATGGAAATGGGAGACTTACTAAATGCTCCACCAATCTCTATGTCCAGATGATCCAGCAGATCTTGCTCCCTTGTAATAATGTCTGCCCAGCGGTGCTTAAGTCGGTGGTCGTTTCTTCCTGCCCGAAAGGTTCGTGTTAGGTGGTGGAGCACCTTACCCCACCGCAGCCTCCTTGCCTCTGTGGGGTAGCCTATGATGACATGGCCACCCAGTTCCAGCATCATGGGGAGGTAGTGCTGAACCAGCCATTTAAAAATGCCCAGCTCATCGGCGGACATCCGCACCATTCTCCCTTTCACAGACATACTGGACTGCAAATGCAGTTCACACCCCAAAAAAATGAAATTTCTAACCCAACTACCCCAACAGCTATACTACCCCAGACAAACACCCCACAATTCAGAGACAGAAAGAGACGCACTTACAATACAAAAGACCGGTTTAAAGCCTAATAAAATACAACACCAACAGGACACAGCACAATAAGCACTCAAAACACTCCAAAACTCCTACAGCACCAGCTCCAGACACCCTCACACAGTCACAGACAATAAGACTTTGAAGTGAAAATGAACTCACTCTACCATGTTTGCAGTCAGGATGTCCTGTTTCATCACTTCCTGGGCTGTTCATCACGTTTCCAGTCATGCGTTGTTTTTTTTTTTAAGCATGACAGTCATGTGTTGATTTTTTCACCTTTTGGGTGAAATTGCCTGTGTAAGTGCGATAGACGTTCAGGGGCTAGGCGTCTTTTAGCTTAGGGGAATTGTATGGTATATATATGTTCGTGAAATTTTTTGACTCATGACTGCCATGCGTCGATTTTTCACTATGGTGCGTTAAAAGGCGTGGGAACGTGTGATTGCTGTTCAGGGCCCAGGCATCATTTTACTTATGTTGCAGTGTGGATTTAAGGTGTTTGTGTCATTTTTATTGACACATGACGGAATTGCATACATTTTTGCATTGTAGGCCTTGAGTGCACCCTGATTCACTTAACATGTCACAAGGGCTGTGCTACAATGTTGTATGTGGTATGACTACATGTGCATGACTATCCAGTAATTTCATTACGGTGACATTGGTATGTCGAATTCATAGGTTTGGCTATGAGTCTGCTGCATGTGATTACTCATACCTTGGGCATATGTGCATGTATAGCTACACTGTGTCCTCATACATGTTGGCACATGTGTGCTTTGTGTGTACATATATGTATGAATACTAATTTGTGGGTGGATTACATTGTTATGTCTGAGATACAAATGTACACATACCTACAATACAATATATATGATAGCCTATGTCCAACACATGGTACGGCATGTGACAGCCATGAGAATTTGTACTCAGAGTATTCAGTGGACTATTACTGCATTGAAATCACGTTACCCCTGACAATTTGTGTGTGGATGTGTGTCCACTCTGTGGTGTGTTGTTGGATTTTACTCCATGTTGCTTTGCTGCATGTGTGCCATTTGGTTACCCATGCATCTTAGTTGCAGGAGATGTTATGTACACCTGTGTTAGTGAAGGTTGGTATATGCTGTGTGTGTGTGTGTGTGTGTGTGTGGGTGGAAAGACATGTGTAGTGTCATTTCTGTAACATATGACCACAGTGATGTGTTCACGGGATGTGAAACCTCATATTACTATCTTCCTGCATGAACACATGTTGGCATTTTACAAATGCATGTGTATTCACATCAGTGCCACCTATGTTTCTGTATGTTTCAGTCACTGATCTTGTGATACCTATGCCCTTATTTTTGTGCGACGTTGCATTTTGTTCAGAAGTGGTACATGTGTGCTGAGATATGTAGTATAAGTGTGCATGTCTCCAACTCGGCACTCACGTTTTTCGACATCATGTTTGTTATGACTGTCACATACAATGGCATACCACTGTGCAGCGGTGTTGCAGTCTGACATAAATGCCAGCCTACTCATCCTCACAACTGTGTTAGTTTGTATGGCAACACAAACCCATGGTTGCATGTGAAGGGGCAGATTAATGGTGCTCCAGTTTACTTCGCCCCCTGTGCACATGCATCAGGCCCCTGACAATGTCATACGTTTATGTAGCCAGAGCAGTGGTGTGTGGGTTTATTGAGCAGGGATCTGGACTCTTCATGATTGCTGCTCAGCAGAACTATACACACTCCCCAGCAGACAGACACATGCACAATTGTGATCATACAGACCAGGATATCACATTTTCCTCAGTGGTACTTGATGTTAGCCTTTCCCTCTCATGTACAGAGCTCTGGGTGCTTGCACATGTAGGACATGTCTCTATTTTGATGTGCTCAGTTGTTTCCATGGGCAGCTTGTTTAGGGGTTGTACATCTGTTGGGACTTCAAATGTGCCAGTGTACAGATGGTGTTGTCTGTCACTGCCTCCTGTCATGGTGCCATGCGATGGGCATATACCATGTTATGTTAGTGGCCAACATGACTGGGTTAAGTAGTGACCTGGTCACCCTCCCTGTACATATGTTAAATGTAGACATTGATGTGTTGTACAGCCAGTAGTGGTCTATTTGTGTCCTTTCTCCATGTTTTTCTGTATTACTGGTAAGATATGTATTGTCTCCTACATGGTTCCCAATCTTTAGGCTGCTTGCACTTTATACACATCTTCTACAGCAACATTGTCTGGTCATACATGGATAGGATGCAACATGTAACTTGTATAATTTGTAGATGTACACATCTCCTAATATTTGCTAAGTGATAGTTATGGTTCCATTGACGATATTTGTGAAATGTAATGAGTGCCACGCACACATGGCATTACACTTGCCATTGCAGTTGTGTTGCCTCCAAGTGACCTCCTGTGTTGTATTTGCAAGTATCTGTGGGTGTCTCTAAGCTGTCCATCCACATCCTCCGTTGAACATGGGTATGCATTTCTTCCAGCAAGCCACAACCTAGGTAACTCTTACCATGACTGAATGATGTTGAGGTGTGACATCATCTCAGTGCTGTACTTTTCATTAGCCAAATGCAACATATATGGCTAGGTCTACTCCCACTCAGTTTGATGTTGTGTCGCTGACATTATTGAACAATGCTGGACATAGTAGCACATCCCACACCTGATTGCGAAGTTGGAGCTCAAAACATGTATGGGATAAATTGTTACTGTTGCTACCATGCACTTATTCTGTCATGTGAGTGACGATGAGTGGTGTGTATTTCTATGTGCTGTGTGATGGTGTTATACAGAGCATACTAGGTAAACATACTGACACATGTCAAGCATTATTGATACTGGAAAACCTGTTGCTACCTAGGACATACACCCGTACATCAGTCTTCACATGTTTATCCGGATTTGCTCTAGGCGTGTGTCAAGACAGCAGATTTGTGTGACAAGTGTGCACCTCATGTGCATAGTGAGTGTAACACACTCCACCCAGACTATTTGGTGGTGCATTGTCCCATTAAATTCTTAGATCCTGACAATGGGGTCATGTGTTTGGATAGTGATTCTGCACCCATAGCTACTTATTTTGTTTGGCACCCCATTGCGCACTCCACAGCCAATGTGTGTGTTCCATAGATGAGGTACATACAGTCCACCATGGGTCAGGGTTGTCCCCAATATCAGTGCCAGGACATAATTCCATGGATACACTGTGCAGGCTCAGCATCGGACATTGGTTAGAATCCCTGTACAATTACTGAAGGTCCATAGTTACCTATGATGTCAAACCCTTGTCACACATGTACTGTGCAGGCAAAGCTACAATCACCATGAATTGTGACAGTGTTCTGTTCCAACATCACTTAATATCCATTTGTTGACAGCCCCTACCTCTTGTGTGCCCACCTTGCATAAATCCTGTTAGGCATGGTACTGTTGTGGTGAATGGGCTAGGTTTTAGCACCTTGCCCACTTGACGGCACAATATATATAGTGGTACATGGATCTAGGCCTTCAGGAGTCACATGCCTGTGAACTGCGTGTCACTGATATGTGAAATGGAGGCAGTAGACCCTCTTCCATCACAAACGATGTTGCTATCATACTTGTCACCTTTGTGTTTCTTAGCTGCTCCCTGAAGTTTGAGTCTCATTCCACTGGTATATGTGGTTGAGAATGAGTAGACCAAGGAGAATCATGTGCTATTTACAATGTGATGTTGTTAGTCCGGTGACTATGTATAGAAGTTCTCTACAGTGTGGCATCTCCTGCGAACTCCTGCAGCAATGTTCTCTTGTTCACCCTCCAAATTATCTGCTTCATCATCATCATCCTCTTCCTCGTTGGTCATCCCAGGGGACATTTGTTCTGACACAGATGTTGTGGAGGATTGTACATGCCAGTATTATTTTACATACGAATGGTGGAGCATACAAGAGGTTTCATCTTGTCAGGGCCAGGCACCTGAACCTTGATTTCAGGAGCCTAAATGTATTCTCCTACCATATGTGTTTTTCTGTGCCCGTCGTTGTAGGCCCGCTTTTCCACTGTTGTAGGATTGGAAAATTGAGTCATAACTCATGGCTGTATGCCTTAACCTTGATCAGCTGCAGAGGAAAGAGAGAAGTGTGTTGGTAAAGCTTGATAGTGGTTTGGAACATACCATGGGAGTTGTTAGTTTTAATTGGAGTGGTGACTCAGACTTGCTTGTGGTATACTGTATGTTCCTGTTCTTGTGAAATGGTTTCATTGGACTGTGTTGATGGACATGACAAAATATGTTGTGTAGTCCATATCTGAAGCAGTGTTCTAATGCTAAATGGAACCTACCACCTCCTTGCACCACAGTGGTATCAGATGTTGAGACACCATAGATACCCTACAAAGCCAGACTGTGGTGCTCATGTTACCATGTGGCACTACGCATGCAGTGCAACACTTTGTGATCCTTTGTCGCAGATGATGCTTTCGGTAGCCATCAAGTGTACAAGGGTGTGTATCACACATATGTAGGATGATGTAATTTGGTGCAGTAGTATCTCCTAGCTTCCAATACATGATTTCTCACAGACACTTTCTACACATGCACAGTGCAGGCTTTGGGAGAGGGCACAGCTATTTTTCTCATGGGTCCCTTAGTACACTGCATGTTAGGTAAGGTATATCCTCTATACTCCTACCGAGTCCTACTGCAGCATCCATGGTTGTTTCAGTTTTTTCACAAACTCTGCACCATGGTGGACCATTTCTGGTATATGGAACAGACAGGGTGGTGTTAGTGGGCACTAGGGGCGCATGTGAGGCAACACTGGAGTGGGTGCTGGCCCATTTCTCATGATTCTGCCCCATGGTCTTTAATGGCAGATAATTTTGGATTCATATGTGTGCGACACAACGCAGCAGACAGGTGTATGTGCACGCTACAGGTATGTCAGGTATGTGTAGGTGATGTGTAGTTGGTTTTGGCACCACTTGGGTAGCATTTGATTTAGGTTCTGCCACAGCCTTGCACACCATGATTTACGTGGGATTGTGCCTATGTGTGACTTTCTTAAAACGGCCATGTCCTATGTCATTGACATGGCTGGGCCATTCTTTATTTGGTGTAATGTGTGTGTGATCTGCATTTAGTTGCCAACCTGTGGACACTTGCAGTGGTTTGTGAGCAGCTTCTGTATGCAAATGGGACTTGGCTCCACCTGTCCACATGTGCTGTGTCAGTCAGGGTGTGGCTGTGTTATGTACATATAGGTGTTTGTGAAGTGCAATGTAAGCGGTGTAGTGTGGCATGTTGCATATGTGTTGTTGTCTGTACACCTACATACCCCTACCCATGTGTTTTTAGTATGGTGTTTGTATTGTTTGTCCTAGATGGTTGGTGTGTTGTGTGTGTTATGATTGGTATGGTGGCTTATCTATCAGTAGACCATTGTCATATTGGCCATCCTGGAACCGTTCGTTGATGGTGCAATGGCGAAATATGTATGCATCATGGACGCTGCTGGGATATTTAGCAAGGATTTTGGTGAAGAGCCCACAGTGGTCCACAATGGCCTGCACATTAATTGCAGTTCCTATATAGGTGTTCCGTTGCTGCAGGTGGCACCAGTTGCACATGGGTGCAGTCCATGCGGAAACCCAGCAATTTGATAGAAACCTTGCTTGGTCTCCTGCTGCAGATGCTGGGTGTTTGGGAAGCAGATGTGCTTGGGTGTGAGGCATATAATAGTGTCCAAGATTTTAGGTAGGAGGACCGAGAAGGATGGCTGGGACATACCAGCCACTTGTGCACCCATTATCTGAAAAGATCCATTTGCCAGCACATGGAGGACAGCGAGGAGTTTGGTCATGGGGAGGAATGGTAGTGGCAGTTTGCACCCTTGCTGTGATGTGTGCTGCAATATGGTGCGGCAGGCATACAATGGACTCCCGGTTCAGTCTGTACATCCTGATCACATATTGTTCCCTGAAGCCAAGGATGGTTGTGTGCTGCCTGAAGATCCTCTTCCGCCTTCTGCGCTGCCTTTGTGGCTGCTTTGGTGTTGTTTGGGGTTGCTGCAGTGGTGGAGGGATCTGCTGTCTTAACTGATGTCTGCAGCATGTGCCAAGCTGGAGCAATACCACTTCCATGTTCTCCTGGAGGTTTCAAATGCTCCTGCTGTGTGTTTTCTTGAGTGGTGGTGTATAAGCCTCTTTTTAATGCCTGGTCTAACCAGGTGTTAAAATTTGAAGCTAATCAGGCTTAGCACCATTTATTAGGTCCACTTCCTTGGTTTGCATTGTTTTTGCGTCAGTAGGTAAATATGGCGCTAGAGGGCTAGCGGCATTTTTTGGAAGGGAACGCCTACCTTGCATCTCATTGTCGCAATGAGACGCAAGGTGGATTGGCGCTCCCTAAAAACGACGCTAACCATACATTTTGATGCTAGGCAGGTCTAGCGTAAAAATATAAATATGGAGTTATGTTTGCATTGCTTTAATGTAAAAAACATTACTCTAAGGCGGCGCAAACATTTTATTAATTAATGGCCAAAATGTGATAAAACAATTAATACTCTCACCTGGAAGAGGGTTACATTATATACCTCGAGAATGACCAGGTTGCTGAATTATTGCAAGCAGTTTTTGAGCCTCTGCAATATCCCAAAAAAACATCAAAACGACTGAACCAAAATTCAGTTTGGCTGGTTGAAAAAACTGTGCTTGAGCATTCTGAGAATATAAGTTTACAGAGATCTGTTTAAGGTCCAATCGCCGATGAGACTTTAAGAAAAATGCATTGGGGGAAAAACCTTACGGCTGAAATGATTGTTTATAGTAATGGCCTTTGACTGGATAACTTTAGCTAGGATGTTTTCTTTGATTCTGAAGTCTTGAAGAATCCCAGAATGTTCTGAGGTTTGGTCACTTCTTTAAAAAGACAGAAGGGGATTCTATGGGCTCTAACTATGGAAAGATTATTTGTTGTTGCAGAGAGGATATATTTAGAAATCAGCTGTGAGACAGCCTCAAGTCATTGTGATTTTTGCCCGAAATTCTCTGGAACACCTACAAGTTGTAAATTCCACCTGTGTGAAATATTTTCCGAATCTTTTAATATAGTCTTGGATTACCTCAATTACTTTGGGAGCCAGAACATTTCCATTGGTTCTTCTGCCTGGGCATCTTCCAAAGTGGATTCTCTCTGTTCTTTCTAGTTCTTCACAATGGTTAATTAGACATTGAAATTTTTAATCAATTGTTTCTTATTTGAGTTTCATCTTCATCATGTTTTCCATCTGAGCAGTTTTTATCTGCTAGACATTTATAGCTACCATCTAAAGCAAGAAGCACACTAGAGATAGGATTCTCCATATTATCGGAGAAAACACTCCCCTTTCAAGTCCACAATAGGTATTTAACTTAAAACAGCACTCGTACTTCAAGTGTTGGGTCTTCCTCAAATGTTTTTGATGTTAATATAAAATTACAGTTTCTTTCGAGCACAGTTGTTGATGGGACGAGGGCAGATCTTCATAGGATCTATTTCATGTTTTAGAGTCTGCTGCTAGTGCATTTTTGCTCTTAATCTTAAAAATAAGTTATTGGAAGTTTATAGAATGTGAGTTTTGTCCTACTGAATTTGACAAAATATTTTTGTTAAGGTTCGGATTAGAGCAGTTCGTTTCTGAGTGTCCATAAATTTGAGCATCTAATCCAATGACTGTAATTTTTTAAAGAGCTTAATGTGATATCATGAGTGAAGCTTAATATAATGGGTTTGCCAAGTCTGTAAGCTTATTTGCCAGAGAAAGAAATGCTCGCTACTGACTCACAGATTTAGCAAGTATATTTTGTTGCCTGAATTTAGCGTTTTATTTCACACTGCCACAATTATATCGAATACTGTTTCTTGTAGTTTCTCTTATTCAGTGAAGAGTTCCTTCACTGATTGTGAATCTGGGCTCAAAAGGATAGGAGGTTTTCATTTATTTTTACCTGTATTTTCTAATACGTTCATAGCCTTGTCATTGTGTTAGAGCTTTTTGTTTTAACTAAGTCAATTCTTATTCTTTTAAATTTCCCTGGAGGAATTGTCTCTTATCAGGTTCATCTTCAAAGGGCTATACGTTTTTGACCACTGTAGGCTTTATATTCTTAACTGGTTATGCTTCCATTGCTGGATATGGTTTAATTTAAGATGAAAATATGACCAAGCTCGCAATGGAAAAAAAACAGTAAAATTCTAATTTCAATTAGTACCTAGTTGTATAACTATATTACTGTGGATGCCACTATTAATCCAGTAGGATTTGCTTTATTTCTCTATTGTTTGAAAACATTTCTAAGAGAAAGGTAATAAACCGCTGCCGCCCCATGTGGAGGGAAGGGTAGCCTTAGAAGGAACTAACTATATCACTTCTACCTGTACCCACCAGTTCCTCTTACCTCTTCCCAAATATCCTCCCAGTTCTATGAGTATTCCGATGAGGGGTAGGAGAAAAGATGCTCATGGGTATCAGAGAGGTCAGAGAGGATCTGAAGGCCGTAGGAGCAGCATTGCAGCAGGGAATGGCCGAGCATTGGCATAGCCTACCGATTAAAGGATTGTACTAGCATTGTTGCAGGATTGAGTTTAAGCAGAACTGGCAAGATCCACACCAAACTGGGCCAGAGCCTCACCTCCTTTATGGTTTACCCAGAGGGAGTTGGAAACCATTTCTTTTAATAGCTGCTAGAGACTTGGATCATCTAGAACAGCAAAAACAAGAAGGAGAAGATGTGAATGCTGCTGTAATTGGACCGCCATGGAGGAGTCATGCAGCGAGCCAGTCAGAAATTTCCGTCTTTGCCCTCCTTGCATCCCACTATGACAGAGTCAGCTGCCATAATGAAGTCAGAGCAAGAATGTTGATATCAAAGCCCACTTTAAGTCATTGATGGATGGTACCGTATGATGCTAGGGTAAATCACAATACTAGCTTAAAGCCTACGATATGTCAGATGTGGGTTCCATAAGGCCAATTTGACATTTCTGCCTGTAACTATGGCCTCCTACTTATGCTATGTTATGTCATTTAATTCTTGTAGAGTGTGTAAACGGTTGCTGTTAACAGTCCGCTGGAGCTGGTAACCAAAATCTCATAACATGTCAAGGCTTAGCCTAGGTCTGAAAGAGAAACATTTGGGGATTTCTCCTAGAATTTTAACAATAAAGGGTATATATCCCTGAACTGGTGGTAGTTCATTGCATAGGATGATTGAACCGGTGCCTTGTGTCTGGAGGCCTGAGTATTGGAGCAGGGGTTGTTGCAGTGTTGAGGGTGCAGCGTGCTGTCCTGCTGCCGCTGCCTTCCCTGCTGGGCACCCTGCTCCTAAGGAACATCATAGGATGAAACAGCCAATGAGGATGCCAAAGACCGGCAACACAGCTCACAGTGATGGAAGGGTGGGGGGCATGGGGCTGGTTGGGGATTCTCTTGGGGCTTCTTGGTCTGCACTGCCCAGGGTGGGGGGACTGAATTAGGGTGCCTACCTTTGCCTACGGCCTTGGGGAAGTGGGCCGACAACCAGTGGCTTTGCGGCCAGTCTAGGTAGGGGCCAGCGGGCGCCCTGTGCTGTTGCTTCGCATGTGATCCCTGGGGGTCATTGTGCTGTGCTAGGAGGGCTGGGGTGGACTGTGAGGCATCTGCTGGGCGATGTGTGGCCTTCCGTGGCCCCTGTGGGCCCTGAATGGCACTGTTGTTGTTGTGCTGCTGCTGTCTCTTAGGGCAGACCTATGGGCATTCCTGCTCCGAAGATACCACTATAAGGGCAGTTCTCAGCTGCATCCTGCATTGGGGCTCTGTGTTGGGACACTCTGCTGCTCATCGGCCCTCACCCTATGCAGTCCATGTTAGGGGCCCCATACACTTTCTCCAGCAGCCCATGTTCTGCAACATTGGAAGACTGCGGGATAGTATTACTCATTGACACCGGGATCCATCTTCCTAAGTCACTGTGTCCCGCTTGTCTTTTTCCTGACCTGGCTCCTGCTGTGCCGCTTCTGGGCTTGGATGGCCTCATCTACCCTAGGGATCTGATCCTTTCATCGCTGGAGTTGGGACTGGCAGGCGGGACCCTGCTGCAGATGCTTCTGTGCTATCCTTTCCTGCCTGGAGCCGGTCGCCATTTTCCCACTTCTATGAGTCCTCATGGCTCATTTGCATATTTTCATATGCCCCTACCCTGAGGTGCTTTACATCCTCTTGGTGCTGGGCTATAGATGGGAGTGAAAGCTATTAGACGCAGGGTTCTATTCCTAGCATTGGCTACGGTCTCTGTGACTGCTGAGGAGGGTGTGAGTCAGGTCTGTGGAGGGCCTTCTGCCTGTTCACTGCACTTCTTCTCCGTTACATGGGGCAGGTCAGCAATGCTGGACTGGGTGCCTTCTGTGCTTCCATACAACCCTTACCATCAAGGGCAAAATGGACTTCCAGCAACTTAGGCTTAGACTTAAGCCTCACAAGGATGCCCCTAGCAAGGATGATGATGCAAGTTCTACACTGGCGAATGCTGATTCCCTTCCATCTGCATCAGATATACATGCCCTGCTGCTTCAGATGAGTGATTGCCTCCTGCGTATAGATTGATAACTTGAGGGGCCAGCTTGACAATCTGGAGGCTCGTTTTATGAAGCAGGAGACACACACCATTGATACAGAGTAGCACCTTTCTTCGCTGGAAACAGATCAAGCAACTCTGACTGCAAATTTGCAAAGCTAAAGACCTGGAAGCTCACTCTTGAGGGAACAACCTTCACCTGGTTGGCATTCCTGAATCCACAAATACTGGCCGGATGGAACTGTTTGTTGAAAAACCTACTCTGTGAACTGTTTGAAGCAGAGTCCTTCTCCAAATGTTTTGCAATGGAGGTTGCTCATCGTTCATTGCCACCCCTCCCATCATGTCCCCAGTGCCCCTCTGCACCCTATTATTGCCAGACTTTTTAACTACTGTGATTATGATGCAGTTATTCGTCTGGCTCAAGAGAAGTGCAAGCTCATTTACCACAGCTCTCGGCTTTCAATGTTTTCAGACTTTACCCTCCGGTTGCAGGAGGCACGGTGAGCAATTTGCGAGGCTAAGAGTCTTCTCTGAGACCGCAATTAGCCCTATACTATGTTCTATCCCGTGCATTCCGCTGCAAATTAAATGGGAAAACGTCCATCTTCACATTATCGGTGGAGGCCCTCAGCTGCATTAGGG
This sequence comes from Pleurodeles waltl, assembly GCF_031143425.1. Classification (NCBI taxonomy): domain Eukaryota; kingdom Metazoa; phylum Chordata; class Amphibia; order Caudata; family Salamandridae; genus Pleurodeles; species Pleurodeles waltl. The sequence goes on from NC_090446.1 coordinate 494,143,606, forward strand.
CCACCTACGGGCCTCTTTGGTGCCATCATCGCAATACTCAGTCTTCCACTCCTGGCAGTGGCACTGGCCTATCAGATATTACACTGAAAACCGCAAGAACGCCTCTAGCCTGGGGATCTGAAGCCTCACTGTACACAGATTCTCTATATTTAGTGCTTTTTTGCCCTAGAGGAATAATATAACTGATTGCATAGAATTGCTATGTCTGTACTCTTTACTGGTCTAATATAATTGTTGTTATGATGCCCTTGTCCTCCTGTACTTTCTAGTTCAGTGTCTCCTTACTGTGGGGACCTACAGAGAACATCATGACTATTCATGGGGTAGAGGGCCCTCCTTAGCTGTTATGTGGGCAGGGTGGGTATCTGGATTGAGTTTGTTACTCTTTGTTTTTTTAACCAATTTTATTAGCTTTTCAAGTTATACTTACAAGTCAGTTATGCTATTACTGTACACATAATACAACGGATATTACATTTTCCAGGAGGCACCGTTATACATATGTTTCAGTGGCAAGACAGGAGATACTGGTCCAATCATTTCAAATTCTAAACAATCTTAACTCGAATTTCATACAAAACCGGAAGTTTCTCATCAATAAATGGCGAAAGGATTACAGACAAGCATATTGCATCCCTTAATTAAAGGTGAAGTACATTGGTCCACAGCATTAACATTGTGTCATTGTTGGGGAGATATCTATGTATTAACCCTAGTGTCTCTCACATCTCATTTCTGACAACCTCTAATGGTGGACAAGTCGCCACCGATGTTTCCTATTATGGAGAATTGGTATGTGACTCTGGTATGTGGATGTCGGGGGAGGGGTCAGGATCTTTGTTAAGGTGGGCTATATACGATTTAGCTTAGCCGCTATGGCACAACCATTAGGGCTGCATGCGTTCTCTTTATGCTCCTGCATGTACATGTCTCAGCCACTTGCGCCTGGGACTTTACGCAACTCTCTGGCTTCCTCCCGCCTAATCGCCTCAGCTTTACCCCATTACAACAATGCAGCACTTCAGTGGGAAAGTGTCAGGAGCGTGGGTGACTTTCAGCCCATAGCGATGGCTCGCCTGCCTATAATTAGGGCAAAGTTTATAGAACAGCTAGTTACAACCGTATGCTTGGGATGGCGGAAAAGTTCCAACAGGGCGCCTTCTGCTGTATGTGTGTCTGTACGCTGAGTCAATTCTGTAAGAGTCCCCTTTATTTGTTGCCAAAAACGACCCAATTCTGGACAAGACCAGAACATATGTATCATATTGGCAACTGGATCATGACAGCGGGGGCATTCTGATGAGGATATTGCACTGTATATATTGGAATTTAGCATTTCTCAACACTTTTTTGTGGTATTTTAATATCCTGTCCCATTCTTTATCCTGAATTTCCGTACCCACATCCTGTTCTCAGCTCCCACATATCACTTGTAGGGGTCTTGGGTGATGTGTGCCAGTGTCCGGGTGAACCAAGTGATTAAGCTCTTCCCACTGCCCATGATGTGTAGGGCATGTACTAATGGATTTGGATCCGGTTCAGAGTCCGTTATTTGCGATATCTTAGACAGTATGGCAAGAAGCCTAGCGTGGGCTATGAAGTGTCCCCTTGGGATTCCCCCCTCATTGTGTAAGTGGTCAAAGGACTCGAACACCTTATCGCCGAATACAGCTTCCACTATGCTGATCCTTACTGCATCCCATTGCTGAAGTCCCGCCCGGAGCAGCATTGTCTGAAATTGTCTTAGAGGCTGCTAGCCTAATTTCAAAGCAATGCGTCAGGAGTAGGGGCATAATTCTGATACTGCATTTGTAGCTAGCGAGGGCTACTGCTAGTAGTGTACTACACTGTGGAGGTGGTAAGGCGGACAGGAGAAAAGTTTCCTGAACCAAGCGTTGTGCATCCCTACTGGGGCGCTGTCCCAATTCTTCTAGCACATGGCCCACTAACCACCGGGCTGGCCACTGTAGTTGCGCTGCCAAGTAATAATATTCAGAATTGGGGGCTCCCAAACCCCTTTCTCAGTTGGAAGCTGCAATTTACGTAGCGCCACCCGACGTCTGCCCTTGTTCTAAAGAAAGGTACCCAATACAGCATGAAGCATACAGAAGACCTTCCTGGGGAAAATTAGTAGGAGATTATGAAAATAATACAAGAGGCGTGGAAGTACAACCATTTTAGATAATGCGATTCTGCCTTGAAATGTGAGCAGCAGGGTGCTCCAGAAGGCCATCTGAGTGTGTATAGTTGTAATGGCTCTTGTGAGGTTACCATCCAGCAGATCTTGCGTGGTGTGGTAAATGTTTATACCTAAATAGCGAAAGGTATTGGGCTGCCAAGATTTCTCAGGAATCCACTTGGAGGTGCTGTGAAGGACAGCATGGGTGTAAAGGAAATAGTCAGGACTTGGACCAATTTACCCCAGATCCGATGCTGCCCGGAAGTCAGATAATATCTTAGTTATACCACTTATACCATTCCTTATATCACAGATATGAATCAGTACGTCATCTGCATATAATGAAGCAGCGTGCATGGTTTCTTCCAATGCGATCCCCAATCTGCACCCTGCTGACGGAGTTTCTGAGCCAGCGGCTCCATAGCCAAAGCAAAGAGTAGTGGGGATAGGGGACATCCCTGGCATGTGCCTCTTGTCACCAGGAAGGAAGGGGAAATGCACTGTCCAATCTTTACTCGGGCTATAGGATCCACATATAAGATTTGTATAAGATTACTGAGGCGGCCAGTGATGCCAAAGGCAGTTATGATGGAGAACATATAGTTCCAGTCCAGCATATCAAATGCTTTTTCCAGGTCTAGAACTACGGTAGAAAGCTGGTTTGGGGAGAGATATTAGCAAGGATTCTCGCAGAGACAGAGCGAGTCTACCCTCCTGCATCGCCGTCTGGTAAACCTCTAGCAATTTGGGCGCTAATATCGGCAGGTATATTTTATAAAACTCAAAAGGGTACCCTTCCATTCCCAGGGTCTTTCCTGTAGCTGAAACCAGAACCGCCTCACATATGTCTTGAGTCATAATGGACGCATTTAGGACTTCAACACTTGAGGGGTGTGGTGCTGGCAGGGTCACTCCCTATATGAAGGCCTGTATCCTCTGGGTTCTATCTAATGGCAGGGGGGTTATACAGGTCTCAGTAGTATGTAGTGAAACCATCATGAATGTCTACTTGGGTGGTGAACAGGTGCCTGGGGGATAGTCTAATTGCTGCGGGTGCTGAGCTACGTAACAACCATGCCAGCAGGTGCCCTGATTTGTTCCCCTTAGCATGCATCCTCGCGTGATACGTTTTAAAGTCAAGACAACAGAGTTGCTCTATTAGGCGGGCATGCATCTCAGTAGCAGTAAGTAATTGGCGCTTTCCCTCTGGAGAATCATGTGATTGTAGTTCTACCTCCCTAAGTTTAGTTTCTAAGCATATTAATTCCCTGTGTATTGTTGCTCGAACCCCCACTGTTGTACCATTACAGTGCTCCCGTATCACTACCTTCAGGGCCTCCCAATCAATCGTGTGTGTGGTTGCTGTGCCCCAGTTGTCAGTCAGGTAATGTGTTAGGGCTTCTCATGTGGTTTCCCAAAACCCCTGGTCCTCCAGTGCTACAGGTTGCAACTTCTATGTAGGGATCGGTGGTCGTGGTTGTCCCCATTGGAAACATATCTATAAGGGATTATGATCAGAAAAGGTTTTCCCAAGATATTCTGCTGCAATGACCAATAATTGTAAGGGGGAACTGACAGAGTGAATTTGTTTGTTTTTCTTTGATGCACGAATGTACACTGAGTTCTGTTATTGTATTCATGATACTGTTTTCGGTTTTAGGGCATTCACTGATGATGGGGCTGGTCAGTGTGGGAAAGGTTGAGAGGGTTTTTTTTTGCATTCGTTCTCATTATGCTTCTGAATACTGGCTTCTGATCCCCACTCATCCGTTACCTTTAAAGATGCTTGCTTGGGTAGGGTGGCTTGGCGTTGTTAAGAGCCCCATTGGCCCTTCCCTGCGTGTGGGCCTCTGTGCATGTCACTGATTACGGGCCATCTTGAACGGTCTCTCCTTAAAATATCTAAGATTAGCCTTATCATGTGGAATGTGTGTGGCCTCAATGACCCACGAAAGAAGGGCGGGTACTTGCTTATTTAACTTGTCATAATGTTTATATATCGTTACTGCAAAAAACGCATCTTAAGCCCCAAAAGAGGTATTATTTGTGGGTACCTGGACAGCTCATGGAGTCTATGCGAACTATTCATGCTATACCAGGGGGGTGGTCTTGCTGGTCAGGAGGGCCCTCCCTATTTGCTTGCTCACTGAGCTTTCTGACCCACAGGAGAGATATGCTATTCTACAGCAGATCATTTATGGTAAGTATTTTACCACCATTAATACATATGGACCCAACATTGATGATTCAGATTTTATCTGGACTGTCTGGAGACACTGTTTAACTCTCTCTCACAGTAGTGTTATTTGGGGCAGGAATGTTTACTTTGTACTCGACAGACGTATAGACTACTCTAACCCTGCATCCACACCCACAGGACTGCAGCCAGCACCATGCGTGATATTATGTCAATGGTCTGTTTGATTTATGGAGAGCCCAACACCCTGACCTTAAAGATGGCACACATATTTCCACTGTGCATAAATCCTGGGCTAGACTGGATTGCTGTTTAGGATATCTATGGCTGGGCTGCAAGGATTGCACTTTGAAACTTTCTCTGATCACTCCCCATTGATCCTTACCCTTGCCCTTTCAGCCTCTGTGCATACTGAATCGGTATGGGCGCCATCTCATTTGGCCTTGTTAGGTCCGGTCTTTCGGTTGAATATTTAACACAACATCAGTGACTTATTTGCAATCAATGAGGGCTCTCTGGAGTCTGTGGAAACAGTGTGGGAAACATTTAAAGTGTATCTGAGGAGGATGCGTATCTCCAAATAATGATTGATCCGGAAGGATCTGTGGCGCCATCTGGAGCTCTTGGAGCTCTGACTTTGTCAACTAGAATGAGATCTAGAGGCTGCCTAATACCAATACTTGGTGGCAGAGCTCCTGTTGGCATTAATTGAATATAAGGCCCTGGTGGGCTACGAGTGCCAGCACTTGCATCAATATGATATAGCACATGCATATGAGGAGAGTGATAGGCCTTAATGCACATTGGCCCATGTACTGAAGTGGATGCATGGCCCACCGGTTTTTACTCACCTGACTCATGAAGATGGCACAGTGGAGCTAGATGCGGATAATATTCTGAAGTTTGCGGACTTGTACGGTCATTTATATTCACCCTGGCATTCCCACGATGCAGCAGCTTATGCTCCCTATCCGAAACGCCTCACCCTGGCTTTGCTGGAAGACCCCCGTAGGTCATTTCTTCCAGAGCCCATAATCCTGGAAGAGATCACAGCAGCCACAGGGGGAATTACCAACATGCAAATCCTCGGGGAGTGATGGTCTCCCCTCTGAACTTTTTAAAACATTCTCATCTCTTCTCTCCCTCCCCCTTTTGCAGGTTTATGATAAAGCCCTACATACAGATATCCAGCCGCCTTCTATGTGGGAAAGCATCCTTGTTGCACTATTAAAACAGATAAGCTCCCTGAGTGCCCCAACTTCTACTGCCCCCTCTCCTTAATCAATACCAATGCTAAAATTGTTGCTAAAGTCAATCCAAAAGACTAAGGGGGTCATTCCAACCTCGGCGGTAAAAGGCGCTTACCGCCAGACAGAAGACCGCCATAACACCGCCGCGATCGCGGTAAACCGCCACGGTCATTCTGACCCACAACAGGCAAACCGCCAAAATCCCGACATCCACAAAAGACCGCCACAGCAAAGGTCAGCGAGAAACTGGCGATGACCAAACCTCCACCGTCACGCCAACAGAAATACGCCCACACTATCACGACACACGAATCCACGCGGCGGTCTTTCAACCGAGGTATTTCATTGGCGGTACACACCGCCGCGCTCACAATACACATACTTGTACAAAACACTACCACATTGGACAATTCAAAATACACACACCTGATACACATACACACACCACTCCCACACACCCAACACATTATAAAACACACACCCACATACTTCCACTCCTAGAGATTCGTGAACACGCACCGAGAAAAGACAGCCGAGCACCAAGACACCCAATTCACTGTCACCCAGCAATATTAGCACGCACTTCACACAACACAAAAATACACATCACCACACTTAGCACCACACAATCCACCCTACACATCACCCACACCACCCCATGGCACCTCAAAGACACCCCAGGTTCTCAGATGATGAACTCAGGGTCATGGTGGAGGAAATTGTACGAGTAGAGCCACAGCTGTTCGGGACACAGGTGCAGCACACCACCATTGCCAGGAAGATGGAGCTATGGAGCAGAATAGTGGACAGGGTCAACGCTGTGGGACAGCACCCAAGAAATCGGGACGACATCAGGAAGAGGTGGAACGACCTACGGGGGAAGGTGCGTTCCATGGTATCCAGGCACAACATCGCGGAGCAGCGGACTGGCGGCGGACCCCCACCTCCTCCCCCAGAATTTACTGCATGGGAGGAGCAGGTCTTGAACATCCTGCATCCTGAGGGCCTCGCAGGAGTAGCTGGAGGAATGGACTCTGGTAAGTCTCATCTTCACTACTTCATCCCCCCCACCCCACCAGCATGCCAAATCATACCCCCACCCTCACCCCCACCCCCATCACGCCTACTCCTTGCAAATGTCTCACCATCACAACCCACCCATCCCAACACCTAGCCCTGCATGCGACCACAAAGCATGGACACCCATCACCAAAGCATGCCCACTGCACATCCCCATCCCCCCCCCTAACCACCGTCACAACAGCCCCCACAAAGGAATGCCAGCACTGGGGTACACGGGCACCCACCCATTGCACGCCATTGGCACACACAGAAGCAATAACCATACTTTTGTACCCCTGCAGGACCCGAACGCCAGGTCACCGCGCAGGAGGGTCCACAAATGTCCACTCCACCCCCAGAAGAGGCCCACAGTGATGACAGCAACTCTGTCTCCCTGGATCTAGATGACCAGCCCGGTCCATCAGGGACCTCAGGACAGTTGGTTCCCCTCAGACAGCCACAGGCCACAGCAGACCTTCCCCCCTCTGGGAACACCAGCACAGCACCCACCCAGCGGGCCCATACCTCTGTCCCCAGGACACGTCAATCAGCGGTGTGTCCACCACTACAGGGAACCCAGGCTAACCCAACACCCCAACAACAACAGGGACCTGGGGGCAGTGGTAGTGGGCACACGGTCCAGGGGACAGAGGCCCAGGGAAACAGGGGAACTGGGAGGGCTGCTGTGCGACAGAGGGGGGACAGGCCAAGGGAACCCACTCTCCACGAGGCCCTCTCCTCCATCATGGGAGCATACCACCACTCCCAGGAGACAATGGCGACGATCCTGGCCGGGTTTCAGGAGATCCAGCTTCTGCAGGAGCAACAGTATATGGGGTTCAGGGAGGAACTAAGAAACATCAGTTCCGCAATAGGTACCATCGTAGTGGCCCTGAATCAGGTAGTCACCACATTGCGGGACACTCTGGCACCTCAAAGGGCCCCTGTCACTAGCATGGACCAAGAACTGCCTACCACCTCCGCCGGCGCTAGTGGACAGGAGGCCCGACACAAGACCAACAGGCCACCAGAACCCCACCCCCTGCAGAAGGAGAACCACCCCGCAAGCGGACCCTGAGATCCAGGAAGAAGACAGAGTAAGATGTCAAGACCCCCGCCAGCAAAGGATACCGCCCTGATTGTCATCCCACTGTCCCACATTGTCACCCTGTCCAACTTTAAACTGCCCCTGCTCCACTTTCCACAGGCATTTGGACAATGCACCTGTGATACTGATAGTCTGGACTCTGCCATGGACAATCCTCCACCATCACCCCTCACCGATTTGCAACCACCCATCCCATTTAGAGCACTTGAATAAACACACTTATTGCACATAAACAATCTGGAGTCTGGCTGTGATTTTGAACAAATGTATTAGACATGACCGTGCCAAAATGTCCATTAACATTGTGATGCCAACAAACCGCTGTCACACAGCTGTAGTCCATGGGGAAACAAAGCAGATGTCACGCAGTGGGGCCCACATCTCTGAAAACGGAAGGGAAAGTCACAACACAGTTACCATACACTGGGGGAAAATAGTCAGACAGTAGAGAGGTAGAAGTCTTTAAGTATATGTAATATGCCGGTGTGTACTCTTACCTGTGTGTCATTGAAAATACTGCTGTATTACTGTGTTCCTGTTCTCTATGTCGTCCTCTTCGCCTTCCTCCTCTTCACTCTCCACAGGCTCCACAGCTGCTACAACTCCACCATCTGGACCATCCTCCTGCAGAAAAGGCACCTGGCGTCGCAAAGCCAGGTTGGGAAGCATACAGCAGGCCACGATGATCTGGCACACCTTCTTTGGTGAGTACATTAGGGAACCACCAGTCATATGGAGGCACCTGAACCTGGCCTTCAGGAGGCCAAAGGTTCGCTCGATCACCCTCCTAGTCCGCCCATGGGCCTCATTTTACCGTTCCTCTGCCCTGGTCCTGGGATTCCTCACTGGGGTCAATAGCCAGGACAGGTTGGGGTAACCAGAGTCCCCTAATAGCCACATACGGTGCCTCTGGAGTTGACCCATCACATACGGGATGCTGCTATTCCGCAGGATGTAGGCGTCATGCACTGACCCAGGGAACTTGGCATTAACATGGGAGATGTACTGGTCTGCCAAACACACCATCTGGACATTCATGGAATGATAACTCTTCCTGTTCCTGTACACCTGTTCACTCCTGCTGGGGGGGACCAAAGCAACATGTGTCCCATCAATGGCACCAATGATGTTGGGAATATGTCCAAGGGCATAGAAATCACCCTTTACTGTAACCAAATCCCCCACCTCAGGGAAAATGATGTAGCTCCGCATGTGTTTGAGTAGGGCAGACAACACTCTGGACAACACCTTGGAAAACATGGGCTGGGACATCCCTGATGATATGGCCACTGTTGTTTGAAATGACCCACTTGCAAAGAAATGGAGTACTGACAGCACCTGCACTAGAGGGGGGATCCCTGTGGGTTGGCGGATGGGTGACATCAGGTCTGGCTCCAGCTGGGCACACAGTTCCTGTATAGTGGCTCGGTCAAGCCTGTATGTCAGTATGACATGTCGTTCCTCCATTGTCGACAGGTCCACCAGCGGTCTGTACACGGGAAGATTCCTCCATCTCCTCGCATGTCCCAGCGGACGGTGCCTATGAAGGACAACAACGAGCACAGAGTCAATCAACCCACAGGTACGTTCCCACAGCTTGCACATAACACGATTCACTATGCATTGAATGGCTTGTATGAGTGTTGATGCAAGGCCTAGGTATGTGTGACGCAGTAGTAATTAAGCCATGTGGGCCCTTGAAATGGCGGCTGCCTGACCTGTGAAGTGTGACAGTGGGATGTGAGGTCAATGCACTGGCGTGGCACACCGTGGCGGTAGGCGGTCGAAGACCGCGGCGCGAAGCCGCATTGGTTAACATTGAACTCTACGGGTTTCAGGAGCCAATGACGATGTGCGCCGGCGGTCGCGCTACGCACCGCCATTTTCTATCTGCTTAATCACTCAATACCTGATCTTCCACAGGAGAGGACCTATACTGCAAGTGCTGCTGTGACCTCGGTCTGGAAGAGACAATGGCTCATGCGACTGGGGAAAGGGCCCCTGCCTTCACTTCTGAAGAATTGGAGAAACTCGTGGATGGGGTCCTCCCCCAGTATGCGCTACTCTACGGTCCTCCAGACCAACAGGTAAGTACACTGGGACCATGCTTTGTGGCCAATGCCTGTGTTGAGTCGGGTGGATGAAAGATGGTGGGGAGGGGAGCGATTGAGGCATGTATCAAACGACAGATGAGAGCATGTGCCACATGGCAAGGGTGGGGATGGGGGGGCCACTCACATCAAGCATGCAGAAGGTGATGATTTTTTTTCTCTCCCTGTACATGTCACATAGGTCAGCGCCCACCAGAAAGTCGCTATTTGGCGTGCCATCGCCAAGGACGTCCGGGCCCTGGGGGTCCACAACAGACGGGGCATCCACTGCCGTAAGAGGTGGGAGGACATCCGACGCTGGAGCAGGAAGACGGCGGAGGCTCAGCTGGGGATGGCCTCCCAACGTAGGAGGGGTGCCAGTCGTACTTTGACCCCCCTGATGTCCCGGATCGTGGCGGTGGCCTACCCCGATTTGGATGGGCACGTGAGGACATCACAGCAGACACAAGGGGGTGAGTACATACACATTCTGCTGACTTTTCGCGCAGTGGAGGTGTCTGGGTGGGGGAGGAGGGCTGTGGGTATCCCTAGGCCAGGGCGATTTCTGTAGGCTAGGCCCCTCCGTAAGGCATGGCCCTGTGCCCCCGCCCCCCACCTCTGTAAGGTGCCAAGTACAGGTATCCATGGCCCTGTGTCATCTATGTGTGCAGTTGTCGTCCATAGGCTTGTAGGCCATGTCCCACTGATTGAGTAGTGGACCCCAAGTGCGCGGCGTAGTGCAGGGGGCTTCTGTGTCTGTCCTCTCTGCCAACGGTGTCGCCTATGCATGCCCTCAACATGTCTTTATTTCTCCCCCCCACCCTTTTTTGTGGTCTTTCTGTTCATGTGTGCGTTAGCATCATCAGGCGGAGGAGAAGTGGCATCGGAGCACGAGGGAGCTGCATCCCACATGGCCATGGAGGGCCATGCAACGGACTCTGAGTGCACCAGTGGGACGGAGGGCGAGGGGAGCTCCACAGCGGGGACTCGTGCTGATGTCAGTGACAGCGACTCGTCCTTTGAAGGGAGCTTCCTTGTGGTGGCGGCAACATCCGTGCCCCCCGCAACAACAGGTACAGCCGCCACCCAGCGCACCAGCACCGCCCTCCCAGCAGCCCCTCAGCGTTTGCCCCGTGCCCGCTCACCCAGGAAGGTGGGCATCTCCTTCGCCCCAGGCACCTCAGGCCCTGCCCCTGTCACCCCTGCTGCCCTCAGTGAGGAGGTCATTGACCTCCTGAGGACCATCATTGTTGGGCAGTCTACCCTTTTGAATGCCATCCAGGGTGTAGAAAGGGAGATGCACCGGAGTAATGCATACCTGGAGGGCATTCATTCTGGTCAGGCTGCCCATCAGCGATCGTTCAACGCTCTGGCCTCAGTACTGACGGCAGCCATTGTGCCTGTCTCTAGCCTCCCCCCTCCAACTTCCTCCACCCAGACCCAATCCCCTGTACCTCTGCCTATCCCAGACACACCATCAGACCAGCCTGCACACACCTCAACACCCAAGGGAAGCTCATCCAGACATAAGCACCACACATCACACAAGCATTCACACAAGCAACATCCACATGCAGACATACCAACAGCCACTGCCTCCACTGTGTCCCCCTCCTCCTCGTCTCCCTCCTCCCTCCCTGTGACGTCTCCACTCACACTTGCATGCACAACATCTTCAGCCACTACGTCCATCACCAGCACACCCAACAGAACACTCCGCACACATGCAGTCACCACCCCCACTACCATTTACACGTCCCCTGTGTCCTCTCCCAGTGTGTCTGTCACCCCCTCTTCCAAACCACACAAACGCAGGCAGCCACCCACCCAACAGCCATCCACCTCACGACAGCCTCCAGCCCAAGCACCTGCACCCAAAGACACCAGACTTCACACTCCTACAACCACTTCCTCTTCCTCCACTCCCATACCCACTACACCTACCCGTCCCTCTCTTTCTAAATTGATCTTCCTTTCCAAACTTGACCTCTTTCCAACAACTCCCCCACCCCGTCCATCTCATAAGACTCCAATCAGCACCTCAGCCACCACAAAACCAGGACCTATCAAGACTATTTGCCAAGGACTGTGGAGTCCCCCACCCTCAAGGACAGCTAGTTCTGCTAGGAGCCAAGGCACAGCCAGCCCACTCCCGGAAAAGCACCCAAAGATTGCCAGTGCCCGGCGCGAGAGGCCAAAGACACCAGGGACCAAAATCCCTACCCTGGCTCCTGCAGGAAGTGGGGTGCCACCTGGCACACCGCCAAAGGTGGGAAAGGGCCACAGACGACCAGGGAAGGGTGGGAAGGGCAGCACGCCCGACAAGTCCGGCAGCAGGCCAGCTGGCCAGGAGGGCCCCACCAGCCCCATCCCAGGTGTGCAGGAGGACACCCACAGGCCCGGTACTGCAGCCCAGGAGGGCCCCACAAGCCAACAGACAGATGGGCAGGAGGGACCCGCCAGCCACATGTCAGCTGGCGAGTGACATCCATGCCATGGCCGGATCCGCTGAACTGGTCCCTTCCTCTCAAGCACCGCTGCACTGGGCCCTTCCTCTCAAGCACCGCTGAACAGGGCACCGCCGTCTCAAGCACCGCTGAACAGGGCACCGCCGTCTCAAGCACCGCTGCACTGGGCCCTTCCTCTCAAGCACCACTGCACTGGGCCCTTTCTCTCAAGCACCGCTGAACAGGGCACCGCCGTCTCAAGCACCGCTGCACTGGGCCCTTCCTCTCAAGCACCGCTGAACAGGGCACCGCCGTCTCAAGCACTGCTGAACAGGGCACCGCCGTCTCAAGCACCGCTGAACAGGGCACCGCCGTCTCAAGCACCGCTGAACAGGGCACCGCCGTCTCAAGCTCCGCTGCACTGGGCCCTTCCTCTCAAGCACCGCTGCACTGGGCCCTTCCTCTCAAGCACCGCTGAACAGGGCACCGCCGTCTCAAGCACCGCTGAACAGGGCCCTTCCTCTCGAGCACCGCTGCACTGGGCCCTTCCTCTCAAGCACCGCTGGCCCATTGGCAGAAGGGGCAGGCCCTCATCTGTGTCGGGCAGGGCTGCACGAAGCACTCTGGGCACCAGTCCCCCTCCAGAACCAGTGGAGACTGTCATCCACTTGAGAGACTGTGGCTTTGCACTTCCCAGGATTGCACAGTGGGCAGCCCACCCACTTGTTAGACTTGAGAGACTGTGGCTTTGCACTCCCCAGGATGCAGCAGTGGGCAACCCACCCACTGTATGGACTTGAGAGACTGTGGTTTTGCACTCCCCAGGATGTGACAGTGGGCAACCCACCCACTGTATGGACTTGAGAGACTGTGGCTTTGCAATCCCCAGGATGTGACAGTGGGCAACCCACCCACTGTATGGACTTGAGAGACTGTGGCTTTGCACTTCCCAGGATGTAACAGTGGGAAGCCCACCCACTGTATGGACTTGAGAGACTGTGGCTTTGCACTCCCCAGGATGTAACAGTGGGCAGCCCACCCACTGTATGGACTTGAGAGACTGTGGCTTTGCACTCCCCTGGATGCAGCAGTGGGCAACCCACCCACTGTATGGACTTGAGAGACTGTGGCTTTGCACTCCCCAGGATGGCACAGTGGGCAGCCCACCCACTGTATGGACTTGAGAGACTGTGGCTTTGCACTCCCCAGGATGGCACAGTGGCCATGGAGGCCCCTCGTGGATCTGGCGTCATGTACTCATGTGGCTGAGGTGCCCCCCCTTCCCGTCCCCCTGAGGTGCCTGTAGTTTTGCTATCTGATGCCCCTGCAGTGTTCTCTCCGTGTCAGGTATCCTGTGTGGGATTTGCCCATGGGATTTGGGCCCAGTGGTCCACGGACAATGCCTGCAAAAATTATCGGACTTTTAATATTTCTGTATATAATAGTTTTAAATGTGTGATATTTTTATAAGCCAGTAATACAATATATTCGACTGTTTATGATCATTTCCTTTTGTCTTTGCATTCTTCCGGGGGGTTTGGGGGTTGTAACTGTGATGTATTGCTATGCATTGATGTGTGTGTTGTAGTGGGTGAGGGTGGGGGTGGGTGAGTCGCGTATGTGTGTACCCGTAATATTTTCTCCTCCCCCCTCCCCTGTGTCGTAGGTGCAGTACTCACCGTTGTCTTCTGCGCCGGCGTTCGTGCTCCTGGTAGAGGAGCAGGAATACAATAGCTGGGAGTATGTGTAGTTCGGGTTCCATGCTGTCCAGATTCCTCGTGGGGTGTATGGAGGTGAGCGTTTTCCATTTGAAATGGCTGTTTCTGCCGTGTTTTTATCGGCGGGGCTACCGCCCCGGAAAAGGTGGCAGATTGGTGGGTTGTGATAGGGTGGGCGGTACATTGTCTCCCGCCTGTCTGTTGGCGGTGACCGCCGCGCTGTTTGTTTGTCCCGCCGTGGCAGTTGGAGTGTTAAAGTGGCGGTCTCTGTTGGCGGTTTCCGCCAGGGTCAGAATTCCATTTTTTTAACCGCCAGCCTGTTGGCGGGTTAGCCGCCGCTTTAACACCGACCGCCAGGGTTGGAATGACCCCCTAACTCCCTTACTCCCTAACCTTGTTCTGCCCCATCAGACTGGCTTTATTCCCACTTCCCACACCCTCAGGACCTTGTTTGCCATGGACCCGGTAATTCAAGAATTTTCATTGTTCCTGATGGTGTCGGCTATTGTGATTAACTGGACAAAATCCTTCATATTTCCCCTTACCCCAGCTACCATAATCCGTCCACTTTCATTGCCCCTTCACAATGTCACTGATTCCTTTAAATATTTGGGGAGTCACGTCAGTACTAACATGCTGGCAGTTATGCTTGAGAACTATGGTGTTGCACTGTCCAACCTAGAAGACCAGATTCATGGATGTATTAAACTGCCCCTTAAACTAATGGGACATGTCTCTCCCATGAAAACTATTGTCCTCCCTCAATTTCTTTATCTTTTTCTGAATAGACCCATTCCTCCACCCCGTCATTTTTCCCCACTTTGCACATCTTTATGGTGCGCCTTGCTTGTGTGGGACGCCAACCTCTGCTTAGCTTGGAGACCCTGACTTTGCCTTATGTTCGGGGTGGCCTTGCATGCCCCGATTTTGAGATATATTTTTATCTTTGTGCTCAGGCTTCCTTTGCTCACTATTGGCTCAAGCCCCCCCACTTAGACCACCTTGCTCCCGAGCATGTTCAACTGCAGCCCACCCTTCTCCCGACCTTGCCTGAGGCAGGCCCTGCAATAGTCCCAGGTAGACGTTGACACGGTTATGTGTACAAAGCAGGCTTGTGCTCATTTCCAGACTAAGCTTGGTCACCAAACACTGTATTCCCTGAAACATTTGCTTATCCTCTACCCCTTCACGGTATCCTGCAAGACAGGGTAGCCCATCGGATGGTGAGGCACTCGGACATACTGGAAATGGGCGGCCTTTTCCCTGATGGGCACTTCCGTGAAACATTGACTGCCAGTGCAGGTGAGCCTCTGGTCTTGCTAGATCTTTTCACCTTCACCCACAACCATGCACGGCTCCAGGAATGCTACCCAGTGTTCCCGGCGGCCCCGACAGAATGTACCAATTTCACCCTTCTCTTGAATGTGCCTTCTGCCCCGCATCTGCTGTCTCACCTCTATAACTCTGTGCAGTCTGTGATACTGCTAGGCTAGCAGTGAGCAACCAGCCGCTGGGAGATGGACTGAGCAAACCTATCTCTGATAAAGACTGGACTGCCAGTTGCAGGTTGACACAATCCGTGTTCCCGAATGGTAGGCTGTGTCTTATACACTTTAGGTTTCTTCACCAAGAATATTTCATCCCAGTGAAATTGCACCAATACAAACTGCGAGCCACAGATGAAAGTGCTTGCTGTCAGGGGAGTGGTGCTGAAGTCATACATCTGGCCTGGACTTGCCCCTCTCTATTGGCCTACTGGACTGCAGTTTTCACTACCCTTTTCACTACCATTTCTGACATTTTGCATGTTCCACTCTGCCCTTCGCCGGGACTGGCGCTACTATGTTTCCCGACTGAACTGTCGGATGATCATAAGAAACTCTTTGCCTTACCTTGCCGCTTGCCAGGCATAGGGTGGCTTGCACATGGGGCCGTGGGAGAATTTCCACTATCCAAGAGTTGTTAGGTGTGGCTTATTGTCAAGAGCAATTTACGCTGTGCTATTCTATGCTTCTTTCTGCTAGCAGACCCAAAGACATTTGGGACCCTTTCAGCTATATTTGTTGACACAATAACCATTCTCTCCTCCTGCTCCATGCAGCTGCCCCTGCAACTCTTCAATGTTCTTAAGAACTTGCTTGTGGTGTGGACTGCTCTGAAAGAGACCTGCATTTCCGACATGAATGCATTATTGCTATACGCTACTATTTATTTTGCAATGTATGAATTCTACCATGTGTGCCTTCTATCTGCCTTGATATAGTGTCTGATGAATCTCACTTCATTGATTGTGCTGTATGTGGAGATGCAGGTATCTTTTTTTAGTTGTATGTTCTAAAATTATAAATAAAATATTAATAAAAAAAGAATATATTCCAGTGGGCAAGAGTAAAGTGTTTTGGCAGCAAGAACACTGTGCATAGTTCTTATAAACAAGGACATGAAAAGATTTTCTACAAGGTATCAACTCTCCCTCACAAAAGCAAACCATCACCACATAACTTACAGGTGACATCTTTTTCCCATCAAAAACCCCAGAAGAACGTGGCATCTAACAGGCAGTCAATCATCTTGCAGTAATGGGGAGTACTCAAAAATACACTGGCCCTCATTATGACATTGGTGGTAAATCCCACTTACCGCCGCGATGACTGCCGCCAACTTACCGCCACGGATATCTGTTCACAATATTATGACACACATTCACCAATCTGTCAGTATTCAGCCACATACACAATTGCGCCAGACCAAAGGTCAGTGATAAAGTGGCGGTATCAAAACCCACGCCGTTATGCCAACAGAACAACGCCCATCACATTATGACCCACGAATCACCACGGCCGACATTCAACAGCGGTAAACCATTGGTGGTACATACTGCCGCGCTCACAATGAACACCCACATACAAAACAACATTACATTGGTCAATTTAAATAACACACACCTGACACCCATACATACACCACACACCTACACCACTATAAAACACACACCCACATTACCCACCACCCTTTACGACTACAAACCATTGGCATGACACAGACACCAAGACCACAGACAAAACCAGAGCCACATACCACTTACACCTATACACCACCCACGCACCCCACATCACACACCCCAACACATTACCCAACACACCCTCACCTACACACCTCACACAACACCCATGGCACCACAAAGATACCCCTGATTCACAGAGGAGGAGCTAAGGGTCATGGTGGAGGAAATCATCAGGGTAGAACTACAGCTATTTGGAGCACAGGTGCAGCTGATATCAATAACTAGGAAGATGGACCTATGGCGGAGAATTGTAGACAGGGTCAATGGCGTGGGACAGCACCCAAGAACTAGGGATGACATCAGGAAGAGGTGGAACGACCTACAGGGGAAGGTACGTTCCATTGCAGTAAGACACCATCTCGCTGTAAAGAGGACTGGCGGTGGACCCCACCTCCTCCCCCACAACTAACAGCATGGGATGAGCAAGTCTTGGCAATCATGCATGCTGAGGGCCTGGCCGGAGTAGGAGGAGGACTGGACTTTGGTAAGTCAACTCTCTACTACTATTATGTCCTACCTGCATGCCATCACATACCCCCACCCTCACCCTGACTCCCATCACTCCACCACGTCCCACACACCCCACCATCACATCTTACTCATCCCAATGCCAAGCCCTGAAAGCCATACCAATGCATGGACACCACTCACAGCCCTGCATGGATACCTACTACTGAAGCATGCACACTAGAGAGAATCAGCTATCCCACCATATACCAACTTACACAAGTGAAAGCTGCCAGGGCAAATACAACCAAAGAGGGCAAGCCACGGATGCACAATATGTCAGAGACAGAAACAATAGCACATCATTTACATCCCCACAGGTACCCGACCCAATGTCAGCGGACAGGAGGTGCCAGCACTATCCAGTCCCCCAACAGAAGAGACCCACAGTGATGACAGTAACTCTGGTCTTCAGGATCTGGATGACCAACCTGGCCCATCAGGGACCTCCGGACAGCCGGTTACCCAGGCCCAGTCACACACCACCACAGAACCTACCCCATCAGGAAACACCACAACAGCACCCACCCAACGTACCCATACCTCTGTCCCCAGGAGACGTCAATCAGCAGTGTGTCCACCTCTACCGGGACCCCAGGCCACACCTCATACCCAAGACAATCAGGGACCTGGGGTCAGTGGAAGTGGGCACACAGTTCAGGGGACAGAGGCACAGCCCACTAGGGACACTGGGAGGACTGCTGTGTGCCAGGGAAAGGACAGGCCCAGGGAACGGACTCTCCACGAGGCACTTGTAGAGATCCTGGGAGCATATCAACATCCCCAGGACACGATGGGCCAGATCCTGGACAATGTGCAGGAGAACAGGCAGCTGCAGGTGGGACAGTACCAGGGGATCGGGGTGGACTTGCAGGCCATTAACAATACCCTGGTCTCCATAGCAGGGGTGCTGGCAGACATGGCCAATATTATGAGGGAGGCAGTCACACAACAGCGGGCCCCCGCCATTAGCCAGACATCTGAACAGCCTTCCACCTCCGCTGCCTCTAGTGGCCAGGAGGCCCCGCCACAGGACCAACAGGCCACCAGCACCCCTCCCCCTGCAGAAGGTGAACCACCCCACAAACATTCCCTGCGATCCAGACAGAAGCCAGAGACACTTGCCAAGACCCCTGCCAGGAAATGAGACCCTCCTGATTGTCACCCTTGTGTGTCATCCTGTCCACCTTGAACTGCCATTGCTCCCCTTCCTATGTTCCCTTGGGCAATGCACCTGTGCTACAAACAGACTGGAACAATACCCTGGACTTTCCTCCATCATCACCCCACCCCATTGCACTTGCCCCTCAATATTTTAGCACTTCAATAAACACTCTTGGAAAAATAAGTATGGAGTATGTCAAACTTGTCAAGTATGTATTCATTTAAACAGGTACAAACATTGCAATGCAACTGTACAGAAAATGAGCATAGGTTAATGACCTGTAGCTGGCTGCAGTGACCACACCAGGAGCATATGTGAGGTCACCAACATCTGTAAAATGAATTGGCAAAGGGTACAGTAAGTGGGCATGGAAGTGGGGAATAACAGCATGTCAGTGCCACAGAAATTCCAAAACATGTAATTGAAATGTGAAGTAACACTGTCTTACCTGTGTGTCACTGGAAGTATTGTCTGATGACTGATGTTCTGTTGTGCACCTGTTCTACAAATAGACTGGACTCTAACCTGGACTTTCCTCCATCATCACCCCAGCCCATTGCACTTCCCCCTTGTCGTCAGAGCACTCCAATAAACACACTTTCGAAAAATACAAGTATGGAGTATGTCAAATGATTTCAAAATGTATTAGTTGAACAAGGTTCAAACTTTGCAATTTAAATGTACAATAATGTTTACATAGGAAAGACCTGTAGTTGGCTGCACTGAACACACCAGGAGCAATAGTGGGGCACCAACATCTGAAAAAAGAAATGCCAATGGGTACCGTGAATGGGCATAGAAGTAGGAATTCACAGCCTGCCAGTGACAATGTCACACATCAAACTGTCAATGAAATGTGAAATAACACTGTCTTACCTGTGTGTCATTGGAAGTATTGACGAATGACTGCACTTCTGTTGTCCTCATCCTCATCTTCTGCCTCCTCATCTTCATTGGCCACAGGGTCCACTGCTGCCACACGGCCATCTCCAGCCTCCTCCTCCTGCAGAAAAGGCACATGGCGTCGCGAGGCAAGGTTGTGCAACATACAGCATGCCACGATGATCTGGCAGACCTTTTTGGGTGATTAGCACAGGGATCCACCTGTTAGATGGAGGCAACAAAACCTGGCCTTCAGGAGGCCGAAGGTCCTATCTATTATCCTTCTTGTACCCCATGTGCCTCATTCTAACATTCCCCTGCCCTTGTCCTGGGATTCCTCACAGGGGTCAGTAGCCATGAGATGTTGAGTTAACCAGAGTCACCTGCAAATATCGAGTGACAACTGTTAGCCACACACTAACCCTTATGGCCCACAACATACCCATACACTAACATCCACTGGGTGGGACCCAGGGCTCACCTATTAGCCACACCCTGTGCCTCTGGAGTTGGGCCATCACATTTGGGATGCTGCTATTCCACAGAATAAAGTCATCATGCACTGAGCCTGGATAGTTTACATTGACATGGGAGATGTACTGGTACACCAAACACTCCATCTGCACATTCAGCGAGTAATAACTTTTACGATTCATTTTGCCGGGGGGGGTGGACAAATGCAATATGTGTCCCATCAATCGCACCAATGATGTTGGGGATATGTCCCACTGCATAGAAGTCAGCCTTCACTGTGGCCAAATCCTCCACTTGGGAGAAAACGATGTAGCTGCACATGTGTTTAATCAGGACAGACAACACTCTTTTCAGCACTATTGAGAACATTGGCTGTGACATTCTTGCTGCCAAGCCCAGTGTCACTTGGAAAGAACCAGTTGCCAATAAATGGAGCACAGATAGGACTTTCACAAGAGGGAGGATCCCAGTGGGGTGACGGATAACAGTTATTAGGTCAGGCTCCAATTGGGCACACAGCTCTATGATTGTGGCCCTGTCCAGTCTATAGGTGAGGATAATGTGCCTGTCCTCCATTGTTGCCAAGTCAACCAGGGGTCTGTACAGGGGGGAATGTCTCCATCTCCATGTCTCCATCTCCTATTCATACGCATCTGTTGCATTCTATGGGGTAAAAGAGTGAGCAGCTGGTCCTTATCTATACATTGTAAACACTACAGTTCAATGCATATTGTGATTGTTACAATATATTGATGGCATGTGCCCAGAATGTGAAATTGTGAACTGTGACGCAGTTAGAATCCATGGCCTGCCCCCCCCCCCCATGAAATGGCGTCCACCTGTCCAGTATGGAGGGACAGGTGGAAATGAGGAAATTCCGCTGACGTTGTGCGCCGCTGCGGGAGGCGGTTGTGAACCGCCGTGCAACTCCTTATTGGTGATCATTGGGCCCTATGGGGTACACTGGCCAATGGTGATGGTGAGGAGGCTATTGACCTCCTGCGATCAATCTCTGTTGGGCAGTCAACCACAGTGAATGCCATCCAGGGGCTGGCATCCCAAATGCAACAGTCCAATGCATTTCTGGAGGGCATTCACACTGGCTTGGCGGCCCTACAGAGATCGATCCAGGCTCTGGCCTCCTCTCTGATGGCAGCAATTGTCCCTGTTTCCACCCTCCAACTTCCTCTTCCCAATCCAATTCCCCTCAACCCCAACCTATCCCAAGCACACAGGCAGACGAGCAGGCACCCAGGACAACACACAAGAGTGGACATGGCAAGCACAAGCATCACACTTCATCCCACAGGCACTCACACAAACACCATCCAGATGCAGACATACCAACATCCATTGCCTCCACTGTGGCCCCCTCCTCCTTGTCCTCCACCTCCCTCCCAGTTGTGTCTACACTCAGACAGCATGCACTACATCATCATCCACTACCACCATCATTAGCATACCTATCATGACACACCCCTCACTTGCAGTCACCACCCCCACATCCATGCACATGTCCCCTGTGTCTGTGCCCCCTTCTCCCAAAGTACACAAACGCAAGCACTCAGACACCCAACAGCCATCCACCTCACAACAGCATCCAGCCCATGCACTTGCACCCAAACACAGCAGACTGACACCTCCTACAACCACTCCCTCTTCCTCCACTCCCAAACCATCTCCCTCTTCCCACCCCAATGTTCCTAAGAAGCTTTTCCTCTCCACCATTGACCTCTTTCCTACCCCTACCCCCAATCCTTCACGTCAGGCCAGGGTGGTCAAAACCCAGGCAAGCTCCTCAGCCACCCAGTCCACGGGCACAGTAGTGTCCCCAATAACTCCAGGTGGCAAAGGATCCCACCCACCAACCAGCCAGATGGAAAGGGTGCCTGCCCCAAGTGCAGCAGGAAGAAAGGGCATGGAGTCAGCCCCAAGTGATGCAGGAAGGAAGGGCAAGGAGCCAGCCCCAGCTGCTGCAGGAAGGAAGGGCAAGGAGCCAGCCCCAGCTGCTGCAGGAAGGAAGGGCAATGAGTCAGCCCCAGCAGGCAGTTAGGACAAGGGGTCTGGTGCTGGGACTCAGTCGGAGACCCCAACACCAACCATGGTGGTGCAGCCAGCTGAGGCTGCAGGGGATGGGCTGGAGCCTCCCTCCACCACCAGCACCATCACCAGCACCAGTGGGTAGCTGTCCGAGGCTACAGGGATGAGCTGGAGCCTCCCCCCACCATCAGCACCACCACCAGCACCAGTGGGCAGCCATCCGAGGCTGCAGGGGATGGGTTGGAGCCTCCCCACACCACCAGCACCAGTGGGCAGCCGTCCAAAGATGCAGGGGATGGGCTGGAGTCTTCCCCCACCACCACCACCACCAGCTCCGCCAGCAGCACCGCCACCAGCACCACCAGCAGCAGCACCAGTGGGCAGCTGTCTGAGGCTGCAGGGGATTCGGCTAGAGCCTCCCCCCACCACCACCAGCAGTAGCATTAGCACCACCACTGAACAGCCGTCACCGCCGGCAGACAGTGTGCAGTCCTGCATCCATGGGCTATTGTGCGGCCTGGCCTCTGCAAATCCTGTGGGTATGACACCCAGCTGAGAGACTGTGAGCTTGCACTCCCCAAGATCTGCATCACCGGGCACAATGCCCCCTCCAGAACCAGTGGAGAAGCCATCCACTCACCCCATCCTCTCCAGGATGGAGCTCACTGGGCATGATGCCCCCTCCAGAACCAGTGTAGAAGCCATCCACTTGAGAGACTGTGGCCTTGCACTCCCCAGGACCAAGCAATGGGCATGTTGCCCCCTCCAGAGCCAGAGGGCAAGTCACCCACTTGAGAGACTGTGGCCTTGCACTCCAGAGGACAAAGCAATGGGCATGTTGCCCCCTACAGAGCCAGTGGGCAAGTCACCCACTAGAGAGACTGTGGCCTTGCACTCCCCAGGACCAAGCAATGAGCATGTTGCTCCCTCCAGAGCCAGTGGACAAGTCACCCACTTGAGAGACTGTGGCCTTGCACTCCCCAGGACAAAGCAATGGGCATGCTGCCCTCTCCAGGACCAGTGTCATTGTACCATCTTCCGGCTGAGGTGCCCCCCGTTCGCTGTCCCCCTGAGGTGTCTGCCTATTTTCAAACTGATGCCCCTGCAGTGTTCTCTCTGTGTTGTTGCAGGAGTGAAATGGGGCCTTGGACTTTGAAATGTGGCCCTGCGGCCCACGAACATTGAGGACTGGCAGTGTCCCTTCATTTGTAAATATGCATGTACTTTTTTATTTGGATGCACATCTTGCTACTATTTTATCTTATTACACTCTTTTTACTCTATTGTAGTTGTCCTTGCATTATTCCTGAGGGGTACAGGGTCATTATGTTATGTTGCTGCATCTGCTTGTGTGTGTGGTGTTGGGGTAGGGGTGTGTATGTTACGTTTGTGTGTCACTCTCTTTTTCCTCCCTCCCTCTCCTGTGTGCTAGGCGGCTGTACTCACTGTGGTCGTCTTCGCCGTCGTTGATGTTCGCAGTGGAGCAGCACGTAGAAGAGCATGGGGAAGACATGCAGCTCGGGCTGCATGGCGGCGTGGCTGTTCCCTGGGTCTCCACAGGTGTGTCGTTTCCCTTCTGTGCAGTGTTTCCGCCAGACTTTTGATGTCATTGGTATCGCCCCGGAAAAGGTGGCGGATTGGACTGTCATGATATGGTGGGCGGAACATTGTCTTCTGCCTGGCTGTAGGCGGTTACCATCGTGGTGCCTGTTGATTCCGCCCTGGCGGTCGGTGTGTTAAAGTGGCTGTCTGTCTGAGCTGTTTCCGCCATGGTCAGAATTTAGCTGTATTTCCCGCCAGCCTGTTGGTGGTATTACTGCACTTTTTCACCGACTGTCAGGGTTATAATGAGGGCATGAATGTTACAGAAATACATAATGTTCAACAATTTAGGTGTTTTACTGCATTTGTTTCACCTCACTTTTTGTTTTATTTTAGTAGTTTCACTGTAGTGTGTACTTGAGTTTTTTAAATTTATTTTTTATTTTCAAATCATTCAAATGCATCAGTGTCCATGCATCATGGCAATACTTTAGGTTATATTTACCTGTACAGTTCCATACCTTGACACCATGAAAAAAACAGGATATTATGACAAATCACAGGTTGAATAGGCAAACTATTCTTGATTTATGTCATCAGCTGGAGCCAGATATTCTGCCTCACAATAGGAATCCCACCAATAAAACCAATAGTGAAAATCATGGCGGTACTCCATTTTGTTACTACAGGATCTTTCCAATGCACTGTGGCAGTATCTGGTGGAATACCTCATCCTACTTTCAGTGGTGTGTTAGAATAAGTACTTTATTTAATGATGAGACATATCAACAGCTCATATAGTTTCCATGAACTGAGAATTTTGCCAATGTGAAGGGAGATTATTATGCTTTGGGTCACCTACCACATGTGATTGGAGCAACTGATGGCACACATATTGCCTTAGTGCCACCACACGACAGAGAACAGATCTACCACAATCAGAAGAACTTCAATTCAATCAATGTGCAAGTTGTCTGCTTACATGATTGTACATCACAAGTGTGTGTG
Organism: Pleurodeles waltl; assembly: GCF_031143425.1. NCBI lineage: Eukaryota > Metazoa > Chordata > Amphibia > Caudata > Salamandridae > Pleurodeles > Pleurodeles waltl. The sequence goes on from NC_090446.1 coordinate 494,168,339, forward strand.
CAGTTGACCAGGTAGTGGGTGTAAACTCCAAAACGGACATAGTCAAAGGCTAACATGTATGACTGCAATGTATGAAAGACAACGGATGCGTCCATCTCTGAAGAAGATTGCACATGTAGTGTTGATGTACACGGCGTATCAAAAAAAGGTCACTTGCATCCTAACACTGCAGCCAACAAAACCTCCTCCACTTCTGCTACTGTTTCTGGATTCTAGGAGCCTTGATGCCCAGGAAAGCAGGTGACAGGGCCACTAACTTCTCAGCAGAGGAGCCTGATTTGCTGGCAATGGAGGTCCTATCCCTGTACAGCCAGCTGTATGGCTCACAAGAGGAACAGGTACATTTTTTCAATGAAAATTGTAATTCTCACTTATTTTTTATAGAAACACAGGCTAGAATGCCCCTTTTAGTTCTTTAGTGAAGTGTAGTGATTGAAGTGAAGTTTCACTTCTTTATGAATGAAAAATGAAAAATCATGATGTCTATTTTGGAACACATTCTAATCAGACAACACCACAACATTAGTGTGTGTTGTGTGTTTGAGGCCCTTTTTTGGTGTGCAGTTCTATTTAAACATATATCTTAATGTGAAATCTACAAAATTGACAACATGGCAATTTTGTATATATATTATGTTTGTAATGGTGTTGATAGAGTAGATCAGAGGTTGGAACCTTACACTGCTCTTCCTAAGTCTTATGGGTGGTGTAAAAAGTTGGCCCTACATTTATTTAATTTGGCAACTTTTAATGCCTTTATTGTATACAAGGATTGTTCACCTGAGTCAAGGATGACATTTGTTAAATTTCAGGAGTCGGTGATAGAAAGCCTTATTGTGGTGGAACCGGCAAGAGTTCCTAGAGTAGAAGTGGTGGAGGATGTGGCTAGATTGAAAGATCAGCACTTTCCAGATCACATTCCTGCCACTCCCAAAAAAGACTTGCCCACAAAGAAATGTAGAGTATGTGCCCGGAGATTAATCCGGAGGGAGAGCCGGATGTACTGCCCCGAATGCCCTTCAAAGCCTGGGCTGTGTGTGCCCGGCTGTTACAGAAGTTACCATACCAAAAAAAAAATCTGGGAAATACCGTGAGCGTAAGCTGTCTGTTTTATATTTTCATATGTTTCACGGTTGGCATCTCTGTCATGTATTTAGTTCGAGCTTTTGTGTTTGTAGTTTTGTGCTTATTTTATAATTAGTGGTTTCTTTGTTGTTTATAAACAAAAAAAGTGATGGCGGTGTGCTTGGGGTGGCGCTTGGCTGGTGGTGTGCTTGGGGTGGCGCTTGGCTGGCGGTGTGCGTGGGGTGGCGCTTGGCTGGCGGTGTGCTTGGGGTGGCGCTTGGCTGGCGGTGTGCGTGGGGTGGCGCTTGGCTGGCGGTGTGCGTGGGGTGGTGCTTGGCTGGCGGTGTGCTTGGGGTGGCGCTTGGCTGGCGGTGTCCTTGGGGTGGCGCTTGGCTGGCGGTGTGCGTGGGGTGGCGCTTGGCTGGCGGTGTGCTTGGGGTGGCGCTTGGCTGGCGGTGTGCGTGGGGTGGCACTTGGCTGGCGGTGCCAGCCAAACGGCAGTCCACACTCCCATCAGCTGGTGTGATTCTTGTATCAGGCATGTGGGCGTATGTAAGTGATGGGCCCTTGAGTGGCGCGGTCTGTCGATGTGAGTGTTGTAATGTGCTGGGCCCGTGGCTGGCGGTGTGAATGGTCTTGTGCGTGTCATGTATGAAAGGTGTGTGAATGGACTGTAAAGCGGTTGGTGCCTTGTCGCGGGTTACAGCTCACGAGCTGTGAGTCATTGGTTCAGTTTTTTGCCTTTCAGTTATTAGCAGTGCATTTCATTTTTGTGAAATCTCTTGTTAATAAAATGTGATCCACTGAACCATCACTCACCCTCGTGCCAAATCCAACCAGTATGTGTGGTAAAAATGACAAAACCTGCTCCGCTGTAATCAGGCGTCGCAGCACATCTGTGACATGCTAGGTGCTTCGGTGGGACCCCGATGATGAAGCATGCCACCAACTTGGTTGGTAGGTGAGGGGTCTTCTTCACATAACCTAAGTGTGTTTCTTTTCACAATTTTAGTGTTTGGCACATCACGGACGTATGTGCACACATCAATATGATATATTACAAAAATACCTGTTTTTGGGGGGGAGGGCCCACCTATGTTTTTGGTCCTGGGTGCGGCCTTCATCTAGGGAAACCTACAAAACCCAGACATTATTTAAAACTAGACACCCCAAGGAGTCCAGGGAGGTGTGGCTTGCGTGGCTCCCCCAACATTTTCTTACCCAGACTCCTCTGTAAACCTCAAAATTTGCATAAAAAAGCATATTTTCCTGACTTTTCTTAGTAGGATCACCGCTCCAGCACAAAATTCCTACTTCCTAGTTTTCCCCTCAGTCTCCCAAGTAAAATGACACCTCACTTATGTGGGTCACCAAAGCAGAGTCCGTCTAAAGATGTATAAAAGAATATGCCCTTATAAACTCGCTGTGCTATCCCTTCTATCTCTCCAAGTTTTGGGCCTTATTCTGTTGCAGGCACCTGGCCCACCCACACAAGTGAGGTATCATTTTTATCGGGAGACTTGGGGGAACGCTGGGTGGAAGGAGATTTGTGGCTCCTCTCAGATTCCAGAACTTTCTGTCACCGAAATGAGAGGAAAGGGTGTTTTTTTAGCCAAATTTTCAGGTTTGCAAAGGATTCTGGGTAACAGAACCTGCTCCGAGCCCCGCAAGTCACCGCATCTTGGATTCCCCTAGGTCTCTAGTTTTCAGAAATGCACAGGTTTGGTAGGTTTCCCTAGGTGCCGGCTGAGCTAGAGGCCAAAATCTACAGGTAGGCACTTCGCAAAAAACACCTCTCTTTTCTTCCAAAAATTTGGATGTGTCCACGTTGCGCTTTGGGGCGTTTCCTGTCGCGGGCGCTAGGCCTACCCACACAAGTGAGGTATAATTTTTATCGGGAGACTTGGGGGAACGCTGGGTGGAAGGAAATTTGTGGCTCCTCTCAGATTCCAGAACTTTCTGCCACAGAAATGTGAGGAACATGTGTTTTTTTAGCCAAATTTTGAGGTTTGCAAAGGATTCTGGGTAACAGAACCTGGTCCGAGCCCCGCAAGTCACCCCATCTTGGATTCCCCTAGGTCTCTAGTTTTCAGAAATGCACAGGTTTGGTAGGTTTCCCTAGGTGCCGGCTGAGCTAGAGGCCAAAATCTACAGGTAGGCACTTCGCAAAAAACACCTCTCTTTTCTTCCAAAAATTTGGATGTGTCCACGTTGCGTTTTGGGGCGTTTCCTGTCGCGGGCGCTAGGCCTACCCACACAAGTGAGGTATCATTTTTATCGGGAGACTTGGGGGAACACTGGGTGGAAGGAAATTTGTGGCTCCTCTCAGATTCCAGAACTTTTTGCCACAGAAATGTGAGGAACAAGTGTTTTTTTAGCCAAATTTTGAGGTTTGCAAAGGATTCTGGGTAACAGAACCTGGTCCGAGCCCCGCAAGTCACCCCTCCTTGGATTTCCCTAGGTCTCTAGTTTTCAGAAATGCACAGGTTTGGTAGGTTTCCCTAGGTGCCGGCTGAGCTAGAGGCCAAAATCTACAGGTAGGCACTTCGCAAAAAACACCTCTGTTTTCTTCCAAAAATTTGGATGTGTCCACGTTGTGCTTTGCGGCGTTTCCTGTCGCGGGCGCTAGGCCTACCCACACAAGTGAGGTATCATATTTATCGGGAGACTTGGGGGAACGCTGGGTGGAAGGAAATTTGTGGCTCCTCTCAGATTCCAGAACTTTCTGCCACAGAAATGTGAGGAACATGTGTTTTTTTAGCCAAATTTTGAAGTTTGCAAAGGATTCTGGGTAACAGAACCTGGTCCGAGCACCGCAAGTCACCCCTCCTTGCATTCCCCTAGGTCTCTAGTTTTCAGAAATGCACAGGTTTGGTAGGTTTCCCTAGGTGCCGGCTGAGCTAGAGGCCAAAATCTACAGGTAGGCACTTCGCAAAAAACACCTCTGTTTTCTTCCAAAAATTTGGATGTGTCCACGTTGCGCTTTGGGGCGTTTCCTGTCGCGGGCGCTAGGCCTACCCACACAAGTGAGGTATAATTTTTATTGGGAGACTTGGGGAACGCTGGGTGGAAGGAAATTTGTGGCTCCTCTCAGATTCCAGAACTTTCTGCCACAGAAATGTGAGGAACATGTGTTTTTTTAGCCAAATTTTGAGGTTTGCAAAGGATTCTGGGTAACAGAACCTGGTCCGAGCCCCGCAAGTCACCCCTCCTTGGATTCCCCTGGGTCTCTAGTTTTCAGAAATGCACAGGTTTGGTAGGTTTCCCTACGTGCCGGCTGAGCTAGAGGCCAAAATCTACAGGTAGGCACTTCGCAAAAAACACCTCTGTTTTCTTCCAAAAATTTGGATGTGTCCACGTTGTGCTTTGGGGCGTTTCCTGTCGCGGGCGCTAGGCCTACCCACACAAGTGAGGTATAATTTTTATCGGGAGACTTGGGGGAACGCTGGGTGGAAGGAAATTTGTGGCTCCTCTCAGATTCCAGAACTTTCTGCCACAGAAATGTGAGGAACATGTGTTTTTTTAGCCAAATTTGGAGGTTTACAAAGGATTCTGGGTAACAGAACCTGGTCCGAGCCCCGTAAGTCACCCCTCCTTGGATTCCCCTAGGTCGCTAGTTTTCAGAAATGCACAGGTTTGGTAGGTTTCCCTAGGTGCCGGCTGAGCTAGAGGCCAAAATCTACAGGTAGGCACTTTGCAAAAAACACCTCTGTTTTCTTCCAAAAATGTGGATGTGTCCACGTTGCGCTTTGCGGCGTTTCCTGTCACGGGCGCTAGGCCTACCCACACAAGTGAGGTATCATATTTATCGGGAGACTTGGGGGAACGCTGGGTGGAAGGAAATTTGTGGCTCCTCTCAGATTCCAGAACTTTCTGCCACAGAAATGTGAGGAACATGTGTTTTTTTAGCCAAATTTTGAGGTTTGCAAAAGATTCTGGGTAACAGAACCTGGTCCGAGCCCCGCAAGTCACCCCTCCTTGGATTCCCCTACGTCTGTAGTTTTCAAAAATGCACAGGTTTGGTAGGTTTCCCTAGGTGCCGGCTGAGCTAGAGGCCAAAATCTACAGGTAGGCACTTCGCAAAAAACACCTCTGTTTTCTTCCAAAAATTTGGATGTGTCCACGTTGCGCTTTGCGGCGTTTCCTGTCGCGGGCGCTAGGCCTACCCACACAAGTGAGGTATCATATTTATCGGGAGACTTGGGGGAACGCTGGGTGGAAGGACATTTGTGGCTCCTCTCAGATTCCAGAACTTTCTGCCACAGAAATGTGAGGAACATGTGTTTTTTTAGCCAAATTTTGAGGTTTACAAAGGATTCTGGGAAACAGAATCTGGTCCGAGCCCCGCAAGTCACCCCTCCTTGGATTCCCCTAGGTCTCTAGTTTTCAGAAATGCACAGGTTTGGTAGGTTTCCCTAGGTGCCGGCTGAGCTAGAGGCTAAAATCTACAGGTAGGCACTTCGCAAAAAACACCTCTGTTTTCTTCCAAAAATTTGGATGTGTCCATGTTGCGCTTTGGGGCGTTTCCTGTCGCGGGCGCTAGGCCTACCCACACAAGTGAGGTATCATTTTTATCGGGAGACTTGGGGAAGGCTGGGTGGAAGGAAATTTGTGGCTCCTCTCAGATTCCAGAACTTTCTGCCACAGAAATGTGAGGAACATGTGTTTTTTTAGCCAAATTTTGAAGTTTGCAAAGGATTCTGGGTAACAGAACCTGGTCCGAGCCCCGCAAGTCACCCCATCTTGGATTCCCCTAGGTCTCTAGTTTTCAGAAATGCACAGGTTTGGTAGATTTCCCTAGGTGCCGGCTGAGCTAGAGGCCAAAATCTACAGGTAGGCACTTCGCAAAAAACACCTCTCTTTTCTTCCAAAAATTTTGATGTGTCCACGTTGCGCTTTGGGGCGTTTCCTGTCGCGGGCGCTAGGCCTACCCACACAAGTGAGGTATCATTTTTATCGGGAGACTTAGGGGAACGCTGGGTGGAAGGAAATTTGTGGCTCCTCTCAGATTCCAGAACTTTCTGCCACAGAAATGTGAGGAACATGTGTTTTTTTAGCCAAATTTTGAAGTTTGCAAAGGATTCTGGGTAACAGAACCTGGTCCGAGCCCCGCAAGTCACCCCATCTTGGATTCCCCTAGGTCTCTAGTTTTCAGAAATGCACAGGTTTGGTAGGTTTCCCTAGGTGCCGGCTGAGCTAGAGGCCAAAATCTACAGGTATGCACTTTGCAAAAAACACCTCTGTTTTCTTCCAAAAATTTGGATGTGTCCACGTTGCGCTTTGCGGCGTTTCCTGTCGCGGGCGCTAGGCCTACTCACACAAGTGAGGTATCATATTTATCGGGAGACTTGGGGGAACGATGGGTGGAAGGAAATTTGTGGCTCCTCTCAGATTCCAGAACTTTCTGCCACAGAAATGTGAGGAACATGTGTTTTTTTAGCCAAATTTTGAAGTTTGCAAAGGATTCTGGGTAACAGAACCTGGTCGGAGCCCCGCAAGTCACCCCATCTTGGATTCCCCTAGGTCTCTAGTTTTCAGAAATGCACAGGTTTGGTAGGTTTCCCTAGGTGCCGGCTGAGCTAGAGGCCAAAATCTACAGGTAGGCACTTCACAAAAAACACCTCTGTTTTCTTCCAAAAATTTGGATGTGTCCACGTTGCGCTTTGGGGCGTTTCCTGTCGCGGGCGCTAGGCCTACCCACACAAGTGAGGTATAATTTTTATCGGGAGACTTGGGGGAACGCTGGGTGGAAGGAAATTTGTGGCTCCTCTCAGATTCCAGAACTTTCTGCCACAGAAATGTGAGGAACATGTGTTTTTTTAGCCAAATTTTGAGGTTTGCAAAGGATTCTGGGTAACAGAACCTGGTCCGAGCCCCGCAAGTCACCCCTCCTTGGATTCCCCTGGGTCTCTAGTTCTCAGAAATGCACAGGTTTGGTAGGTTTCCCTAGGTGCCGGCTGAGCTAGAGGCCAAAATCTACAGGTAGGCACTTTGCAAAAAACACCTCTGTTTTCTTCCAAAAATGTGGATGTGTCCACGTTGCGCTTTGCGGCGTTTCCTGTCACGGGCGCTAGGCCTACCCACACAAGTGAGATATCATATTTATCGGGAGACTTGGGGGAACGCTGGGTGGAAGGAAATTTGTGGCTCCTCTCAGATTCCAGAACTTTCTGCCACAGAAATGTGAGGAACATGTGTTTTTTTAGCCAAATTTTGAGGTTTGCAAAGGATTCTGGGTAACAGAACCTGGTCCGAGCCCCGCAAGTCACCCCTCCTTGGATTCCCCTAGGTCTCTAGTTTTCAGAAATGCACAGGTTTGGTAGGTTTCCCTAGGTGCCGGCTGAGCGAGAGGCCAAAATCTACAGGTAGGCACTTTGCAAAAAACACCTCTGTTTTCTTCCAAAAATTTGGATGTGTCCACGTTGCGCTTTGCGGCGTTTCCTGTCGCGGGCGCTAGGCCTACCCACACAAGTGAGGTATCATATTTATCGGGAGACTTGGGGGAACGCTGGGTGGAAGGAAATTTGTGGCTCCTCTCAGATTCCAGAACTTTCTGCCACAGAAATGTGAGGAACATGTGTTTTTTTAGCCAAATTTGGAGGTTTACAAAGGATTCTGGGTAACAGAACCTGGTCCGAGCCCCGCAAGTCACCCCTCCTTGGATTCCCCTAGGTCTCTAGTTTTCAGAAAAGCACAGGTTTGGTAGGTTTCCCTAGGTTCCGGCTGAGCTAGAGGCCAAAATCTACAGGTAGGCACTTCGCAAAAAACACCTCTCTTTTCTTCCAAAAATTTTGATGTGTCCACGTTGCGCTTTGGGGCGTTTCCTGTCGCGGGCGCTAGGCCTACCCACACAAGTGAGGTATCATTTTTATCGGGAGACTTGGGGGAACGCTTGGTGGAAGGAAATTTGTGGCTCCTCTCAGATTCCAGAACTTTCTGCCACAGAAATGTGAGGAACATGTGTTTTTTTAGCCAAATTTTGAAGTTTGCAAAGGATTCTGGGTAACAAAACCTGGTCCGAGCCCCGCAAGTCACCCCATCTTGGATTCCCCTAGGTCTCTAGTTTTCAGAAATGCACAGGTTTGGTAGATTTCCCTAGGTGCCGGCTGAGCTAGAGGCCAAAATCTACAGGTAGGCACTTCGCAAAAAACACCTCTCTTTTCTTCCAAAAATTTTGATGTGTCCACGTTGCGCTTTGGGGCGTTTCCTGTCGCGGGCGCTAGGCCTACCCACACAAGTGAGGTATCATTTTTATCGGGAGACTTAGGGGAACGCTGGGTGGAAGGAAATTTGTGGCTCCTCTCAGATTCCAGAACTTTCTGCCACAGAAATGTGAGGAACATGTGTTTTTTTAGCCAAATTTTGAAGTTTGCAAAGGATTCTGGGTAACAGAACCTGGTCCGAGCCCCGCAAGTCACCCCATCTTAGATTCCCCTAGGTCTCTAGTTTTCAGAAATGCACAGGTTTGGTAGGTTTCCCTAGGTGCCGGCTGAGCTAGAGGCCAAAATCTACAGGTATGCACTTTGCAAAAAACACCTCTGTTTTCTTCCAAAAATTTGGATGTGTCCACGTTGCGCTTTGCGGCGTTTCCTGTCGCGGGCGCTAGGCCTACTCACACAAGTGAGGTATCATATTTATCGGGAGACTTGGGGGAACGATGGGTGGAAGGAAATTTGTGGCTCCTCTCAGATTCCAGAACTTTCTGCCACAGAAATGTGAGGAACATGTGTTTTTTTAGCCAAATTTTGAAGTTTGCAAAGGATTCTGGGTAACAGAACCTGGTCCGAGCCCCGCAAGTCACCCCATCTTGGATTCCCCTAGGTCTCTAGTTTTCAGAAATGCACAGGTTTGGTAGGTTTCCCTAGGTGCCGGCTGAGCTAGAGGCCAAAATCTACAGGTAGGCACTTCGCAAAAAACACCTCTGTTTTCTTCCAAAAATTTGGATGTGTCCACGTTGCGCTTTGGGGCGTTTCCTGTCGCGGGCGCTAGGCCTACCCACACAAGTGAGGTATAATTTTTATCGGGAGACTTGGGGGAACGCTGGGTGGAAGGAAATTTGTGGCTCCTCTCAGATTCCAGAACTTTCTGCCACAGAAATGTGAGGAACATGTGTTTTTTTAGCCAAATTTTGAGGTTTGCAAAGGATTCTGGGTAACAGAACCTGGTCCGAGCCCCGCAAGTCACCCCTCCTTGGATTCCCCTGGGTCTCTAGTTTTCAGAAATGCACAGGTTTGGTAGGTTTCCCTAGGTGCCGGCTGAGCTAGAGGCCAAAATCTACAGGTAGGCACTTTGCAAAAAACACCTCTGTTTTCTTCCAAAAATGTGGATGTGTCCACGTTGCGCTTTGCGGCGTTTCCTGTCGCGGGCGCTAGGCCTACCCACACAAGTGAGGTATCATATTTATCGGGAGACTTGGGGGAACGCTGGGTGGAAGGAAATTTGTGGCTCCTCTCAGATTCCAGAACTTTCTGCCACAGAAATGTGGGGA